>NC_045593.1:12526229-12835023 GCF_009819795.1 Aythya fuligula | reverse complement strand
CTGCATTTTAGTCCAAATGCCCATGATCCACTGTGATGCTCTTGTTACTCAGGTATTTTTAAAACAGTAGGATTTTTATAAACAGAATGAAGGGAGTAGAAATGTAAAGTAATATGCAAAATGAAGAGTTCAACCAAATTTGAATTTTTAAATGAAGTCAGGTAACCCATTTTTTCAAAAATGTAAAGCATTTGTATTTTCTTCTTAAAACTCGAGCTATTTGAAAAAGTAGTATGCTTTAGGGTGCATATTGACCTGTGGATTCAATTGTATAAGAAGGTAGTATTTTTAACGGAGACTTAATTAACAAATGAGGTGGTGACCTGAAGCTTTTCATCATTCTGATGAATTCAGACTAGCTATCTCTGGTTGCTTGTTCTGTAATGTGAACTATACCAGCAGATTATCCTCTGTGGAGTGCATAAAGAGTGTTTAAAAACTGGCAGAACTATAGTTGACTCCACCTCACACTGAAAAGCTAAAAGAAAAAAATAAATAATAATAAAAAAAAATAAAACCTGTCTACTGAATTTGAAGCATGAAGAAGTCAAGGCAGATTACAGTGTGTTGCAATTACATAAAGCTAGAGATGCTATTTCATAAATAAAAAGTTGGAGCTACTTTGCTGAAAACATTGAGGTGGGTAACATGTAGTTCATGTTATGCAATCCCAGAGTAGTTTTGGTTTTGAAACTTGGTATACGTGCCTCGGTGCTCAGTAGGTTGGGTTGCTGCTTTATTTAAAAACAATGAACACAACCTTTTAGGTTGTCATTCTGTCATGAGAGGAGTCTGGAAAATGACTAAAACATAATTCCTTTTCCTGCAGTGTTTGTTTTTCCAACACCCCATTCAAATACACTTAGTCATATATAGTAAATAGATGTGAAAGTAGGATGTTCTGGTGTGCCTAAATTAAACTTCACCTATCTCATCAAGGATCTAATAATTTATACAGCCAAAAAAGGCTTTTTTTTTTTTTTTTTTTAATTTTTTGATATTGTTTTCAAATAATTAATGTCATAAATCACAACTAGTTATGTTAGTATCATACTGAAAGATTAAATTGCCTGGACTGCTAGAAAGCTGTTAATGCAGAAAGTAGCTACTGATGTGTTTATAACTAACACAACATGTTCTGGATTAGCCTTCAAATTACAAACCATTATGTGGATTCTTCAGTTGTGGTTAAAAGGGCAATACTTTAATTTAGTAGATGAAGAACTCTTAAACAGACCATGGCGTTATTACTTTTGTTCACCTGTAGATAAAACACTTACTCCAAGGCAGCATCTTTAAAAGCTCCAGGGAAATAGTGTTGCCAGCTTCACTTACCAAGTGCAGAGATTGTGAAAGTCAGCTACTACAGAAGTAATGGATTACAAAATGCTACGATACACAGAACACCTCATAAGCATTACTCTGTAGTGGGTATGAGGCAGCATTTGAAAGGCTGTCACTGTATAATGAAAGAGTGAGGTCTAAGTTGTTGGGAGGAAAAAAACGCAAGGGAAGTGTAAACAAAATGTTTCCTAGCTAAAGCAGCTCACTGGTATACTGCAGAAGGAGAGGTGACATACAGCACTGTTAGAAACAGTGTACAGGAAGGCCAGACTACTGGGAACAGTTTGTATAGTAACTCATGACCCAGACTGGGAAGGAAGAGAGGAACTGGGCTTAATGCCTACAGCCTGCAACTCAGCAGTACTTTGAAATCGAAGACTCAAATCACGCTGAAAGCTTTGCAGAGAAATTGAACATTGAGCCTAGGTTGTCCTCAATAGGACATTGTTTTGGGAAGTTGTGTCTTTCTTTGCTACCTTAGCTAAGGCAATTCATCATTATTAAAGCTGTCCTATAAACAAGATGTTGAGTTTGTGAATTGTGCTTTTTAGCTATTAAATCGTCTGAAATCAATGCATACTAAGTTTACCCAGGACCTGCCTCTTCTTAGTGAAACTGTTTCTTAGGTTTGCTTCAGAGAGGGCTTCAGAGCATTCCTGCTATTTGAGGTTACCTGGATTGAATGTCCCTGGAAGATCTGAGTATCCCAGAATGGGTTAACCCACTTGCACTGCAGGCATGATTGTGCTGAAGCCTGTATTTTTGTTAGCAAAAGTTTTGGCCATGGGCTTATCAAACAAAGCATCAATTCACTGCACCTGGAGTCTTTCAGTAAAGGCTTAAATTTGACAAATTTATTTTCCAAATTTGATGATCACAGAGTCTGTGTTTTTTTTTTTTGTTTTTTTTTCCACCTCTAGCAACCATGGAAGATCAGACTTGTTGCATTTAGTATTTGAAATGCTAAAGCATGTAGGAGAACATACTTCACTTTTGAGAAGTTTAAGAAGTTTGGGTGACTCCCATGAAGGCCATAAATTAGTATAAATACAGCAACTGAGGCTTGCAAATGGTTGGTGTTTGTTGTCTGGATAATTCATATGTATTTACAAGAAGTTGAGGTGGGCATGCTGTCCTACACTTACCATGAAGGCTGGTACCATTCCCAAATGAGGTTATCTGTTCTATGAACCTAGAAGTTTGAATCCCCTATCAGTTCCAGCTGATGCTGGAAAACTTCCTGAAGATTCAGGGTTGTGGTTGTGCCTATTGCAGGCCCTTCTCTCTGGCATGCTTGAAACATGCCTCTAAGGTGCAGGTTTCCACTGGGCAGGTTCTACTGTGACCAACTGCTCGGTGTATTTTGCCTTTGCCTTTGTACATCATTCTCTAAAATCCAGAAACTGAGCCATGCTTTAATCCCAACACATTAGTATGCAGGTTGTTTTTGTAGTATGAAATAGGGAAGCTTAATGTGTGATTGAACTTTTAAATACAGGTGAGGAGAAATGAGAAAGCTCAACGTTTGCTTGGCTTGTGAGGAAAACTGCTTGTTTTTAACATGAGAAATGAAGATATATTATATGTAGGAGATAACACTAGAGCATAGAAAAACTACTCGCATGTAATTATAGATTGCCAGTCTTAGACCCTGGTCCTTTAAGCAAATGTTGAATCAGTGTTTCTTGTTTGTCAGGGAAACTGAGTGTATTGCTTGAATTGCATGCTATATTCAAAGCTGTTTCTAGTTCTGGAAAAAGAAGAAACGATTTGAAAGCTGAGTGGCCTCTCAAACTGCCTTCTTTTGGAAGGAGTATCGCAACAATTGTAAATCAGAGCTTCCTCCAAAGAGTGCAGCTTGCCAGTTATCTTCATGTAGAAGGGCAGCACAAGAAGAAAGGAAATCCTTGGCTTTGTACTGCACTGGCAAGCACTGCTCTGCCAAAGCTAAGCCATCAATCAGTGTGTTATCAACTCTGTTTTCATCAAAGATCTGAAACAGCATCAGATGAGGCTCTCTGAAGAAAATTAACTCTATCACAGCTGAAACCAGGATGAATCCTCCTGTTATTCCATACCATTGACATTATGCACAGGTCCCACACTTTCTGGTACGTGTTTGTTGATTACCACCCTTTGATTAATACACAGATATCATCCCCTTGTTTTGGGGACCACCCCGTGGTCCCCCAAATGTCTGTACAACGTGCACTGAGGTCTCTGTATGTGACCAAGTTACTATCTGTTTGTGTGCTCTCCCAGGACAGGAGGGGCAGTGTGTTGTGTGGAGTTACTGGATGCCAAAACCACCTCGGGTCTGGTCACTGCTGCACTTGCACTGCTTCTTGTGAGGCTCATCCTCTCTTGGTATGAGTAGTTCCTGTGATGGAACTTACTATAACATGCAACGCGGATCATGGGTTACAACAACCCAAAGGTATACATGTTACCATCTCCACCCTGGTCCCTTTGGGCCAGGCTGCAGAGTTTGAAAAAGGAACTCTGGCCCTTGCTCCTGGTGTGGCTAGTGGCAGGGGTTCCTGTTGTAGTTTCTCCTAGGGGTTCCCTCCTATAACATGCTACTCAAATTGTGGGATGGGTTAACAACAGTTTAAAGGTGTATCCATTACAATCTTCACCTCTTGTCCTTTTGGGCCAGGCCTTAAGGTGTAACATTGCAATGAACTCCTCCCCTTGCCCCTGCTCCAGCCTGGGCTTGTCCCTTAGAGGTGTACCTGCTCCTGTATGGCCTTATACAGGAGCTACAGTCCCTTTAGAGGTCTGCCTACTATAATGTGGACTTACCCACAGTCACTGTGAGGTGTCCCTGCTCTGCTTGCTCTTTTTCTGTGTTGTAGTCCTCCTCGTGGCCACAGACACTTCATGGTGTTACAGCATGGTCTTATCCACAGCCACTGCAGGGTGTTCCTGCTGCATCTTGGACTTCTTCGTGGCCACAGACACTCAGAGGTGTACATGCTCCTCTGTGGGCTCATCCACAGGCCGTGGTCCCTCTGATGTGAGTTCACTCTGGAGCTCCAGCCTGTCCAGTAGAGCAGCACGGGGACAGCAGTGATGCCCTGTCCATGGGCCAGCCCTAGAGTGTGGCTGTGGCTGTTATCAGGACGTTCCCAGGCACAGCAAGGAAAGATGACAAGGAGTATGGCCAGCTGCTGAAGCAAAAGCAGTCACTGGCAAGCACTGGACTCTAATATACAGTAAGACAAGCAAGCCCCGTGGCAAGCATGGGAGCCTGCCAGTTGGCAGCTAAGCAGAAGTCTAAATTCGGTCTAGCATGCTCCAATCACATCTGTCATTGCTTTGAACCCTTGCAGCCCCATGCTGGGCACCAGAGAGGGCTGGTGGCTTAGCCCTGGCAGGCAGCTCAGCACCACATGGCCTCTGGCTTGCCTGCTCTCCCCTAGTGGGATAGGGGAGAGAAGCAGAAAGGTAAAAATGTGAGAACTCAAAGGTTGAGATAACTTGAGGGAGCTGTTCCCCCCCCCCCCCCCCCCCCTCCTTTTTTACTCCAGTTTTATCATTCAGCACAGCACCACGTGGTGTGGGACACCCCTTGGGCCAGCCTGGGCCTGTTGTCCTGGCCCTGGCCCCTCCAGCTCCTGGTGCAGCCCCAGCCCCTCATCGAGAAGCTGAAACATCCTGGTCTCCGTGTGAGCACTGCTCAACAGCAACCAACCCATCAGTGTGTTTTCATCAAAAATCCAAACCACAGCGTTATACCAGCCTCTGTGAGGAAAATAACCTTATCCCAGGCAAAACCATGGCTGTGGTAAAAGCTTTCTCGAGACATTCAGTGCAGGCCTTTCCTACTTACGGCTCCTGAGGGAGCACAGCTCCATCAGAGCACATTCTGCTCATCATAGTGTGTTCTCCAATGCAAGGTCTTTTGGAAGCGTGCACTGCATCTCTGCTGTGGTGTTTAAGAACACTACTAACATCAGGCCTGAAGGTATTTTTGGCTGTTTTGTCACTGTTTTCATACACTAGTGCGCTTTCATTTAGAGTAGCTCTCATGTTTTTATTCTAGCATTTTATTTTTCAATTTTGCATGCTGTAGAAGTCAGATTAACAGGTGTACAGTTGTACTTGCTTCTTCTCACTCCATGAATACTTCTGTTTTTTTTTGTACTTCTGATGATACCGCCCTTAGCTGAATATCCTTATGCTCTAAGCCATGCTTCTTGTGTGTTTTGCCCTTGCTCTCCTCACAGGAATAAGGAACATCTTGTTCCTGTTTGGTAGCCTTAGCAAGTAAGACTAGGTAAGCATTACATTTCCTGTGTTATTGTCCATAACTTCTTTTCATTGGTACTTTCAGTTTCTTTTGCCATTACTGGCAAAATTATTTAACCTGCTGCACCGGACTGCAGGCCTGTGTGTGACCCCCTCACATAGGTTTTTACATTTTCAACATAAATTCCAAGCCTGTCCCAGCATGAAGATCCTGAGCTCTGTAGGACTAGCATTTTATTTTCCAGCCTGTCTGGAAATCCGGAAAGTCAGTCTTCAGTTTGGCAGTTTCTGAAAGTGTTATCACTGGAAGTTTGTATCTGGAAATTTAAATGTTTTGTGACTTACTTCTTATACTGGTAGGTATGTCTTAACGTTCTTCGTAATGTTTTTTATTTTGCTTTTTTTTTTTTTTTTTGCAGGAGTATATACTATGACTCTGTGATACTTAGTTTTTTTGTTTAATTTTCTTCTGTTTCATGAATCAAACCAGCTTATTCCATGCAAAGAAGTTAGTGGTAAAATGAGATACAACGATTACTTTGGATGAAAACGTTTTTCTGTAAAATGTCAGAGCTCTGTTGTTTCTCTTCATTTGAGTATTAATGAGGATTTTTTAAATAAGCCTGAAGAAAGATCCTTTTACAAAGTCACTTTTGTAGGTGTTATTAGGCGTTTGGTATAAGTCAATTTTTCTTCACTTAGACTTGATGCTTTTATCAGATTGCTCCTCCACACAGCTTGCGATACCTAACACACTCAACACTGGGCTGTGATAATAGTTTTATGTTTTCTCATGTTTTAGCCAAGAATGTCAATATTTAGTATAAAGCTATCTGTAAGACATTCTGTGCCCTCAGATCCTAAAATTACAGCTGCAGTTGTCATTGCCTTGTCTTTTATGTACTCAGCTATCTGAACATTGAACAATGTAAATAGTAAAGATTAATACATGCTTTTTCCCCTTAAAAGTCAGGTGAGTGTTTGTGCACTGTGCTCAGTCACTGCAGCCACCTTTTGCCTTGCTTGCAAGGTGGTTGTGGAGGCAGATAATGCTCGAATGCTTTCAAATTGTTTTTCCTAGTGACAGCAATTTGAAGATTTGCCCTTTTTGGCTGTAGTTGCAGAGTTAGCTATCGCAGAGGAGGCTTTGAGGGAGACAGTGAATTCCCTTCACCCATGTCTGGTTACTTCCATGTAAGTAGGGAGGCCGTGACACTTGCTGCTGGATTTTGAAAGCTGAGTGGTCTGCCAGAGTCCTTTCTTGTGGAAGGAGTGCTGTGGCAGCTGTAAATCAGAGCTTCCTCAGCATCACAGAGATCTTCTAAGAAGTAGCATACATTGGTGATCGCTTAGTGTGGCACTGGGATCCTGGTGTGAGGTAGAGCAAGAGGCCGTTGGTGTGGATGGGCACAGGAGGCTCTGTCTGAATGCTGAGGAACGCTCCTTCCCCTGAGGTGTGACTGAGCCTGGGGGCAGTTGGACCAGAGGTGGTGGAGATGTGCTAAGGGCATCTGGGCACTGGCTGCAGGTGGCCCTGCTTGAACAGGGAGGCTGCACCAGATGGCCTCCAGAGGTCCTGTCCTGCCTCAGCTGTTCTGTGATTCTGTGACCTCAGACCACAGGGCTTATTTGGATGCTTATTTGGAGTCATTACCTGAAAAGCAGCTGATTACTAACACTCATGTTTGATGCACTTCACTGTGGTTAGGCTCAGGCAGGCTGTGACTGTGAGATCTCAGGTGAATGAACTTCTGAGTTACTGATCTCTGAGCTAGAGGGATGAAACCAGACAGGCAGACTTCTAATCTCTAGGGTCTTTTGCAAATTAGGAAGATTCATCAGCCCCACAGATGTAGCTTAGCCATTTAAAGGCTTTAACTTTCCATTTGTCTTGTAGCTTAGTGATACTTGCTTACTTGTTGGAGTTGGATTCAAAGAGGAGACCTTCACACATCTGATACCTGTTCTTTATCCTGGAAATTTTCAGCCAGTCATCAGGATACCAGTATCTTACTTGATGAGCATTCCTTCTGCATCCTGAAGCTGTTGATGAAATAATAATTTATTACATCTAAGACAAATGTAAATTAGAGAAGAGACTTTGTTCCTCAGCAATGAAATTACTCAACTCTCTCCTTGTTAGTAATAACAGAGAAATGCGATCTGATGACTCGGCACTGATGTTGGGAGAAAAAATGCCTACAAATGGTCATGCAAAGATTCGCTGCTTTGTCATTGTTCTGAGATAAAAGCTCTCTTGGACTAAGCTGAAAAGTAGTTTGCAGACAAATTTGGCAAATAAATGGGGTAAATAAAATTGCAAGATGGAGGCTGTGCTTTGTGTGGGGAAGTAATAGCTCGTGGAAATAGCAGCCTGAAAAAACGAGTGCTGCAGCAACAGTCTGCACGTCAGGTGCTTGTTGGTGGCAGTATTTTATTCACAGCAGATATTTCCAGAGGAGGCATGAACGAGAGCCCTGATTTAGTAACCCTGTTGATTTTTTGAGTGCAGTGGTTATTTGCTGTGGATTTCTCATCCTTTCTGGTAGTAAAGCAAGGTCAATTTGTTCTCCAGGAAGGCAATTGAAAGTCCCAGTTCTAGCAAACGAGACCTGTGGTGCACAGGGGCAGATGTTGTCTGTGGGTGGCAAATACTCTTACTTCCTGCCTTCTTTCCAGACTCACTGGCTAGCATGAGGTTGAGAACCAGCCCAGCAGTGGGCAGCACTGCGACTGGCCGTAGCCTTACGTACTCTTTCCCTACCCACCCTGGCACCATTCAGCTTCCCAGTGCAGCACCGAGCCGTTGAAAGAGGTGTGCGGGAGTGTGCCAGTATTGCAGCTGGGAGTAGAAAGGAGAGGTCAATGTGTGAGACAATCAGCGGGACAGAACACCCTGCATCCCAGCGAACCATTGCTAATGAGCTTCGCTGGGATGACCTGAGAGCTCAGTGGAGATGTGTACTGGTTACCCACAGGCTTTATCTTTGCTTGTGACCAAGCACAACTGGCAGCTACTCCTGCTGCCTGCCTGTAGTGCTGTTGATGGCAGCCGGGCAAAGTCTGGGAGCTCTTTCTGTTGGAGGTTTCTTGAGCCCAGCTGTGAGACCAGTGGAGATGCAGTTCTAGAACAGCCAATCCCATTCTTCTCTGTAACTTTTTCAGCACTGATCTTTGTGCTTAGCTCATGGTTGGATTTCTTGACATTGATAGGTGTCAGATGAAGAAAGACAGCATTTGTTGGGTATTGGATTGCAGTTAACTGGTGTTGTCGTGTCGTGCCAGTCCTCTCCCCTTCACTGCAGGGCTCTGTGGTGTGGGAATCTGTACGGAAATAGGATTAGATGCGGCTGTCTGGCACCACTTAGTCCTGGAAGGATGTGCAGCCTTGCATAAAGGCACATGAATAAATTGCTGGAAGTGCCCATTCAAAGCTTCTGGCACTGACAAATTTCTTTACTCTAGGAGAACTTTTGCTTCTGCACTGGTAGGTTGGTTTTTACTGAATGGGAAAAGGAACCAATGACAGTATAATCATAGAATAATTCAGGTTACAAGGAGTCTCAGGAGGTGATCTAGCCTAGCCTACTGCTCCAAACAGGATCTCCTTCATTAGGAATGTATTTATCAACTCCTTGCACTTAATATCATCCTTTTTTGTTCTTTCTTCTGCTTCCAAATTGGGGTTAATCTGCACACTGACATGTATTTGGCAGTACCAGCACCACGTGAACAGACTAAATAAGTGAGGAGAAGAGTGGATATATAAAGTTGGTGACTGAGACTTGGACAGAAGCCTGTTGCAAAAAGTCTAATAATCAGGTGGAAATCTTACCTACCTGCCTGCTCATTTAAGCCTTACCCATACGAACTGACAGGTGTCTAAAGAGTGCCCTCTATTTAAATTATTTTGTTTCCAAGAAGAACAAGAAAAATGGTGCCAGAATGCAACTGCTAAATTATTGATACAGATCTGAAAAATGTGGTCTATCATCCAGGGAGCGATACTGCAGGCAGTACGTGGCTTGACGTTAAGTTTTGGGGGTCTTTTTTGTTTTGTTTTGTTTTGATGCAAGGGAACTGTTACCTTTGTTACCACTTGGCAAGCTTCCACTTAAGCTCAAATACAATTTGAAGGTTAATGCTCTAAGTATTCAAAGATGCATGTTTTAATTATCATTCATGTTGCTTTTTCTGTTCTCTTTCTCTATAGCACAAAGTTTAGAACTCTTCAGGTAACTTGCAAACTATTTGAGTATTTTCATCACGTGGTGGAGGAATGTAGTTAGTTAAGCTGTTTGATGTAGATTTACTTAGAGTTTAAATTTACTTAGTGAATTCAGGGAAAGCAAAGTGTCTGCTGTGGCATAGAAGTCAGTGTGGTATATTTGTTTGTATGTTTGTGTAGAGCCCTCAAGAGGTTGATGCTGTGGCTGTGTAACTACTCCAACAAGTGAATGTAAGCTGACCAGTATGTATATAGAGATGTAACTAATGGGATGCTTATAAAACCAGACATCTTTATGTTGAGATAAAACACATAGTTTTTAAATAGCGTCTGTTTATATCAACCAAGAGTACTTAATGTAATGATTAACTATTTCGCTTTCTGTCTTACAGCTTGCCTTGAAGGGATCTAATTACGCTGGTCTATTGGAGCGGCACCGCATTCATACAAAAAATGTGGAGCATGTTGTAGACAGTTTACGGTAAGAATATACAGATGTTAAGAATTTCAGAAACAGTGCAAATATCCATGGATTGTATAAAATAATGGAAGAAAGCTTTGTGTGACAAGCCCTAATAAAATGGAATACTTAAAACAGGATGATGCAGATGGACGGTTATTCCTGAAACAAATGTGAACTTGCACAGTTCAGCTAACACATTTCATTGCTGTCTTGAAAACAAATGGAAAAGGTTTAAAAGGTTTGTGTGAGCATCGAATGCTTAGAAACCAAATACAATTGTACTTAGTCCTTAATTACATGTTAGTTTTTCAGAAGGATGTGACAAGGAACAATATAGGACACATTCAGGCTTTTTCCTGCACTTTATAGGAACGAGAGGATAGAAGTCCGTCTTGTTAAACGTCGAGAATATAATGAAGAGACAGTTCGGTGGGCAGATGCTGTTATATCAGCAGGAGGTATGACTTTATGGAAAGGAGGTATACGTTTCAGTATGTTTTCATAGATATGTTTTTCAAATAAGTTTTGCAGGCTGTGAAGCATCTGGAGATGTGCACATCTTGAAAATAAATGGCTGATAAAAGTGTCAGAAAATATGACAAAATTCAGTGGTTGTGGCTATCCTTTCTTCCTCTCATATCTGAAATTTGTAGCACTAGGAAGTGAATGGCAATGTATGGCCACTTAGGAAAAGTTTGCTATTATCTTGTGCAAAATGGTGGAAATTGTGGAATTTACTGTAATTTTCAACTAAAGAGGATAAAACATTTGCTTTTATATGATTATGAGTAGCCCTAAACCCTACTCTGTTAGGAACATGAGTTGGAGACTAACATACTTGCTTTTTGTCCCCCTTCCCAAACTTTTTCGCTCGCTTTCATTGCAGCATATCTGGAATTGGTGGCACAGGTAGAAATGTGCAACTTCTGAGCAGCCTGTGCCACTCCTTAGAGCTTATTAGACAAACCAACAGAGCAGCTAACCTGATTGATTCCTTTTAACATCAGATTGCAGCACTTCATTCAGTTTTATTTTTGTGACTTGCTGCAAATACTACAGTGCATTGCTGTGTTCTCACTTAATGTTCAGCCATTCATGGCAGTAGGCTTGAATGCTGCCCTGCCATTGTCTTCTCCATACTGGTCCACTTTTCCCTCAGTTATTGGTTACTACTCAGAATAGGTCAAAGGGGATGTGTTCATGCCTGAAGCATCCAATAATACTGTTACAGATTTCAATGAAATCCTCAAGGTTAGAGACTAAAGTGAGGTGTGAATGTATAATTTCTCTTACCAGCTGATAAACATAACAGAAAGCTCCATAAATGTCTTTCCAAACTTGCTTCTGCCAAATTCAGTTGCCAGGGCAAGTATAGCTGTCCAATAAGTAATACTTTTTCCAGGCACATTTATTATCTTGAATTCAGTTGTCATTACTCTGCTTTAAAAGGTGTCAGCAGTTTTCTGGTCCCGTTTTATTTTTGTGCCACTTACCTGTTCAGTTGTTGACACAGAAGCGTGTTAACAGTTGTACTGCGATATATGTGAAACTATTTTGTTTGGAATATTATAATGAGAAGAGAAACTAATATTCTTTGTTTTGCTTTTTGTGTAGGTGATGGCACAATGTTGTTGGCAGCCAGTAAGGTCTTTGATAAATTTAAACCAGTTATTGGAGTAAATACTGATCCTGAAAGGTAAAAACTGTTTGGGAAAGAGATACAATGTTTAATGTCAGGCATAATATGCATCTGTTTTCATGATGCATGTGGCATGCCTGTGGCATCTGGTAACAAATGCCTGTCTTAGTAGATTGTAGATACCAAGTGAACCTGTTGTTTTATTACAAAAGTTTCCACGAGTTGTCCCCCCTCATCTGTGAGGACATTAGGTAGCATTGGATAAGCACTGATGTATTCAACTGCCACAGCTGTTTTCATGTTAATGCAGCTGTACTTGGAGCTAGGTTTATTACTGAGCAGTAGCTTGTGGCTGGAGATGGTAGTATAGACTAGTGACTGGAAAAGGGACTTTCTTAACAAAAGCAACTAAATGTGCTATCTGAACATTCAGAAACTTAATTTCTTTATGAAGATGAACCCTACTGGAAATCTGTTAGGGTATGAACAAATTAAATTTGTTCTGATTTTGTTGGGTAAACCGTTCCAGAACTTAGAGGACACCGTCTCCTCAGCCACTTAATGGCATTTAGTTGTCCTCTTATAAACTCCCATTCACCTAGCGATAAGATTGATTTGGGCAGGTGGATACAGTGTATTAGTACTGCCTGGTTGGTATAACCTTCAAATGGATGGCAACTAAAAACTCAAAATTCACCAAGGCTCTGTCTGACGAGATTTCCAGATTTAGATTTTTGCATCTGATATTTCCAGTTAATCAAATCTTAGCAGATAAGAAAGCAGTGGCCAAAAAGTTTTAATTCTTTCCATACCATATTCCTTTTCCAAAACTTTTCAAATGCTGTGAACAGATATTCAACAGTATCAAGCCTGAATAACAGGGTTCAAATAACAAGTGCCTTCAAGTTATCAAATATCACTCATGAAAGGGGAGCAGTGTTTAGTCTTCTGGCTTTGACGTGAGATTCTTTTGATCTTAGGCATGTCACCTACCTGTCTCGGTATCACCAACTTATATGTAAATGGAAAATACTCTTTCTAACTTGCAGGGTTTATTAAGCTTGAATTCTTTGCCTAGAACTATGGTGACAGGTGCTATATTAGTACCTGTGTATTCTTGTGGGTTGACCTGCTGAACAACTATTTCTTAGGGGAAAAGTGGAAGAAAGATCCTGATGTCTCACATGTACATCACAGGAGCTGAAAGATGGGTATTGTTGCTAATGTACCATGTATGTAAAAATAGTATGGGATCATAAAGGTCAAAAGCCTAGCTTTGCTTTGGGTAACTGAAAGAGCTTGCTTGTTTTTTGTGTTGTTTTTTTGGGGGGACCAAAATAGTGTACTTTTTCATCATCCTTACTCCTGTTTGCTTCCAGATCGGAGGGTCACCTGTGTTTGCCTGTAAGATACACACACTCATTTCCTGAAGCACTACAGAAGCTTTATCGTGGTGAGTTCAGGTACGATTCAGTGATCTTTGGTTTTACAAAACATGTTGATTGGAAAATGCATAATAATATGTGATCCATAAGAAGCAGATGGTGCTTAGTAAAATCTTAATGCCTCAAGTAATTGTCTTTAATGTTTACTATGTTGAGAAATGCATTTGTGGTTGAGAGAGGGGCTGGGACCACAAAGGATAAAGCTGATAACAAGTTCCTGGAAAAACTGCTTTTGGTGTGACCTTCAATAATTGATTTATTTTATGAATTAGCATATGCATAAATGAGGAACTGTAGTCTTGTAAAAGATGTATTGGTTTACAGATTTTAACACTCTTAACCGTTTGTAGTACAGTGATGGGCCATACTAATAGAAGCTAATGAAGTCTGTACTATTAGGAAGTGGTCAGTTTGATGCAGATGGTTGTAGTGATTAAGGCAGAATGGCTTAAATTTTATTACCAGAGTAGTGTTGGGAAAAGCTTTTATTTATGATGAAGGTAGCTTGATGCTTTCAATACTAGATACTCTCAAAATAATGATCTTACTTAAACTAAGGAGGAAGCAAGCTGAATTTTAAAGGACAACCTAGAGTACAGTTTTTCATAAACTCTTATTTAAAAACAAACCATTGTTCTGTGTTGTATTAACACTCTAAGATACTTCTGTGATGGCAAACAAACAACAGAAGTAAGTTATTCCCATTAAAATACATTGCAGTTGCTTTTTTTTGTTGTTATTGTTCATACTTATAGCATATTTGATTTGTAGCTTGTTGTTGTATTTGTGCCACATAAAATAATTACAGAATGAGGTGAATACATTCAGCAGGATTGATTATAACTAACTCAGTGGGTTTCAGTAGCTTTACTAAATGAGAAAGTAGTTTGAAATCAAATATTCCCGGGCTTAGAAAACAGCAGATTTAACTTGTGATCTTGCTAAGTAGTTTGGTTAAACCTAGTAGTGCTAACACAGGTAAACTCCCTTGATACTCTAACCACTTGTAATGTTTTGTTGGATGCCATGTTAAATTTTTGTTGCTGATGCTCCTGTTACTGCTCTTAGGGAGCTTAAGCCTCACCAGAGTGAAACAGAAAGGATCTTTCTTTCCTTTATTTTTTCAGAATAAGTGTGACTTGAAACTGATGTTCTTAAGCAAAGACCTGAGTGGGTGTTTGACTTGGCAGTTCTCAGATTTATTTGGGCCTAAGCAATCTTTTTAATAGGAGGATAACTGGATCGACTTGTCTGAAAGAATTTCTGTTGGCTTAGAGTACCATTAGGATGGTGAGGTGCTCAAGACTGGAAATGAACATTTTTCTTCTTTCCTTGTCCTTATCCATGACCTTTGTGGAAGTCATTTTAGTGGAAGAATCTGTGTAAGCACTTACCTTGTTTTTCCATGTAACAACTAACCTCACTGATTTATGAAAAACATGCAATGTCAAACTGCCCTTGTTTCTTTTTATGATGGTAAACAGTGTAACAGGATCTCAGAATAGAGATGCAATAGTAGGCTACCTTTTTATAATTTTATAGGATTTCTGCCTTGTTCTAGCATGAATATTCTGAGGAAGCTAATGTAATGATATCCACTGCAAGCTGTTTGCCTGACTACCTAAAGCCATACTTAAAAGTTAAGGGTAGATAGATAATTTTTCTAAGGATGTGTTTGGCAAGGCTCTAGAATTATGACCTCTGGGTTTGAGGTCATCCTTTCATCCCTTCTTGGGATGAAGAGAGTAAAGAGACTTTAATATATATACATATATTAAAAGTCAGATTGGCATGAACTGTAAAAACACTGGAAGAGAGGATTAGAATCCAAACAAATTTTGAGGCATATTGAAATAAATGGTTTGCTGTTCAGTGCAGAGACACTGAAGTCAAGCACAGAGTATTGCAGTTACTGATTAGCAACTCAGGTGCATGAACATAGGATGGACAGTGACAGGTCACTGTTTCTCAGGAAAACACCTCATATTGTACTGATTGCAAACTGAATGCAAATTAATGTCAGTGTTGCAGAAAAATCAAATGCAAGGTTGTATAGACACAAGTCATAAGAAAGATGTACAGAATAGTTTTTCCTCTTTATCCAACAGTGGTAATGCTTCAGATGGTGCATTATATGTAGATTTCATTATTTTTATTTCAGAAGGGGAAGAACAACTTAAAGCTGATGGGAAAATGACCCCAGAATTTCTAGAAAATTTTGCACTTGCAGGTGCATGAAAAAGAGTTGTGTTAATTCAGAAAAGGTTGAGGGAACTTATTGTATAGGTTTGAAGGCTAAAGTTACTGCAAAGTTGAGATGTTGTCTTAATTCAGGAGACAATGAGGAAAAACTAGTAATATATTTTTATAAGGCCTGAGTTTTCCTTGGTGTAATTTTCAGGAAATATGTAAGCGGGCTACTGTCATCCAAATACCAACAGCATGAACTGGGAAAAGATGTGATTTGCTTCCTTGTGATTTGCTTTCTGAATCAAAACTACTATTTCTATCTTGTTTTATGTAATCTCTAAATTATAAGAGGAAAAAGGAATTGATTTCTAGGAAAAAAAACATAAAAATCTGAATGACGTAACAGCATGCCTTTTATATACTTCTTTCTCCATCTTAAGTACTCTTAAGCACCCTAAAGCTCCCAAGCCAGGAGAGATCATTAAAATTAGAGGATGATTATAGGGCTTATGAATAAAGGGATGGATAGAGCTGCTTTTCTGGACATCTATGAATATAAGCAAAGTGTTAGAGAAAGTAGAGCAAGTATTAATACAAATATATTCATTATAAGGTATTTATATGAATATAAATTCCTGTGAGCTTGTTGCTCTCAAATGCATTGTATCAGTCATGAATTCATAAGACAGAATCACATTTCTAAAAAAATAAATGTTATTATGTATAATGTAACATTTGCAGACATCTTTTGGTCAATGTCATCTTATTTTACACACAAAAAACATCAGCTAACAAATAAATGTATTTACTTTTGGGGATGATTAACTTTATAAATACAGAAGTGATAGTGGAAGCTATAAAACTTGAAATATGTCCTTGAATATATTTAACTTTTAATCTTAAGATGCTCTGCTTTGAAAATGAACCAGTGAAACTCTTGTGTCTTCAAGACAATCTGATCCTACCTAATTCTATAGTAAATATTTTGAATACTGACACAAACTTTTCTCCTCTCTTAGGTGGCAGTGGCGACAAAGAATCCGACTGTATCTTGAAGGAACTGGTATTAACCCTGTGCCTGTAGATTTACATGAACAGCAGCTAAGCCAAGAGCAACACAGCAGAGCTCACATAAATGAAAGATTCCAGGATCAAAGTAGGTTCAGGTCCATCACAAGAATATAATCACTTTGCTATGATAACTTTGAATAGGAAGTAGATTTTTTTTTTCAGAAGGGAATATTGTCTGTTTCTATATGTTTATTCTGGACTATACATTTAGAACTACTTTTCAATATAAACAACTTATATAACTATCTTGAAATAGTATTACCTGTTGGCAGAATACCTGAGCTTGTTATTAAATGGTCTCTTGGGGTTACCTTAGACACTTGGGGTTACCACAGGAACAATTTACCGTGTATCCAACTGGTCCACAACAAATGCATGTGTGGGGGGGAGATTGCATATGAGGACTCTTAGCATCTGGTGAATTTGAGGTAGATTAGCTCACAATTGAAAAACTGTCACTCTGCCTGCAAGCAAATGAGAAAAGAGAAATAAGAATATGTCAGTGGGTAATTCCTAAGTCATTAAACACCTTCAGTTGTTCTCTTTATGGTGTACTGAAGATCACAGAATCACAGGATTTCTAGGTTGGAAGAGACCTCAAGATCATCGAGTCCAACCTCTGACCTAACGCTAACAGTCCCCACTAAACCATATCCCTAAGCTCTACATCTAAACGTCTTGTAAAGACTTCCAGGGATGGTGACTCCACCACTTCCCTGGGCAGCCTGTTCCAGTGTCTAACAACCCTTTCGGTAAAGAAGTTCTTCCTAAGATCCAACCTAAAACTCCCCTGGCTCGACTTAAGCCCATTCCCCCTCGTCCTGTCACCAGGCACGTGGGAGAACAGACCAACCCCCACCTCGCTGCAGCCTCCTTTAAGGTATCTGTAAAGAGCAATAAGGCCACCCCTGAGCCTCCTTTTCTCCAGGCTGAACAAGCCCAGCTCCCTCAGCCGCTCCTCGTAGGACTTGTTCTCCAGGCCCCTCACCACTTCGTCTCCCTTCTCTGCACCCGCTCAAGCACCTCGATGTCCTTCTTGTAGCGAGGGGCCCAAAACTGAACACAGTACTCGAGGTGCGGCCTCACCAGAGCTGAGTACAGGGGGACGATCACCTCCCTAGCCCTGCTGGCCACACTGTTTCTTATGCAAGCCAGGATGCTGTTGGCCTTCTTGGCCACCTGAGTACACTGCTGGCTCATATTCAGCTGACTATCCACCATCACTCCCAGGTCCTTCTCTGCCTGGCAGCTCTCCAACCACTCCTCTCCCAGCCTGTAGCTCTGCTTGGGGTTGTTGCACCCCAAGTGCAGGACCCGGCATTTGGCCTTGTTGAACTTCATACAGCTGGCCTCAGCCCATCGGTGCAGCCTATGCAAGAGTCTGTGCTTAACTTGTCTGGCTCTGCATTTCCTCACTGAGAGGTCCTGATCAACATGAACAATTTGTTAGCCCCCTTTAATTACCTGCAATATAAAGTCTAGCTCTTTGAACTTGATTCAGAACATCTGTTAAGTCACTGTGAGTGAGTTCTAGAAGAGACATCCGTGTAGTTGCCCATGAGTTTTCAGGGAAAGCAATATCTGAAAATGACTTTGGTTCAAATACTTGTAGTCTCCAGTAAAGAACTGTAACTGGATACAGACTTTTCAGTTGAAAAAGTGGGTCATTGAAGAAAACTGAACACTGAGAACCAACATCTAGAATGCAAAACAAGGCAGCAAAGTGTGTCCCCCAATGAGTGATGAGTTGGTTTTGAAAATTTGCATTTTTGAGCTTTGATTTAACACTGCTCTATTCAATATCTGCAGGATCTGACATCTCTGGTCCACATCTTTTACCTGTGAGAGCACTCAATGAAGTCTTCATTGGGGAATCTCTTTCATCCAGGTATGTGTAATTATTTTTTGTTGCAGCAGGACACAATTAACTTCATTTCTTTTTATGGCACTGCAATGGGCAATCACTGTTGAGACGTCTTTGTTCTAGACCATGAATAAGACTGATGGGATTGTTGCTGGTTACAAAGTGTGTGTTCAGAGATTAAGTGCAGTAATGTTTATTTTTGTTACTCTGTTTTCCAATGTGGCCATTCCATCCTTCATTATTTCTGGCTGTTATTTTCTCTTTGTTGTTTTACTCCATACCTGACTAGTTCTTATCTAATCAAATACCTTCAATTACTATCTTTACCATGGACTGAAGATTTCAAAATCTTCAAAATTCTGCATCTCTTCTTTCTATAAGTCTAGCGTGACCAAACTGAAATACTAATAACTTCTCCTTTCTGCCTCTCTGTCATTAGAGGCAAAGGTATAAGCCTACTTTTGTCTGAAACTGTGTTGTTTCAGGAAAATGTCTGACACTTCCTTATTTAAAGAAAACAGTTTGTATCATATACTGGTACTGCATTATGCAAGATACCTTTACGACTATCCTTTCTGTCCTGAAGATGAATGCATTTCTGTTAGCCAAATGATAGCAAGAAGAATGTGGGGAAATGTGACTGGGGCTGTGGGAAAGGAATTAAAACATGATTCTTGATCAGGACTTGGCCAAACTTTTACTTGTATTTTATATTCCCTCTCCCTTTACACTGTCTGTCTTTTTTTTTTAAACTTTAGTGTGTAACATCTTCTTGTGTTTGTACAGTGCCTGGGACACTGTGATTGCTGCTGGAAACAGTATATATGTTCCATGAGTGCTTTATCTTCCATCTGGACTGCAGCCTCAGACTGGCAGAAGGAATTAGTCTCAAACAGATACAAATTTTGCTCTCTTCTAACTCAAATATAGTTTTTTAAGATTCTAAAAGATTTATTTAACATGCAGTGATAGAGGAACACAAAGCTCCTTTCCAACACTTTACAGTAGTCCTCTGCTTCTGAATGCCACAAATACATTGTGCTCTTTAGTTCCTGTATATTTTAGAAACTATGTGGAACACAATGCGAGTAGGAACAAATCTCTAGTAACACATTTTGTGGTAATAGAACTTGAAGACTTCAATAATGATGTCACGCAGATGGATCATGTTTTTAAGGCTCAAATACATGTATACTGTATAAAGAAACAAAATAACTCTAGGTGCATCTTCCAAGGGCTTATTCTTCATGCCAGTTAAGAAATCAGGGAAGGCGAAGGGAACAAAAAACACCACCTAGTTTGTTTAAAAAGAAAGTCTTAAATTGAATCAAGGTGTGCATCTGTGTCCTTAATTTGCTTTCAGTTCTCTTATCTTCTCATCTTCTCAAGGGTGCACACAATGCTCTTTATCACCAAGAGTGTTAAATCACTGTTTAACACCATTGTATTCTTAGTCTGTCCAGACCAAAATCTTCATCACCAAAGGATAACTCACTAAGCTCGTTTTATTAAGAAGGGTGAAGTTCAGTCATGCTGAACACAGTGAACATGTGTTTCTAAGAGGGTATCCATTTACCTGAGGACTATATACTGTTTGTATTAGGCACTATAAACATCAATAACTGTAGTTCATAAATGTATGTCTGGATGTTCTGAAGCTTATGGGAGAGAGGCTTTCTGGTTGCAACAAGCCTAAGATTAGGAATCCCCTGATAAATAATACCATGCACAATGATGATTGTGCCCCAAGACTTACTACATCTGAGTTTTAGGAAGAATTTACCTTGGAAGGAAACGTAAGCCTGCTGACTGTTGTAAAACTAAAACTGTTCCTGAAGAATCACAGTGGATTTTTAATTATTGAAGTGATCAAGAATTCAGCTTGAAGCCATGTTATTACTTACTGATGCTGGAATTTCTTACATCTTAGTGTTCCCTGATGTAATTTTGAGACCCAGTCACAGCATAAGCACAGCTTATGCAGTAGTTCAACAATTATGCAAGGAAGGTAATGTATTTTGTAGTTTCATTTGTAACTCCAGCAAACCCTGCTTGTATGCAAAGTTATTCCCAGATGAACCACAGAGTTCTTCAC
Organism: Aythya fuligula; assembly: GCF_009819795.1. NCBI lineage: Eukaryota > Metazoa > Chordata > Aves > Anseriformes > Anatidae > Aythya > Aythya fuligula. The sequence goes on along the minus strand of NC_045593.1, from coordinate 12,814,430 downwards.
ACAGAACTTAATATGAAAAGTAGCTGAAAAAAAATGCCTAAAACTTAATGCTACAAATCACTTTTTTTTTGTCCATTATAAAAACCACCGTAAAACAGCGTATCAAAAGTGGCTGCCAAATCAGAAACACTGTACAATGCTTGTGAAATTGCCATCCAGATTTGAAACTACCCCCCTCTAAATTTTCATGTGCCTGATAAGGCTGTGTGTTCTGTCTTATTCAGGGAGAACTTTAAGTCCTGCAAACCCAGTTTTAAATTCTCGCTTCATAGGGCCTCCTATTATGAAATATCAGTTGATGATGGTCCTTGGGAAAAACAGAAGAGTTCAGGACTCAATGTGTGCACTGGAACAGGATCAAAAGCATGGTAAGTACATGATGCTGCTTTGATACAAAATACTATTTTAGATAAGCTAGATGCACCTATTTTGCTGAAGCATTTTGTCCAAACTGAGTTTCTCTTTTACCTTAACTGTAACTTTGGTGAAGGAGCTTGCACACCCCATGTAGAGATGAGGGCTTGGGAGTGGTGATGGAAAGACCTGCTCTGACTGGTTGGCAGGGCATGTCCAGGGGTTCTCTGAACTAGTCTTGTTGGTTAAAATGTTTAGATGAAACAGTTCAAAAAGCCATTATAAAAATCTAAGCTTTAATGAAAATTGGAAAACATACTTGGAAATAGTATTAAGTGTTCTCTGGCACATCTATTTTCCATTCTTCTTCCAAGCTTCTCTTTCAAACTTAAATGAAAAGGGAGTCTCTTTGCCAAAATATTGCCCTTAAGTGCAGAAGAGTATATCTAACCAGAGCTGTACTAGCTTAATCAAAGGGGTAGATTTTCTTAACTGCAGTTTAAACAAGCTTCAATACTACAGACAAGTCTAATCAATTTAGTTTTCTCAGATGTGTAGGAAGTGAGAGCCTCTTTCATTTGGAAATCTGGCTATCCTTATCATTTAAAGTTGTATAACAGGCCCTGGATTTATGTGGCAGGCTAAGATGGACTAAAACTGAAGCTTTTAATGAAATTCAAAAGTGAATATTCATGCTGTAGCCATGGTTACTGGACTTTACTTTTCATTGTAATTCAGAATCTTGTATTCAGTCGGCATAACTTGGTCTTGGAGGCTGCCAAGGATGAAACTCTCAGATTGCTAGGAGAACTTTCCTAGTGTTCAGTACCTTGGAAATGTACAGCCTTGGTTCAAAGCTGTTCTTAGGCATTTCATTTGCTTATTGTATGTTCTGCACTGAGCAGTCTCAGAACCAGAGACCAAATTCCAGGATTGCCTATTTTTACTGCTGCAATTGGTGTCTGCTCCTGAACCTCTCTAAACACCAAGCTTGCTGGGTGATCTTTAGTCTGTGGTTTAGGGGCCCTGCTGGGGTTTCAGTCCTCCTCACCCTGAGAGGCATTTAAATGTCCAAGTCCTTCTTCAGCTGCCAAAATTCGTACAAAAGGTTGTTAACTAGTTAGGGGAGAGAATAACTTCAGACTGCATCTCAGTTTCTCCTGTGCCTTTATTCAGGTTTGCAGGTAGGCAGTAAGTGTAAGGGGAGTAGCCCTGGACAAACATCCTTGGCACATCTATAGTCTATTATGTGTATAGTGGATGTCTGTTGCAGTCTGAGGTGTTCTACTACCACGACAGAAGTGCTGACTGAGGATTGTAAGCTCCACTGAGAACTGTGCAACCGAGACATTCACAGTACTACTGCACAGGGGCTGCAGTTAGAACCTAAATCCCTTCTGAACCTGGTCCCAGGAGGGAGACTGCTATCTACTCAGACTTCACAGCATTCTTTTTTTTTTTTTTTCTTTGTCTGGAACTTAGTCCTTTATCTGTATGCAAGGTAGGTTTTTTTTTGTTCCCCACCCTCAATTGTATTGCTTAGCAAACAAGACTTCTACTTCTCTGTCTAGGTCCTATAATATTAACAAGGTAGCAAATCAAGCTGTTGAAGAGGTCCTTAATATCGGTGAGTGAACACGTGTCATTACTGGCTAAGTTTACAGAAAGATACTCCTATCTAATGGGGGCTCTTTCTTTCTCTTGGCTCAACAGCTAAAAAGCATGGAAGCTTGAATACGCCACTGAACACAGAACTAATACAGAAAGGTTAGTGAAAAACTCTATACTTCTTTAAGGTATCGTAAGTCTGACTAGTTCATTTTTGATTGTACTCTACTACTCAATACTGCTTCCACTATTTTAGTGCTCTTGCAATATTAGTCTTACAAACATTATTTAGGAACATTTGTTGAAATGCTTCTCACCTTTGATATTAAAGCACTAATTTAGACTTCCATGTGTAGATCTTCAAGAGAATTTCAATTCTCCTAAGATTTTAAACAGCATTTAGTCACCCGAAGAGAGTTGGTGAATGTTAGTCATGCAATAGAACTGAAAGGAACCTTTGGTAAAATTGTATCATCTCAGAGATGAAGGCTATTAAGCATTTGGCAAACTGCTCTTTCCTGGAGAAATGTGTGTTTCTGAAAATAACGAACTTTCTCTAAAAAAAAAAACAACCAAAAAACCTTAATGTCTGATTTCTGTTCACAGTAACAAATGATTACAATGACTCCCTGCTGTATAGTCCAGAAGAACCAAAGATGTTTTTCAGTATTCGAGAACCGATTGTAAACAGAGTTTTCTCAAGCAGTCGGCAGCGTGGCTTCTCTTCAAAGTAAGTGTTGGCTGTAGGAGTCTGAAGAGTTTTTTCATTGTATAATTTGTTGAAGTAACACAGGAGTTTCACTTGAAATGTTTCAACTACCAGTTTGTGTTTTGAGGGGCTTGAGTATTCTTGTAAGAACAGGAAGAAAATGTTTCCAAGCTGGATTATGCTTTTGCAACATTTGATCCATGCACAAACTTAGAGAGTAAAAGAATCACACTGTGCCCAGCTTTGGGTGTATGCCATTTCCCCCACTACGAGACAGGCATTGACAAACTGGAGTGAATTCAGGAAGAGGCCCCTGAGATTTCTGGGGGGCTGAAACACATGGTGTATGAGGGAGAGAGTCAAAATGTATTTTTGTTTAGCCTGGAAAAGACAAGACTAAGCAGGGGAAATCCAGCTGCTGTCTTCAGGTTACAGAGGAGACAGACTCTCTTCAGAGCAAAAGAGGAGGTGGCAACAGCCATGATCAGTAGGATATAACAGTCCCATAGAACATCAGCAAATATTTTTCAGTGAGAATCAGAGGTCAGGCAGTAGAATAGGTTGCTGTCCTTGGAGATGGTCAAAACCTGACTGGGCAAGGCCCTACACAACCTAATCTGTCTTTGAAGTAAGGCCTGCTTTGAGTTGAAGGATTAGATGCACTTCCAAACTAAACTATTCTCTAATTCAGTCATTTTAATTTGGGACTCTTTTTGTGGAGCTCACCACAATTAAGTAAATACAAACACATGCAACTGTTAATTGTATGTTCAGATTAACTGTGTTGAGAACAATACAGTGTCTCAGTATTAACAAAATGCTAATTCAACCTTTTATGTCAAAACAAATGTTTAAAGGAGCCTTGACTTGGAGACGCCTCCTTTTTGAGCCACATCAGTGTTGCAACACTTTATGACCCAGTAATAAAAGAAATCTGTCTACTGGGACTAATTATTACTATATTTGAGGCTCACTCTGTGCAAGTCATGTCTTTAAGTGTTTACTGCTTCTTAGTCATTTTGATCTGGGAGATCTCCAGGTTGAGTAAATCTTAAGAGACTGTAAGAAGAGAGGTTAGAATAGGAACAAAGAACTGGATTATCATCTGGGGATGCTACAGTTTAAGCCCCGTCTTTATTTAAAATAGTCATCAGCATGGGAAATACTATAAAAACTGTATTGGAGCAACAAATGTCTGTGTACCCAAAAGGGGTATCTGCCCATTTTTTCTTCTTGAAGTAGTTTTTGCTTTTGGTCACAGCTGGTCTTTAGCTCTTGGTGCTAGAGATCTTGCCTTTTCTGTTCTTTCTTTAGTTGCACAGTGAAATGGAGGAGTAAAATGTGCCTCCAGGTTCTTCTGCATTGTTCAGACTTGGCTGTGTTGTACTGATGCACAGACCCATTAAGCTCTGACGCTGTGGCCATGCTTCCAAGTTTTTCATCTTTGTGAAAAATGTGTCTTCATGAAAATTTAAGTCACTGGAGTAATTGATGATTAAATCTTAGAGATCAGGAGATTATCTAGACCAAGGCCTAAGTCCTGAACAGTCAAGCACATTCATGTGAGATTGCAGTCCGCAGCTTTTCTGAAATCTGTGAGTTCCCATCTAGCAAAGTAAAAAAAAAAAAAAAAAAAAAAAAAAGTTTGGAGAACTCCATATTTACTACTGTTCTCACTTCCTACATATTTGAAAGGATACGTTCTGACAGTTGAGTTAATTTCACTTTTAATGATGAGTGAAGAGGAAGATCACTAGTAGCTTTATTCTGTCTTGACCAGTCGTAGAATAGCTGCCTTGAAATTATATGCAGGATTTTTCCATTAGGCTAAACACATGCTAGTTACACTCTAATATTGACAGGAAATTGCTGCCCTACCTAATTACAATGTTGTGCAGCAAGCATTCTGGCCTTCAGCTTTGTGTTTGAAGTTACTTTCTCTTCTCTGAATGATTCATACAGCAAAATCGTACACAGTAATATCTAAATTACTTGAATTTCAGCTTGCTAGTTGAAACTGCATGTTCTTCTTAACATGAAGGCCATGCATTAGAATCATGCTAAATTAATGTAGAACTGTTTCCAAGCAAATCACTAAGCGGTATCACCAGGAGCTTTGTTTAAAAATGTAGCTAAATTTCAATTTTCGTTACTATGCATATAAGCTGTCCTCTGACTCCTGTAGTAACAGGCTGCATTTGAACAGGTCCTTTGGTCCTCTCTGGGCTCTGCTCTGTCTATACAAAGCACTGACAGATTCAGGGATCCTAGTACTAAATTCTAAACGCTAAATTCTTAAGTATACTTCTACGTGATTAAGCATTTACTGATCCATGCAAAGAAGCATTCAAGAACCAGTCTCTTTGTTCAGCTAAGTTATTGTGTGACACACCTTGCTTACCGGCTATTTTGTGATTATTTTGGCAGAGTCTGTGTTCGTTCCCGTTGTTGGGATGCATGTATGGTTGTAGATGGAGGAACATCGTTTGAGTTCAATGATGGGGCGATAGCTTCCATATTGATCGATACGGAGGACGCACTGTGTACTGTTCTGCTAGAAGAATGAAGGACCCTAGTGTCTTCTGCTGAAGCAACTCTGGATCCAGAGAGAACCCCTGGAGATAGACAGCACATCATAATGCTGCATTAAGTTGGAAGTTGGCTTTTTTGGATGCAAGAGCATTTGGAGGAAGCTTGGGATGCTTTTCATTCCTTGGGTTGGGGAAATCTTAAAAGCCTGACATTTAAGCTCTTTTTGCATCTGGTATAAAAGAAATGTATCTGAGGTCTTACCTCTAACTTCAGTGAAAATTGACATTTTTTAACCTGTAAGACAAACATGAGAGAACATCTTTTTAAAACATAGGTAGGATGGGTTCAAATATTGTCGGTAGCATTAAATATTCAGATGTACAGTTTTTTTAATAAGTGTGGGAGATTAAAAAACTAAACACCTTCACACATCTACTTTTGTAGAAAAGCTGACTGTCAAAATGTAGTGATTTGATGCAAGGATATATAGATTTTGGTAATTTCTGATGTTGGCATAAGAAATGGAAATGCAAACCTTTTGTATGCTTTTCAAAAATTTTACAACTTTGTAGTTTCATACAATTCATGACAAATTTTTTGGCTCTTCCAGTATTTTTTTCTACTTTGTAGATTTACATCAAAGGTAAAAGTCCGGTTTAATTTCTAGAAGCTCTTTTCACAAATTCAGTGAGGTAGCTCTTACCTTTGCTCTTAACTTTTGGGTAGAGAGGGACTTGAAACTGAAGGCTGTTCTTTAGCCCTTTAATAAATACAAAAAACACAGAAAATGTGTTGAAGTTAAGACATACTCCTTCCCTGAATGGACAAGCTGGCTGGCAGGTGTTCAGTCACAGCAATGTTATGTAGGTAGCTATCATGAAGAAAGATGAGGGCCTAAAGTTAAATGATTTGGAATTTTAGCTTCCGAGTTCCTTTATAACTACGGAAAAATGAGATGTGCTGGGTGCTAGTAGCTGGAGCATAAACTAATACCTATGTGGTTCCTCATTAACTTCCCCAGAAAGTTTAGTTTTCCAATCCTATGCTGAATTTTACTGATACTTAATTGGCAACTTAATTTTATATGCCTCTGATTATGTATGTTATATAAGCAACTGATTGTAGAAGAGGAAGTGACTTTTTTAGATACTGTTTTAGAGAAACTGTGAACTTTGCCCTTGGAAGTCTGTGCTGATTAACGCATAGATGAGGGCAGAATTTGACAAAATGAAGATTCCTACAGTGGGGATGTAGTACCTCTTCCGGTACATGACTTGAAACAGATGTTTTTCTTCCTGTCTACTAGGAAAAACCTATTTCCAAAAGTGAGTTTTCTTCAAACTACTTCTGAATGAAGAGACTTCTGTAACAGATGTTCTCAGGTTCAATGGGGATGTGGCCAATCAGTGTATTTATTGCCACTCACAAATAAACTTAGCTCTACGAATGTAAAAAGTGGATAAAGGATTTTTCCCTTACACTACTTAAGTTTTTGTATTCACTCAGAAGCAGAACTTAGAAGAAATGGGTTTGACCATTCCATTCAGTTCTAGGAGAAATCTGATTCTGCTGAAACTTTTTAAAAATAAGCTATCACTGTTTTGTGCACATTTCACCCTTTAAGTGTGCCATAGATTGATTTATTTGTAATATCTATGTGAGTTATCAGGACTGCAGACCAGAAGGGGAAAAGTAAAGTAACCAAATATTCTTTGAAAACTTGTCAAGTTCAGGAACTATCAGAGTAAAACTCAAAATGTCTGAAATAGTCTGCAAAATTTGCCCAAATTTGAAGATGCAAAATATTCTTTATAATGTTGGCTGCACAGAGACTAAGGTGTTGTAGTTATTCCTGATCCCTCTATAGCTAGTTGAGGATGGCGTACGTGTATCTTGTCTAGTATGCTAGTCAATTTGCTGTTAAGACTCAAAAAATAATGCCAGTAATGTTAATTTATGACTTCCTTGGACTTTACCAGTAACTGTTAGGTCAGAGGTTTATTTGGTGTTAAGTATTTAGGTATTCAGAGAGTCCCTGAATACCTGCACAGAAAAATTTACAGCAGAGATCCTGCCCCTACTTATTCAGACATTTGTTCTGTAATGTTTTAAAGGAGACTGATTAGCCTGAGTTGGTTATGATGCTCATAAAGATAACTGCCATTCCTTATTCTGAATGCTAATACTAAAAAGGCAATGTGTTCAAGTCCTGCAGACCCGAAGTACAACCTGATTCAGAGCTTAAATTTCACAGTTAAGTTCCTAACCGTTACATAGCAAAATGGAAACCTGACCTACTCATGAGTGGCCTCTACTGGTTTTGTCTGTAATTAATTGTGTATCTGTTAAAGCATTTACTGGTGAATGCTTGATTTAAATAACTGGGAAGGGTCAGAGATCTATAATAGATAATCAGTAAGCAGCTACCTTTTTTAATTAAAGAACTGTAAAATCCTTTATTATGAAGGAATGCAGTACAGACAACTTACCTGGTAGACAGTGTTCTGTGACAGGACTGAGTATTGGTGTAACACTGACTTAATCTGCCTGGACTGGCACTGAACTCTGCACCTCCTACCCACTGAATCAAATCCACGGTGGCTTTATTTAGTGCCAGTCCACAATTCTGTGTTCTGCTAAACTAAACCTGTCATTCTTTGCCTTTTTTTTTGTTTATACATTATGTAATAAAATTAAAAATTTAATAGATGCTTGAAGCTGTCCCTTTTTTTTTTTTTTGAAATGTTTAATGTGCTCAGCTTTCTTTCATTTACTAGGAGCGGGGTTGTTTCTTTTTTTTTATAGTGGTTCCTGTGTCCTCATGTTTTATTTCAATAGATAAAATAGAAAGGATTATCTATGTGGGAATTCTTGGTATTGATTTCTTGGGGTTAACAAATAACTTTTTCAGTCAGGTAAAGGTCAGTGCTGTGCCTTACCCAGAGGACATGAATTGTGTCTGCTGCACCTGCCATCACATCCAATAAACCTGCAGTAGAGACACTTGTCTTCTTCCACCACTGAACCTAGCTAGTACTTCAGAAAACACGTTCTAGACTGTTCCTCCTAGTTAAAGCCATACTACTGTCCCTGTTCTGTTCGGGGTTTTTAAAGCACTGTACTCTATTAAATACTATGTGTATAGGTGATGATACAATGTCCTTTAAACTACATTTCTTTGTCCAATGAATATCCAATGTTCTGCTTTTTTTATTCATACCATGTGATTTGGTGGCAAATCATTAGTCATTTTGTACAGTATCACAATTCTTTAGCTCCTTATTAAATGCACGACAAGTTGTAAGGGTTTACATTGTATATAGAGAGAAGCATTACAATAGATTTAATTTTTCTCTTGAAGTAGTTTAAGACACAAATCTTAAACTGCAAACCAAAAAAGTAGTCTTCCACACAATCTGGTCTGCACTAGTACATAGACACTCCTGAACTTTTTATCTTTGGATTCAGATGGGAAGATACTATACCTATGCAACAGCCCCACAGTGATGTTACTTCAGCACTAACTTGTTACTAACTTCAAACATCCATGAATAACTTTACCACTTGCTTATTGTGTTCATGGGAACAGCAATGGCATATTCATGCCCTACTTTTGCTCATAGGGTGCAAATTTTTGCTCTAGTACTTCAAATAATGCTTAGCCTTATTCCTAGAACATTCCAGGCTCATGCAGGAGGACACTGAAAATAGAGATCAAAGTTTTATGTAAAGTAATTGCTTGTTCTTATTAATTTTTTTCACCAGTTATTCAGCTTTTCCTATCACAAAAAATTAATAAGACCGGCAGATAGTGTTGAAGATGCTGGAAGTTAAATGATACTGAAAACAAGCTAATATGAAAGAGAAATAGATATCTCTTAATAGCACCCAGTGAAGTTCTTCCTTTCATAATTACTACAGTGCAGTTCTCTTGCTGGTCTGAGCTCTAGAACCCTTTGAGTCCTTCTGGACAGATTGGAGAGCTGGGCGATCACCAACTGTATGTAGTTTAACAAGAGCAAGTGCTGCGGCCTGCACCTGGGATGGGGCAGCCCTGGCTATATGTACAGACCGGGGGAATGAGACGCTGGAGAGCAGCCCCACAGAGGGATCTGGGGGTTGTGGTTGACAGCAAGTTGAATATGAGCCAGCAGTGTGCCCTGGCAGCCAGGAGGGCCAACCATATCCTGGGGTGCATCAAGCACAGCATTGCTAGTCGGTTGAGGGAGGTGATCGTCCTGCTCTACTCTGCTGGTGTGGCCTCACCTCGAGTACTGCGTGCAGCTCTGGGCACCACAGTACAAGAAGGACATTAAACTGTTGGAGAGTGTCCAGAGGAGGGTGACAAAGATGGTGAAGGGCCTAGTGGGGAAGATGTATGAGGAGCGGCTGAGGTCACTGGGCCTGTTCAGCCTGGAGAAGAGGAGGCTGAGGGGGGACCTCATCGCGGTCTACAACTTCTTTGTGAGGGAGAGTGGGGAGACAGGTGACCTATTCTCTGTAAACACCAGCGATAGGACCTGTGGGAATGGCGTCAAGCTGAGGCAGGGGAAGTTCCAGCTGGACACTGGGAAGGGTTTCTTCACCGAGAGGGTGGTTGCACACTGGAACAGGCTCCCCAGGGAAGCAGTCACTGCACCAAGCCTGTCTGAATTTAAGAAGTGTTTGGACTGTGCACTTAGTCACATGGTCTAAATGTTTGGGTAGACCTGTGCAGTGCTAGGAGTTGGACTTGATGATCCTCATGGATCCCTTCCAACTCGGGATATTCGATGATTCTGTGATTCTTCTTCCTGCAAGATTTCTGCGACTGTACTAAGTGCAGCCAAACGACATTATTCTTTGAAAGAACAGAACTTTCATAAGAAGTTTTGATATTACATTCCTACTTCAAGTTCATAAAAGCAAGGAAAAGTACACAAAAGTTCTCTAACATGCTAAGGAAAACCTGGCAACACAACATGGACCAACTGTTGTTAGCCACTTTTACAGATGATTATTCTGAATGGACTTTCCAGCCCATACTTCCCTATTTTTCATATTTTCCTAGATCAATGCAAAAAACAGAAGTTACCTTTGTGGCATATAAAAAACTTCACAATAGCTCCTTTATACCACTTATTACTTGTATAATAAGTATAAAAATACTTATAAAACTACATTAAGGCATAAGACCAAGTTAGAACATTTTATAAAAACAGTCCTATGATTAGAGGTGCTCCATCACTTTGCTTCTCCGCATCTTCACTACACGCAGCGTGTCCATCATGTCCACCATGCACGATCATAAGCTACTAGGGGTTCTCAGTGTCAATCTACATTTGATGCCCCAAATCTCATGGTTCTTTTTAGTGCCAACAGTTGGCCTTGCAATAGTTGTAAAATGTGAACAATTGATCTTCATGTCAGGAAGCGTTTCTCTGAGGAGCTGTAGGGAGCTATCAGTCACTATTCCAAATACCTGAAGAGTCTTTAATGTTGGAATTTCACCAAGTTCTCTAGAAAGAGAGCAGTAAGAAATTGATTATTAACCTAAAAGCATATTTTGCAGTCTGTACCCAAACTACATGAATGTACTTATATTAATATTTTAGAAATAAGATCATTATTTGAGATAAATGTCCTTTCCTATTTTTTTTTAAATCACATATTCAGTTGAAACATTTTCTGTACTAATAATTCATGAAATAAGTTGGATGAATTGTGGTAAGACACTGGCACAGGCTGCCCAGAGAAGCTGTGGATGCCTCATCCTTGGAAGTGCTCAAGGCCAGGTTGGATGGAGCACTGAGCAAACTGGTGTAGTGGAACGTGCTCCTTCTCATGGCAGGGGGGTTGGAACTGGGTGATCTTTAAGGTCCCTTCCTGCCCAAACATTCTATGATTCTATGAAATGGCTTCTTGCTGTTCTCCATCTCATGAAAATAGACTGGTTCCTCTCATTCTACTGGAATTAAATACTTAGAACAAGTAGAAGGAATTGCCCCATATAAAGTTTCAGGATGTGGCTCGGAGCACACAAGTCTCTACTTTCTAGCAGTCTCTGACTGGTGATATTTATCTAAGTAGCCAGTCCTGGTTTGTTTTACTTCATGCTAAACTTTGGAATAAACTCTGAGTTAACTCCAAACTTGTCTGGCATTTGCTGCTCCACCTGGATGCATACAAGACTATGGGGCCTGATGTGGTTCATCCCAGGGTGTTCAGACAGCTGGCTGATATCATCACAGGACCTCTCTCACTTATTTTTCAACTGCTTTGGGAATCTGGAGAGGTCCCAGTTGGCTGGAAGTTGGCAAATGGGGTCCCAGTTTTCAAGAAGGGCAAGAAAGAAGTTCCTGGCAATTACAGGTTTGCCAGTCTCACTTCAGTGCCTGCTAAGGTTATGGAGAAGATTATCCTTGGAGTTATTGAAAGACACCTGAAGGACAACGCAGTCATTGGTAACAGCAAACATGGGCTCACAAGGCAAAGGTCATGGCAAACTTAATGTCCTTCTATGACAAGATCACCCAGCTAGTTCACCAAAGCAAGCCAGTTGATGTAATTTTTCTGGTTTCAGTAAAGCTTTTGATACTCTCACAGTATCCTGGACAAAATGACCAGAACACTTAGATAAAAGCATAATAAGATTGGTGTACCATTAGTTGATGGGTTGGGCCCTAAGGATTCTTGTAAATGGGGTTACATCAGGCTGGTGACCTGTCACTAGTGAGGTTCCCAAGTGCTCCATTTTAGGACCAGTCCTCTTCAATGTATTCATAAATGATTTGAAGGTTTTTTGAGAAAGTTCGCAGATGACACCAAATTGGGTGGAGCTGTTGACTCTGTTGAGCGTGGGGAGGCCCTGCAGAGAGATCTGGACAAACCAGAGAGCTGGGCAAACACCAACAATACGAAGTTTAACAAGGGCAAGTGCCAGATTCTAATCCTGGGAAGGGGAAACCCTGGTTATAGGTAGAGTCTGGGGGATGAAATGCTGGAGATCAGCCCTACAGAAAGGGATCTGGGGGTTCTGGTCAACATCAAGTTGAACATGAACCAGCAGCGTGCTCTGGCAGCCAGGAGGGCCAACTGCACCCTAGTATGGCATTGCTAGATGGTCAAGGGAAGGGACTGTACTGCTCTGCTCTGCGCTGGTGTGGCCTTACCTCCAGTATCGCGTGTGGTTTGGGTGTCACAGTATAAGAATGACATAAAACCGTTAGAGAGTGTCCAAAGGAGGGCTACAGAGAGGGTGAAGGGTCCAGAGTATGGGAAAAGCTGAGGTCCCTTGGTTTGCTCAGCCCTGAGCAGAGCAGGCTGAGGGGAGGCCTCATGGCGGCCTGCAGCTCCCTCACGAGGGGAGCGGAGGGGCAGGCGCTGAGCTCTGCTCTCTGGGGACAGCGACAGGGCCCGAGGGAACAGCATGGAGCTGGGACAGGGGAGGGTCAGGCTGGGGGTTAGGGAAAGGTTCTGCACCCAGAGGGTGGTTGGGCACTGGGACAGGCTCCCCAGGGCAGTGGGCACAGCACCGAGCTGCTGGAGTTCAGGAAGCATTTGGACAACGCCCTCAGACATATGGCCAGATTTTTGGGTTGTCTTTTGGGGACTCTGGAGTAGAACTCTATGATTCTCGTGGGTCCCTTCTAACTCAGATATTCTATGATTTTATGACAGCTACCAGCAGAACAGAAAAAGTTCTTCAGATTCTGAGTCTTGTTCCTCTCACAACCTCTTTCTTCTGCTCGAGCACAGGGTATTCCTCACAAGATAGTTAGAGAAGGGAGTGAGGAGAAGCAGTGCAAACCATTTTAAAGCAGTAGAATGCTGTGTTCCTATACATCCATTATTATTAAGGACTGAGCCTGGTTCCGAAGTGCCCTGTTTGTCACAAAATCCCAAAGGAAAGAACCACAGGCCTGTGCACCAAGAAAAGCTGGGCAATAAGAGGCTGTGGATTATTGCCCTGTCTAACAGTGAGAAAACTGCATCCTACAAGACTCTCAGGTCAAAAGATAGCCTTGTACTTGAGGGTGTATTCTTTAAGACCCAAAACAGGATAAAGATGGATAGATTTAATAACAAAACACAGGAAAAAAGAAAAAAAAAAAGACACAAGGACACAACTCCAAGCTGTGTTTCAGTGGCAACCAATAACTGGTAGGTGCATGCAAAAGCAAAGGAATACACAGATTCTGACACTGGTCAGCAAGTACTCTGCACTCTGTTAAGTCTTGTAAAGGAAAGTTATGCACAGCTGCGTAAAGCCTAATATTGACACTAACACTGGTCATTGTCAGGACTGGAACCTCACAAGAAGTTCCAGCAGTATAAGGGGAGACACGATGCACGTGCTGAGCAGCAAGTTCCAGTAGTACAGTCTGACACCATGGAAAGATTATCTCAGATACCTTTGGTTCCAGTCTGTATTCTCAAATGTACGTGATCTAGTAGTCAGGTTCTTTTTTAAGATAAGGAACTAAGTTCCTTAATAAGGAACTAAGTTCCTTATTCCGAATTTAATTAATCCTACCAGCAAGCTTTTCAAACAATACTTGCAATTCCTAGGCTGAAAAAAAAGCAAGTTTAAATTAATTTATCCTCTCTGAAGAGCAAACCAAAGCCATTAAGAGATTACTTACACTAAGGCAGCAGGTGATATTTGGTAGCATCGGCTAAGACACAGATGTTGTAGAAATATGAGTTGATGAAAATACTGGAAGCACTCAGGCTTCAACATCACACTGTCACTGTATATGAGAACACATGAATTAGAAGTTGTCCTTTAAGTATAAAGCAGCAGTAAATTTGCTATCTCTAGAATTCAGGCTGAGAAATTTAATGAATATCAAGTTGTTTTTCTACCACTGAGATATTTTTTCCTTAAAACAAAGTATCTTATTTCTAAAGTGTGTGTTGGATTCTGCCCTTCACTGAAGTGCAAGTGAAGCAGCAGCTGCTCTGCAGGTACACGTTCTGCAGCAGAAGTCACACCATGAAAAGGCACTTTACACATTAAGATTTCAAAGATTGTAACTGACTAGGTCAAAATATAACTTTTATTAAACGGTTCTAAGGCCATGTCAGAGCTGAATGAAATACTCACAAGGGTACCAAGCTCGTAAGCTTTGTATGCCTAAATGCTTCCTTCTGTTCTACCTATTGACTGCTTCACTTGTTAGCTAACAAATCCTTTAAATATGTAACTTTTACACTAAGGGAACAAAATCTTTAAGTTAGTTACCCGCTCCAGTTTAAGCAGGTAGTAGATCTTTTGTAGGTTTAGCCTAGAAAGCATTTTTGTGTGTGCAACCCTACTCAACTACGCATTATTGCTATACAGTTACTGCACAGCAATACCATTAGCAATCCCCCAAACCCTACGGACATAAGGACTAGCTGCACGGGACTTCTTACCTTAGATCTAAATGGACAAGAGAAGGACATCTTTCCACCAACGTTTTAACATCTGAAAAGAGGTCACACAGTCAGCTCATCTTTCAGTAATAAGACACACATGCTTTATAAAGCATACACATTTCCGTTTATGCAGCTATTAGCAAGTAAATAGTTAATGTTGATTGTTGAGATTATTTGCCTTCCAAATCAATTGATATCTGTAGGACATTATGTCATGGTGAAACTTAAGTAATTATGTCTGTACTTTTCTGGATGATGCCTTCAGCAGCCACAACAGCAGAAGCCTTAATTTAAGAAGACTCCAAAAATTAAGTTTCTTCCCACAATATCTGAAAGGCTGATTCACAGGAGAACATCAGATCCACTGTGTCCTGCCTATAGGACTTCAGAATTTCAAGCTACACCTTTCAATTGAGCTTCCATTTAACCATTTTTAAATTCAGAAGACAAATTATTTCGCTCCTCATGGTTAAGCCAGTGACATGAGTAAGAGTCTCTGACAATGAGAACATCAAGCTACACAGAGCAAAAAATCAGTCTTGGTGAATATTTCCAGTACCTACAAAGGAAGCCAACCAGAAGAAGATATAAAGCCTGCTGCTTTATCCCTTAGTGGGATAAAGGTTTGTCATGCTGCTATTTACCTGATATTTGTAGATTCTGTCTGTATCCACTTAAATTTAGTTGGGTTACTTTTGAAGTAACGTGATTGACTGCTGCTTTGACATGGGTGGCTGTAAAGTCACACCAGGACAAGTTTAGCTCCTCCAACCTATACAAAAAATGAATAAAGAGCTGTTTGGAAGAACAACTGAAATACAAGGTTTTTTGTCTTACAAGTATTACCTGTATACTTGTAAGACATTATATACTTATGTATAAATACCAAAACTCAAACTGTAATACACCTACAACCAAAGCTACTATATTAATGAATACAAATTTCACCATGGCAATAATTAAACACTGGAGCAGGTTGCCCAAAGAGGCTATGAATTCTGTGTTTGGAGGTTTTCAAGACCCAGCTAAAGAAATTCCTCATCAGCAGGGCCACTGATTAATTTAGACCCTGCTCTGGGCAAAGAGTTGAAGTGATCTCCCAAGCCCACTTCCAGACAGAACGATTCTCTAATATTGTAGGAAATGAGACACTCTTTTCATCTTGCTTTTGGTTGGTGACCTGAATCTATTCCCACTGAACAGATGTTCACATTGAGAGGAGAAAAAGCCTTTTGCTATTGACTATTAGCATTGGTCAGGTGACCAATTACTTTTAATTAGCATAAAATACTTTATAATTTTATATTAGCATGGGCCAGGTTGTGACCTTAACTCGACTACATGCTTGATTACCTATAGTCCATCACCACTCAGGGACAAAGTATTTGTTTTGTGTTTAGCTGCTGTGGATGTAACCCAATGACAAATGCACAGCAAACAGCACAGCCAGAGCCTGTCAACTGTTACGTAATGAAAAAAAAAATGTTAAAAGAAATTAAAAGCCTTCCCTCCCCCAAAGTATCACTGAAGAACACACAGTGACAAAGCCAACAAATGCGGTACTGTCATAGAAAGATCAGGTTTGCCATCTGCTGTGCACTGTGCAGACTGCCTTTATCTAAGGAGCTCGTGATCCATGCAATCAGACCAAGCAACAGAAGCATTGTCTACCCATGAGAGGCAGAGAATGACTAAGGTTTTGTCTGTCCACTATCTTGCTGCAATTTGATTAAAACCATGGTTTTGCAGAAGCAAAAATGAAGTAGATTGTCCAACATCTCACAGGAAGTCAGTGAAGATCAGGGTGTAAAACCCAGACCTACGGGAGCACAATTCAGCAACTTCCTGCCAGCAGATGGTTTAGTCTCTGCAACTTCATAAACTGAAGGATTATTCTACCACGGATGGAAGGGCACAATGTTTTCTGCCATTTATGCTGTACTCTGATTGCAAAGGCAGCTCTCAGACTACACTTTTCTGAAAACACACGCTTTCACACTTTGTGAGGATGACTTACTGCTTTCACAGAGAAAATCAAATTTCCTTGATAATCAAATGGATGCAAGTGGGTTTTCAAAACCAACAAGACATCCTTTAAGAATGATTAAGGAAAAACACATAACTACTGATGTACATCTTTGCTATTAAAGAAGAAAATAACTGGATGGAAGGAAACGATTTATCTATTCAGCTAATCATCAACTGTTAGGCATTTGAGAATATAAACAGGCTCATAAAAAAGGTAGTAAGAGATGAGTACAGTTGGAATGATGATGGGAAGATAAAAAAGGATAATTTTTCTCAGGACTAACAGTAAGCAGGAATACCAAAAGCTGTATTTGTCTTACATAGAACAGCTGCTCAACATCAACTCCAGGGCTTCTGCAGAAAACCCTGAGCACCCACAGAGGTTTAGTCGTATCAAATTGGTATTCTTAGCAATGCTTCTGTAGAAGAAAAAAAAAAAAAGTCTTGGTAAAATTCAAACGTTGGAACATTGTTAGGATACGTGGTAACGTTTAAGAGCGAAGACTCCAGGCACATAATTATTTGGTAAACACACAGCACTGCATTTTTTGTAAACTGGCCTACTTAAGAATCACTAGGGATCTCAACTCCGTACCTGCTGCATCACAGAACAACTTGGAGAAGGACACATGTATATATTTATAAACAATGTTTAAAAAGAAACAATTATTTTCCACCATTTCCTGTGGTATCTCATTAAACAAACACCACAGCTTATTTGAGATGATTGCACCTCTACAAAAGATGAAACAATAAACTCATTTCGGAAGTCACCTCTCTGCAGGATAGAGGTTATTCCAGAAAACAAACGAAAACAAACAAAACAAAAACCACACGTTTCCAAACAGTCCTCATGAATGCACTTGCTTGCAAGACTATGGCAGACATGCAGTTGGTGACACCACGAAAAAACCTTACACCCCTGTACCTGTATTTGCACACAGGACAATAAACTTCGGTAATCAGTGCCTAATTAGTACATGATTTTCAGATGCTTTTTATCCAGCATCACAAACCAAGCAATACTGGTTTATTTGCATTCTGGTATTTTTCTGGGTGCGAGGAAAGTACCAGAAAGCTCAAAAGCAGAAAGCGGGACACCCAGAGCCTCAGCCATCTGAGCTGGGCCCTGGCACCTCTGCAATCACTTGAAGCAACTGAACAGGAGGCTGACTGCACACCCGCAGTGCCTTTCCCGTTTAACTAAAAAACAGCTCATCTGCCTTGAAGAGTCTGCAGTTTTTCAGATAGTCATTGTCAGGGTCAACAAAGTAGTGAGAAATGGTGCAAAAGCATACAAAGAATCTGGTAGGAGACTTGCTGGAACCCCTTAAAATATCAAAGAATATGTATGTTAAACACCAAGCTATCTTGCGGGCACAAAAACTAGAAAATAAAAGTAGCTCTGCTGTGCAGCCTCACTGCAGCAACAGCGAAAAGACACACAAGTCCTACAGAGATAAGAAGTTTCTCTAGGTTCCCCCTAC
This sequence comes from Aythya fuligula, assembly GCF_009819795.1. Classification (NCBI taxonomy): domain Eukaryota; kingdom Metazoa; phylum Chordata; class Aves; order Anseriformes; family Anatidae; genus Aythya; species Aythya fuligula. Next base: position 12,796,310 of record NC_045593.1, on the reverse strand, counting down.
CCTGCAGAACAGAAAAAAAAACACCATAAATTCACTCACTCTTTTGGAGCGGGGTTTCCTCCTGACCTGATCTCTTGGATAGACAGGAAAGAGGATGCTTATCTAACCCATCAGCTAACTCTGGTGCCTACAATTGGTCATTTCAAAAGACTCCCACAAAGGGCAACTCTAACCGCATTCTCTCCCTTGCCTGCACAAAATAGTGTCACCAAACAGAAGTTATTTACTAAGTATTCCCAAACGTATTACTCACCTGAGGATGTCATCAGAAAGCACTAGTCCCTCCAAGCTGAGATTCTCCAGTCTTTCACACCGACAAAGAATACTCTGGAGATCTGGAACAGACACTGTGCAGTTCGACAAATCCATGTGTTGAACTCGAAGAGGTCTGAAAGAGGAGAAAGGCGGGTTACTAAAATTGCATTAAAATCCAGTTCCACAAATCCCACTTATCGTAAAATACCCGATATTCTAAAAGCATGTAGAAAATTACTATGCTTCTGTACTTTAGCTACAGACTGCTCATGTTACTAAGCTTACTGGCCCTACTGCTAAGCTACCAGCCAGAACTACTGAAACTTTATCACACTGCAAGATGTATGAGGAGTGGCTGAGGTCCCAGGGTTTGTTCATCCCTGAGCAGAGCAGGCTGAGGGGAGGCCTCATGGTGGCCTGCAGCTCCCTCACGAGGGGAGCGGAGGGGCAGGCGCTGAGCTCTGCTCTCTGGGGACAGCAACAGGACCCGAGGGAATGGCATGGAGCTGGGACAGGGGAGGGTCAGGCTGGGGGTTAGGGAAAGGTTCTGCACCCAGAGGGTGGTCGGGCACTGGGACAGGCTCCCCAGGGCAGTGGGCACAGCACCGAGCTGCTGGAGTTCAAGAAGCCTGTCGACAATGCTCTCAACAGTTTGATTTTTGGGTGGTCCTTCAGGGAGCCAGGATTTGGACTTGATGCTCCAACTTGTGGGTCCCTTCCAATGTAGGACATTCTATGATTTTATCTTTGAGGTATTTACAGGATTCATTGCAACCACTGCAAGTCTATCCTGTTGGATTTAAAGTTTTTTTTTGAGCTCACATATAAAAATGCTGAAAAGACTGACAATTTTTGGTTTGACAAGAAATAACTTGCAAGTGTATGCCTGTACTTGAAATATACCTTCAAAAATCAGACTAGCTTGGTTTTAAATAACTGACTGATGAATGCAAACCTTATTTCAACCCATTCCCACCCACTGATCAACTCTTCCACTCTTCAGATTCATGACAAATGCTACTACTGGTGGAGATGTTATAACTAAATATACACAGACAAAATGGGAATATATGAGACAGTTTCAGGATCCGGTACACAAAGAAAAGCCTTACTTCATGGTTTTAAACTGCGGATTCCCAATAGATGATCTTGGGCAGCGGAAAACAGTAACACCTGCAGGTAGCAACTGTCCAATTACTCCTGGCAGCAGATTTCTACAAGTCAGATCAAGGGTCTGCCAGAGAAATTCATCAAACCTAAGGAGCAGAGTTTTACTCATTAGTTAGCAAGGAAGGGTCAGAACTGTGAGTAGAACCATACAAAGTCTTCACTGCCACAAAAGACTGAGAGGAGGGAAAGTCATTTAATAAAATTTAATACGACTAAACTATTTGAGTTGGTTTTGATTACATATACTTCTAATCCACATACAGAATAAATTGAATTACATACGAATAGGCATGATTAAAACCAAATAATTTATCAATATGTGGAAGCAAACAAAGTTCTTAGCGCTGCATGACGATAAGTAATACTTACGAGAGACAATGCCATCTCTTACAAATCATGGAAACTTTCAGCAGGTCGTTTAGAGGCAAATATGCAAAGATTGCCAATAGCAGTTCATCTGGAAGTGCATCCCAAGAAACACCTTTAGGGAAAGAGTGAACACATTCTAATTAAGGCTGGCTTATTTTTGCCTGCTAATCAGATGCCTCCTTTGGCTTGGTTGTCAGACGCAGCACTGCTGTCTGTCTGTCTCTGGGCTGTACATACATCACTACTCAGAACCCTTTCAGCTCTTCATTGAAGAAGGACCCTTTAGGAAACAAGAGCATCTCGACCACTTCCTTTGTATTCTAAGGCCTGTACGCTTCCTCAAATGCAGGAGAGGTATGACAAGTCTACAAGGTCACCTCAGAAATAAAGAACTGAACTCGTCTCCTTTATTTCCCCTACTGAAACACCCACCCTTGCTATACACATCAGGCTCCCAGAAGGGGGCCCAAGGTGAGGTGTACATTTGCACGGTACCCAAAGCAGGCAGGCAGCACAAAGTGCTCTTTGAAACACCCACACTGACTGCCACCCCCCATGAACTGTATGCAAGGCTGTGGTGCAATTCTGACTTGTAAGGAGCTGATGCGGAGCTCCAGAAGGCGCTGCTGTTCACCTGGGAAAGCTTTCTGGATTGTGGTGCTCACGAACAGCTTCCTGTGACCCACCACTCGCCCTCACTTCAAACAGGGGCCACCTGAGGACACTCCCGCCGTTCACACAGCAGCCTTGTGTCTGCACGGAGCTCTCTAGCTTGCACTAGGTAGTGGTGACAGGCTGAAAACCCATTTTGATACCAGGGGGAGGCCCAGGAGCCTCACACCCCGTGCCTGCAGCCCTCTGGCAGGGTCCCGAGCAGCGCCCACGGCTCAGCTCCAACAGGACGGGTACAGCTGCTGCCCCTCCACCTCCCTTCATGGGTGCAGACGTGCAAACCCACATCCTTCACTCTCCAGGGCTCAGCCTCTCGTTTCTGAGAAGTTTATGCGAAAATATCGAGCCCCTGGCTTCAGGATCAGAGCAGGGGCGGCAGCACGGGCTTTGTAGGCGGCGGTGCCAGCCGTGCGGGTTACCTGGCTCTGCCTCTCGCAGCAGCCGAGGCCTGCGCACGATGACGAAGTCCTTCTCCTTCTCCTTCACCTTCTGCTTCTTGTGCGGGGAGCAGGCGGCCACCAGCAGCTCCTGCGGGGTGTTCTCGCTGCCCAGCCGCTCCTTCCTCAGCACCGACACCCCCATGCCCGACAGCAGCTCCGCCGTCCTGCCCGACTCCCAGTCCCAGGCGAAGCCGGACGAGACGTTGCTGCCGGAGCTGGGGATCTCCTGAAGATGTTTCCTGAGGGAAGAGGGGAAAAAAAAAAATAAAAAAAAAATAAATAAAATAAAAAGAGAAAATAAAAGAACAAAAAGAAAAGGAGCCGCACCGCCAGCCCGCCGCGGGCGTCCGCCTCAGCGCGGTTCCCGCCGCCTCCCTCAGCCCCGCGCGCGCCGCCCGCGCCCCGCGAGCACGCGGCGCCCGCCCGCACCTCTGCATGGCGGCGGCGGGAGCGGGAGCGGCACCAGCAGCAGCAGCAGCAGCGGCGGCGGCGGCGGGAGCCGCGGCAGGACAATGTTGCTCCCGCCACAGGCGCGCGCGGCGCCCCGCCGCAAAGCCTCTCGGGAGTTGTAGTCCGGCGGCGCCTCTCTTGCGCCCGCCTCCCTCCCCTCGGGGCGGGGGCCGATGACGACAAGGCCGAAACGACGACAGCGACCAGGAGGAGGAGGAGGAGGAGGAGGAAGAGGAGGGATGGTGGCGGCGACAGCAGCAGCAGCAGCAGCAGCAGCAGCAGCAGCAGCAGCAGGGCCCGGGGGTTGGTGAGGGGGAAATGTCGGCCGGCTCGCTGCCCGCAGCGGCCCTGAGGCGTCTCCTGTGAGGAGGGCGGCGACTGAGGCGGTGAGGGGACGGGGAGAGGGGAAGGGGGAGAGGAAGGGAGAGGAGAAGGGAAGGGAGAGGAGAAGGAAAGAGGAAAAGAAGAGGAAGGGAGAGGGAAGAGGAAAGATGAAAGGAAGGGGAAGAGGGAGGGGAGGGGAAGGGAAGGGAGGGGAAGGGAAGGGAACAGGCATTGGAAGGAAGGGAGGGGAGGGGAAGGGAACAGGCACTGCAATCAGCATCTCCATTTTTATCAATTAATCTCCTTTCCTCCTCTTTTTTTTCAGGGCCCCCGAGCACCTGTGTTATGAGCACGCATCGGAGTGTTTGCGGAGCGTCTCAGGGCCGTGCCCTGCAGGTCAGTGAGCGCACGCTCCCGTCAGGCTGCCCTTCCTGTAGCAAGGCCATTCCCGACGCTGTCCTTAGGCTTTCTGAACGAACAACGTATTCTGAAATTTTGAGGGATGGAGGCCCGAATTCTGGGCGCTGAGTCAGCAGCTCGCTTGTCAATGCCACCCGTTGTGCAGTCGGTGGTGGCAGGGAGAGGTGCCTGCAAAGGCAGGGGTGGGAGTGAAACGCGTGGCAAATCGTGCACAGCTGCTTGGTTGGGTGTCATCAGTGGGGCGACTCAAATGGGCAGTCACGTAATCTTTGAACAGAACGAGTGGCAACCGGTGCTGTTTTTAACTACAGCTACGGAACGGTGATTTACTGCTTGCTCAAGGAGGTAATCAAATGAAGGAGAGTGGGTTTTTTCAGTTTAAAAAAAAATAGAAGCTGGTTGTATTTAATCCTCTGTTCAGCAGCATCTCTGCCATTTGTCAATCCTTTTAATTTCACAGGAAATTGAAAGGAGAGGAATTTGCTGAAAGGGGTAAAGTTCAATTATTATTTTTTTAAAGTTCTGGATTTCCAAATAGTGTGTTTGTCTTACGGCAATGTTAGGGTTGTAATCATGTGACTGACCTCTTGCTGATGGACACCTGTTTTGTGTGAGAACAGTCGTCTGGCACTCCGGGTAGCAATTTCTGTTTGTTTTTTTTTTTTTTCTTTTTTTGTATTCATATTGCAACTGTACAGCTTTCATTTCTTCTTCAATTTTAGTTCCTCCATGCAGATTGTCTTCTTCAATATGTTTTTTTTCCAGAGTGTTCCCCTTAACTCTATGAAAGTATCAGACTTTGTGGTACTTACTATTCTTTATTAGTGTGAGACAGTGCCAAGTAAGTGAATAAACTTCCCCTGTATTTGTGCTCCTGGTCCTTGCTTGCTATTGACCACAAAAATCTTTATCTTCCCTAATAGAGCATTTTTCTTATACCACCTGGTTTCACAACAAATCAGAGAATACTGCCACTTTGAATGGACTCAGTGCAGTATTATATTTTATTGTCATTAGCTGTTACAAAACGTTTTTTCTCCCACAGTGTTTAAAAGCAACAATTAAATGTTTAATCATTTTCATTATTTTTTACATTTCAATATACTAGTGGTGTAGTATTACTATGGTAATACTAATTAAATACCAGTCAGTACATAGTCTGACTAGAGTTTCTTAGAAGAACAAAGCTATGTAGAATATCTTTTCTTGATTCACCTCAGAGGTTGTTTCTCTCAATTAGTGCAATCAAGTAGCTGGTGTCCTGGTTTCAGTTAGGACAGAGTTAATTTTCTTCCTAGTAGCTGGTAGAATGCTATGTTTTGGCTTAGGATGAGAAGAGTGCTGATAACACCCCGATGTTCTAATTGTTGCAGAGCAGTGCTTATACTGAGCCAAGGACGTCTCAGCTTCTTGCTCCGTCCTGCAAACGGGCAGGCTGGGGGTGCAGCAGGAGCTGCGAGGGGACAGACCCAGGACAGGTGACCCAAACTAGCCCAAGGGGTATTCCATACCATCTGGGGTCATGCTGAACAGTATATAGGAGTGGCTAGCTGGGGGACTGGGGCTGGCTGCTCAGGGTTAGGCAGGGCATCGGTCAGCGGGTGGTGAGCAATTGCGTTGTGCATCACTTGTTTGTACACATTATTATTAGTAGTACTATTATCATCATTGTTATTATTATTATTGTTGTTGTTAGTATTTTCCTGTCTTAATAAACTGTCTTTATCTCAACTCACAGGCTTCACTTTCCCATTTCTCTCCCCCATCCCAGAGAGGGAGGGCGGAGGGTGAGTGAACGGCTATGTGGTGTTTAGCTGCCGACTGGGTTAAACCACGGCATCTGGTCAGTTCTCTTTGGCAGCTCGTGGATAGTTTATTTCTTTAGATTTTCATCTAAAATTTTCTTTCTTTTCTAAAATCTTTCTTTAGATTTTCATCTAAATTTTTAGAGTTTTCTCTTTGTGCTAAGATTTAGAAGTACTTTCTTCATCTGTCTGTTGACTGCTTATAAATTCCCTATGCTGCAAAGGTTACTGTAGAATATGGAAGTTGGACGAAAACAACACAAAAAAACAAAAAGCAACATGCTAAGCAAACTTGAGCGTGAAGATGTCTGAAGGGATTATTTTTAAATGTGGCTTGACCTCTTGTTCTTCCCTTTTTATGATATCTACAATACGAGGTTAGCCCATTTTATTCTTTAAAGATGGTAGCGTCAAAATCTTAGTGTTGGGCAAAATCTTAGTGTTAGTCCAAAAAATTTAAGCATGTCTGTAAAGTCTTACTTAGGGATTCTTAACAGCATAGTTTTGCAGAGTAGGAGAAGCTTCAGAAGCATGTCACATCGTACTGGCATGGCAGATCGTACTTGTCTTTTGCAAAGGTAAATGTGCTGGAAGATATTCAGTGGAAACTTGGAGATCATTGCTCCAGAGGTGACTGTGGAACTGGCCACTGGTATTTGCTGGAGATGGCAGCTTTGGGTTTATACTTGCCCCAAAGTTGTGAATTCATATCGAGTTAGGAGATGCTGTTGCACGGATGCTTTTTTCGGTATGCTGTGGCTCTCGGTCAGTATTGTCCATTACTGTGTTTGGTATCTCTTTCATAGTTTGGTAGCCTCTTTGATGACAATTTTTTTCTGATGTAATTTTGGCATTAAAGTTTAAAATACAGAGTAAGGCAAGGAAATCTCTATCTACTTGTTTCTTCTTCAAGTGTTTTAACTGAAATATCCAAGACTTCTTAAAATGTAATTTTTTTTAATTTGGTTTGATGATCTTTACCCTATAGTATTTCAAGAAAAGCAACAAAAACAGGCTTTTTGCCCCTGGGATGGGCAAAAGCAGCAATTACATTAGTCTGCAAAATGAACAACCTGCTAGTAAAATAACCTACAAATTTTGAAAATAATAAACCTATAGTACAGTCTAATCTGGAATTTCTGATTAAAGAGGAATTGGGTGTCCATTTTAGTGAGACCAATGGCCTTTCTTCACAAATATGCATTGCTCTTTTCAGGCCTTCTTTAATGATATAATGTCAGTGTATCTCTGTTACTAAGTACAATTTCTTTGAGGTTTTATATAACATCGTAGTTTTTATTTCTGCTGTTTCATGTAGTAACCTGAGTATTTCTGCACCAGGCTGAGTAGTTAGTTCATTTGTAATGTAGATGGTCATGAGCTTGGTTAGTCTTGAGGTTGGCAAGGTAATTTAAGACTTGATGGTAGGCAGTTTCCAAGATAATTTAAGTGTGAACTGAACTCTTGATGGTGCTTGCTAAGAGTTATTAGCTGGGTTTAGACCGCACAAAATTTCATGTCCGAATTTTGAAACTTGTGTCCTGTATGGGGGTAACCAAACTCTTCCATTCATTAGATCAAAAACGTACTATTTTTGCCTGTCTCTGAAACAAAACAAGAAAATTCTAAGCATAAACAAGAGCATTGATTTCAGGAGAAAATTCTTTACAGGATTAGGAATTTCAGCCAGCTGGTAATGTGCGAGTCATGTGCTAATAGTGAGAAGCCTGTCAAAACAAAGAAATGGAGTTATGGGAAAGCAGTTTACCTTTGAGCTAACGACCAGGTTCAGAGGCAAATGCTGCTTGCCACAGAGAGGCATGCCCTGCAGTAATACATTTTAAGACCTGATACAAGTAATTCTAGTGCTATGATAATGGCAATACGGCTGTCCTATTGGGCAGAATTTTGTTTGCAATAAGAGCTCCTCTCTAGCATTGTGCTTCTTACCTTGCATTAGGCAGTTAGTGTTAGAAACTAGTTCTAATCTTTTTCTGTAAAAATTTTTGAACTGAAATTTTGAAAATGTGTATACATTGTTTCAAAACAATTTTTCATTAGTTGTAGCCTGGTAAAATCATAGTCATTCAGGTTGGAAAAGACCTCTAAGATCATCTAGTCCAACCTTTAACCTAGTCCACCCCTAAACCATGGTATTAAGTTCTACCTCTACACGTTTCTTGAAGACCTCCAGGCACAGTGACTCAGCCACTTCCCTGAGCAGCCTATTCCTCTACACAACTGCTGTACAACTTTTTTGATAAAGAAATTTCTCCTAACATCCAACCTAAACCTTCCTTGATGCAACTCGAGGCCATTTCCCCTCGTCTTGCCACTTGGTGCTCGGGAGAAGAGCCAAATCCCCACCTCACTACAGCCTCCTTTAAGGTAATTGTAAAGTACAATGAGGTCTTCCCTGAGCCTCTTCTGCAGGCTATTGAAGTCCAGCTCTCTCAGCTGCTTCTTATAAAACTCATTCTCATTCTCTAGGCCCTTCACCAGTTTTGTTGCCCTTCTCTGGACCCGCTCAAGCACCTCAATGTCCTTCTTGTAATGAGGGACCCAAAACTGAACACAGTACTCGAGGTGTGGCCTCACCAGGGCCAAGTACAGGGAGACAATCACTTCCCCAGACAATCACTGGCCACGCTATTCCTGATCCAAGCCAGGATGCTGTTGGCCACCTGAGCATGCTGGTGGCTCGTGTTCAGCCAACTCTCAACCAATACCCCCAGGTCTCTTTCCAAGGGAACTTTTCAGCCACTCTTGCCCGAGCCTTGCATTGGGGGTTGTGCCCCAGGTGCAGGACCTGGCCCTGAGCCTTGTTGAACCTCTTACAGTTGGCCTCTGCCCATGGGTCCAGCCCACACAGATTGCTCTTCAGAGCTCTCCTGCTCTCATGCAGATAAACACTCACACCTAACTTGGTGTCATTTGCAAACTTACTGAGGGTATGCCTTTCAAAACGATGCCTTTCATTTTGTGTTTTGAGATTAAAATAGGAGCCAGGTGAAGAACAGAAAAGATGTTGTTTAGTTTGATAACTAACGGAGTTGCTTTTGTCTTTGAGAAAGGTTGAAATTATGGTACAACTCAATTCCCTCTTTATTTTAGTATATTTGGTGCATGTTTATAATCTTTTTTGGATCCTATCATGGTAGAAACTGAGTGCAGCATCTTGCACAAAAGAATTTACCTTCTGTCTTGGTTGCAGCTCTTTAGGTATGACTAGTAAAACATTGTATAGCTGTGACTCATGGAGCATATGCTGTATAATTTTATTTGCATAGCACAAGGTGTGGCTATAATAGGCACCCAAAGCTACGTATGTCAGATAGCACTGGCTTAATGAAGTCAGTATGAATGGAGAATAAACACTTTTTGGTGGAATTCACTATTATACTAGAATTAGAAAAGATATTCTGTTTTCTGAGGAAACAAGAATAACACTATAGAAAGCACAAGGACTTCCTCAGAATAAGTTATGCGGAAATTAGTTAGGTATCCTGGATTCACAGTTTACAAATTGTCTGTCCAAAATGTAGTACAGGCAGATAGTAAGGGGATGCTTTGACCTCACATTAGAAATAATTAATAACTAGAATGATTCTAATTAAAATTATGAGAATAATTAAATAATTAGAAATACTAATTATACAATAAACATACAAAGATAAATAAAAGATAAAAGGTGCAGGTATGCCTTTCTTATAAGATACAAGAAGATAACTCAATCTGTTTCCAGCATATGGGATGCTCAGTGGACAACAGCTAATGGATTAAAAAGACTACTTTCACTGTTTGGAAATGAAATGCAAAAGAAGCAAATGAGGGAAGCAAATCCTTAGGGAAAAAAACACAGAATAACCATTTTCTTTACTGGAAATAAGACAACTTTCAGTTGTGCTTTCATATATATCTGCTTAAGCAGTATACTGAGAGCTTAATAAATAAGTGGTTTATTTTACCAAGTTCTGAAGGAATTGAAAAGTAAATTGAGGGAATTTTAGTCATATCCCTTCTTTTAAATATTTGAAATCCAGTGAAAAGTGAAAGCAATTAAAATTACAACAGTGAGGAAGCCATGCTAAGAAGTATTTCAGTTGAATGAAACCAGCTAAAATGGTAACCTTGATGGAAAGGCCAGAGTCTGACCAGAGAAATAAACAATTGTTATTGTTTTTTAATATATGAAGTATCTGTGATTAAAATGATACATGTAAAAAAAAAAAAAAAAAATCAATCCAGAAGCAATTTAACCATGTAACAAGTTGGTAAAATTTTCTCTTAACAGATTTGTGCTGCTCACTGGCCCTTTACTTAATGATATGCCTGTATGAATATGGTGAATATGGGCTAAGTATTTACAGCAGTCCTGACTGTAACAGAGTAAATAGATGCAGAGGAAAGAAAAATATAGCAGGTCTAATATGAAAGAACTGAGACCTGTGCTCTTCTGAAGAAGAGCAGAAGAGGAGTAGGAAGGTGAATTAATCAGCTGATATGTTGTCTCTTCCATAAAATTTCAAATCTAAAAAGAGCCATATCACAAGTACACTAATGTATATGTCACTGCATTTTTATGCTCTGTTAATTCTGAGTAGAAAATTTTAAATGCATGGTTGAGAAACGGTTCATCTTAAAAAAGCTGCTTGGTAGCTTTCTGGAAACATTCACTTTTTAACCTTTCTTTTGTCCAAAACAGTTGATTGCATCTAGAAGGGAACAAAAACAAAGGAATAGCTTTTCTTTTGGAATTCATACTAATACTAAAAATTAGGACTATAGTCTTATTAACAGACAGAAGAATTGACTTCTGGATCTTCTGGACCACAAATTAGAGTTGTTCTGCTGCGTTGCTAGAAATGACAAATTGGAATGACATCATATTTTGATTTCTGCAAAGGACTTCAAAGCACCTTGCTGAAAATCTTGTTCATCTGATCAGTGTCCTTGTGTGAAATCTTGTGTGAAGTCTGTTAGGATGTTTAAAAATGACTGACAAACAGCTCTTTTCTGCATACATATAGATATCTTAATGTAATGAAATGTTTTCTTGTGCTACAGTTCTGATCCACTTTCAGTGAGCTGCACTGCGTGGCTGGAGTTGAACCTTCAATAATGAGTGGTGCAGCTTTGGGACTTGAGATAGTATTTGTCTTTTTTCTGGCCTTATTCCTCCTTCATCGGTATGGAGACTTCAAGAAACAGCATAGACTGGTGATCGTAGCAACATTACTGGCTTGGTATCTCTGCTTTCTTATTGTGTTTATACTGCCTCTGGATGTTAGTACGGTAAGAAATTATAAGGTTTTCCATTCTGTTGTGTAAAATGTGTATTTTTTTTTTTTTGACTCTTAATTGCAGAAGATAATATCTTAAAAAGCAAATAATGTTTTCAAATAGTATCTTTTTAAACTAAACATATCACTTTTGCATGACTATTTCTCTGTTTACAGTTAATTTTGTTAATTTCATCAGTAAATGAATCTTTGAAATGTTTCAGAATTTTTATAGCATTTTTTAATCTGTTTGAACAGCATAAAAACACTTTCAATTGTTTATTTAATTGTCCTGCCGATTAAGTGTTGTTTTCAGCATTAGATAAATTGCTCCCAAATGTAAATTCAGAGGACAGGAATTATCATTAAAAATGGGACTTGTTATTTTTAGATTAACAATGTATTTTTTGCTTATCACTGATTAAAATTTTTTTTTTGTCTTTTTAGACAATTTATAATCGATGCAAGCTTGCTGTTAACTCCAGCCCGGTGGAAAGTAATGGCTCTTATGTTACTCTTGCTCCAAGGTATGAGTTGTATGTTTTCTTTGTTAGAGTATTCTTAAATAAGTATTTTATGGCTTTTTTAAAATTATAGGAGTGTACTGTGTTTTTAGGACTAATAAATAAGCGTTATTTGTGTGATGTGAAAAAAAAAGTAAGCATAGTAAGGGGGTGAGGGAAGAGAAGGTGAAGAAAAGCGCATCTGTTGGTAGGCATTTATTTGTAATAACAATAGTTCTAATTGATTAACGAAGTATTGCTATTTATTTTTTTCATGTCATCATCATTTCTTCTATTGTTAAAGTGATGTAGGGTTGTTCAAAGAGCTTCCTTCTAACTTTGCTCATCTGTCAGGAGATGCCTTGGTGAAAGCTTATATTTTCAGATCAGGAGCCTTTAAGATTATGAAGGAAAGATAATTTTACATGTCATGAATGTGGAGATTAGTAGACTTATCTTATATGCAAGCAACATATCTACTTATTATTGTAATGGCACATATAATAATTGGAGTTAGAATAGAATAGTTCAGTTGGATATTGTATCCTGGAATAGTTCAGATGATCTTCAAAGATTGAGTCCAACTCCAGACCACCTTGGGGCTAACCAGAAATAAAGCATGTTACTGAGGGCATTATCCAATTGCCTCTTGAGCACTGTCAAGCATGGGGCATCAGCCACCTCCCTAAAAAGCCTCTCTCAGTGTTTGGCCACCCTCAAGGTAAATAACATTTTCCTAATGTCCAGTCTGAACCTCCCTGGCTAGAAATTTCGCAGTTAACTAAATTGGTTGTATACTACCAAAGTAACAACGGCCTGCTTGCTCTTCTCAGGCAGGAAGGAGATCATCCCTAAAGTGTGGGGAATGTAGGTGAACGTCGGCTCCTTTTGCATGTGGCTCTTCCATCTCCGTTAGCTATTTCCACACTATGTAGATACATGCACTGTAGGACCTGTAAGATGTTTAGAACATTCAAAGTTTTGGTTATGTGTCATGTATTACCAGGTTTGTTACCCCAAAGTGGAGACTACCTGAAAGGCGTATATCAGTGGTAGAACTGTAAAATGCCAGATTGAGTGATACAACTTTTAACCTTCTATTTAAGACTACTCAGTGTGTGTTAATTAAACATAAGTAAATACATGATTTGAAGACTTAATAGCCTTTTAATTTACCTATAATTCAAGAGTATGCTGATGGGTGTTGTACTATAGCATATGACTTATCAAATAGGGATATTAACCTAATTGCATAGATACTGTTAGTGCAAGTCAGCTCTTAAAACTTTGAAATGTTTAGTCACGCAGCCTGTCATACAATGGTAATTTGATAGTTCTGAAAATATTTAGGCTATGCACATAAAAACTCACAACACAGGCTTAACTAGTTTGACTCTGGAAAACATCAATTATTTCTCAATAGATACTCCTATTAAATTGGTGATATTACCCCTTGACTCACCAATATTTCATTACCCAGATAGGTGGAGGGGGTAAAAAAAAAGTTTTAGTGTAGGTGGCCACTTTGTCACTTGCTCTCTTCTTTCTAAAAGGCTCTGAGGACTTTTTTAGGTTTCCTGAAGTAAGTGCTACCTGTCAGAAAAATACTGTCTCAACATATTAGTTCATGAAAGTCTGACTAAAGCCAACTGGGTAACAGAACAACTAATATACTTTGTTACCACTAAGTGGTGTAGGTAGTATGTGTAGGTGATGGACTCCCTAGATACTCCTGAATAATCTCCTGCACTAGCTAAAGCTGAATGGTCTTCTGTCTACAGAAAAGTTTTTTTCTTTGCATTAAGAACTCCCTGCACAGAAAGAAAAATTGAACCAGTAAATTGCTTACTAAAATTGTTCCATTCTCTTTAGTCTTCAAGCTGACTTTTAAACAACATTTATTTATTAGTCCTAAAAACACAGTACACTCCTCTATATATTTTTTTTTTTAAAAAGCCATCCTGTCCAGATACCTTATTTTTAATGGGGAGAATGCTAAATAATTTTTACATGGAAATACAGTTTATTCTTTGCTGAAGTGGTTGATGATTACCTACTTAAATAGTAGTGTATTACTATTTTGCTTTTTTCAAAGTCCATCCTTGGTAGGGGAATTTATAGAAAAAAATCTATAAAAAAATCTACACTATTGACCTTACAACTAATAATAAATTTTCTTATGTTTTTACAGCAAGCAAAAATGTTTCAAACCATGGAGTTATATTCCTGATGGAATTATGCCAATTTTCTGGCGTGTTGTGTACTGGACATCACAGTTTTTAACATGGTAAGACAAAGGAACAACAGTTGGACTGCTAAAAGTATAAATTATGTCTAACACCTGAGCAGTATATGTAATATATATATATATATATATATAAATAAAATAATATATATGATATAGTATATATATATTTGTTAGAGATGAAATTTCTCTAACAATTAGAAAAATTTGTGTAGAAAAAAATTTGTGTAGAAACTCTACACAATTAGTGTAGAGTTTTTGGTGGGGTTTTTTTTGGTGTTTCTTTTTTTGGTGTTTTTTTTTTTGGTTCTTCTCTTCAGGTCACAATTATTTACCCTTAGTTCACTTCTGTAATTGAAACTGAGCAGTTTACACAAACATTTTCATGGGGAGATTGTGTGGAAAAGATTGTATTCTAGACTACAGGACATCAAAATAATGCTATGAATAATTTGCGTAATTTCTGAATAATATTGTAAAGTATTTGGTTTTATTGGATCATACTATATAAAGCTATAGATACAGTTACAGCAAACAGATTGTGCTTTTGGTTTAGATTGATGTATGGTCTGTGATCAGCCCATCCTTGTATTATTTTTGTAGCTCAGTCAAGAAAATTGGTAGTGAGCTCTTGATTAAGAGTATTTTTTTTATTTTATTTTTTTTAATAGTAAAGCTAACCGTATTTGCTTTTATCTACAACTTTTTTTAAGGTTTACCCTCAGACTGGTACACCTAGGATAAAAACATAGCTCATTTTGTTAGAAGCATGAGAGCCTTTAACTTAAACACTCCTGTCTCAGTATCTTGCCACTGATAAGCTACTTTTTGGTATTGTTTGCTTTCTTCCTAGGATTCTGCTACCTTTTATGCAGTCCTATGCTAGGTCAGGAGGGTTCTCCATTACTGGAAAGATTAAAACTGCATTGATTGAGAATGCAATCTACTACGGCACTTACTTGCTGATTTTTGGAGCATTTTTAATATATGTTGCTGTAAACCCAAAGTTCAATTTGCAATGGTAAGAGTAATGTTGTAAGTACTTGCATGAATTCTTAAAAAAATATATGTAATAAAAAATGTAAAAGAAAAAAAGTCCAGTGTAAGCATGTTCTGAGGATAAAATATGTCTTTAAAACAAACAGTTGATCTGATTTTTGCTAGGCAGATTTTTTTTTTTTTTTTTTTTTTGGAATGGAAAGAGATAATTTGACTTTGTAGGAATTTTGTCTTGTAGCTTTCTGTTTTTTTTTTTTTGTTTGTTTGTTTTGTTTTTTTTTTTTTTTGTAAGGCAGGGGAATTGTTTTTCTATTTGCAGTGATATTTTTTTCCCTCACTGAAAATGTATTTGTGTCTCTAGTGCTGAAACTTTTTCTTAGTGCTTTCAAAACATCTTTGACAGTATTTCCTGTGTAATACTTGTGTCTACTGTAGATTCTACTTAAAGCTCATAAGATAATTTTAAAATAATTGATAGTTATAACACTGCTGATATTCTTCCATGCTAGATAGAGTAGTAAATTCTGTTACGCTGTTTTGAACTGCCTAGTTGCTTTCAACTTCTGTTTCTGAAATACTAATCCTGGGTTCTGAGGCTGTTTCTTAGAGAAATTCCAATTATGGTGTTTTGATCTCATTTTAATTACATTTGCTAAGTTCATTTCCTTTCCTAAAGGAACGTATTTTGAGAACAAATGCTTACGTCTCTCTCCAGAGAGGGTACACTTAAAAGAACATTTTGCTGTTTTCAGAAATGTGATAGGTAGGGAAAAATCATGGCAGCTTTAAATGCACCAAAGCAGCAGACTGGGCCTAGACAAGAATTACAGATGATACTGAGTTTGTTCCTGTAAATTTGGAAGCCCTCTTGGAGCACAGATACTTTAAAGTTACTTTCTTGCAGGTGGGAAGCAGGTTGTAATTTGTTTTTCTTTTTCTGTTTGTTTTGAAGGAACCAACTTCAGACTATTGGGATAGCTGCTGCAAACACATGGGGTCTCTTTCTTCTCGTGCTGCTTTTGGGCTATGGTTTGGTGGAAATTCCTCGTTCTCACTGGAATGGGGCTAAGAGGGGTTATCTTCTTATGAAGACCTATTTCAAAGCTGCCAAACTGATGACTGAAAAAGCAGATGCAGAGGAAAATTTAGAGGATGTTATGGAGGTAAGTAACCAGATTTTGCTGTGAAATAAGTGAAGGCTGCTGTTGTTCATCTCTGAATTTCCTGGTGTTATGTACTTCTTGGCAAGAAGCACAAGTAGCATGAAATTTGAAGTATCTGTAAATTAAGAAAATCATCATAGTGTGCCACTTGATAAAACTAAATGACACTTTGATAAAAATCAAAAGAGAAATAGAAGAACCTGTATCTCATGGCAACTTGATGGTCATAATTTGTTGTTTTTTTTTTTCTTTTACTGTCCCTTCTGGAGTAATATTGGTGACTAATAACATTCCAGAGTGATGCTTGAAAATCTAGTGTACAAATGATTTGCAGGAACACTAGCAAAACATATATGTCTTGCTTGTGTACTCTGCTTCCAGCGTGTTTCTGCAATCTTGGAGAATTTTTAAGTTGAATTTGCAAGACTACAGTGTGTGCCTTTTGAGAACAGAATAGATAGATCACTGGTTTTTCAAAGAGTTTCTCTTGAAAGAGACACTATTATTATTGCTTGTGTGCGTAAGCAATTGTCTTTTATGTAGTTCAAAAACAGAATGGAAATCCAACCCATTGAATTGCTCTTGCTTGCTGTACTGCTGTAATACCATGGCTTAGAAGTAATATTTCAGAAGATTTGTAGGGTAGGGTGCTAACTTATTTTGACCTGTCACCAAAGAAAATAATAGTAGAATCTTCACTCCTTCAATAACAGTATTTCAAAGACAAAATTTATTACAAAATTTACTAGAAAAAGAGCATCAAAAACTTTGCTTATCAAGCTAGTAGCACTTGCTGTTTTGTACTGGACTGTTTTTTAGTAGAATGATAGGTTTTGAGATTGTCTTACCCAACATATTATTATGCATTAACAACATAATGCATAAAATCTTGTTTCAAGAATTAAGATCTGGTACTATACTCTTTCTTTCAATCTATAAACAATTGCACTATTCCTTTAGAATTCTTGGCCAGTATATTTTCTCTACTTTCTAACCTTCATAAGAACAGTGAAATACTTGATGATAAGCAAAAATTCTTAAGAATTCAGTGCTGACTCTGAGAACTTGATTGTAAGCTATACATTGCTGCTGTGGCAAATAAATCACCAAATTTTAGCTCTCACCCTCTTAAACTTATGCTTTTGATTTATCAGAGGAAGACATTACTAAAACTCTAGTAATCATAGTACTAAAGGACACTTAACAAAATTGTTTGGGTTAATTTATTTTTTTTTATTATTCTGGTGCAGTACTTGACAGTGCTGAATGTTAGGAATGACCTTTACAGACATTCTCTCAGGGTTTTGTTTGGCTTTCCGTATCATACTATTGTACGTACTATATAATGAAAATTTTTAGCTCAATAGATTCAGAGGGAATTCTGAATTACTGAAACCCGCCTGTTAGAACAGCCTTTTAAACATCACTGTAACTAGATACAGAACTGTCTGTGTCTGCTTAGCCTTCCTTGTCACACTAAACAAATGAAGTTCTTCTGTCTGCCTAACCATCATGTTGGATGTGATTTCTAAACTTTCACAATTACTTCTGTTGTCTAGACTCTACAACTTTTTTTTTTTTTAAAGTACAGTTTGTAACAATAAAAACACCATCAAAAGATTGTATCTGCATTGCTGATAGGATGAAAAATAAAACCTAGTTCTCACTAAGCCTGATAAACTGCTAGAATTGTTTCTAACAAATAATTTAGCTGTTTTATTCCTCATGAATGTCAAATAGTCTTAGAAGTCAGCTATGTAGAGATAAATGTGAGCAAGGTAGAAGGTAGTGTAAAAAGATATTCATTTAGCTACTTGAAGTAACAAAGTGAAACTAAACAAGGTAAGATGGAGACTCGTTCCCATTACGTACAACTAAAACAGTAAGATATGCTCCATTTTAACATTCATGCATAGAAACCAATCCTCTAGACAATTGCAGAGTAATAGTTGGACACTGACAATGTGCTATATTTTTTAAATACACAACTTCTTTATAAATAAGCCTTCAGTTGTCGTCTTTTAGATGTCTAATAATCATAGAATGGGTTGGGTTGGAAGGTATGTTAAAGACCATCTAATTCCAACCCCCTGCCATGGGCAAGCTTTCCTGGTTAGAGGCTCTGGTGGTTACTGTTCCCATTGGCAGGGATGGGGCTCTTATCTGACCCTGTAAAGTTGTATCTAGTTAACATGTTGAAATAACTTTTTTTTTTTCCCTCAATAGGAAGTCCGTAAAGTAAGCGAGAGTATCAAGTATAATCACCCCTTGAGAAAGTGTGTTGATACAATACTGAAAAAGGCAAGTAACAATAAGAATAGTTAAATAAATAAATAAAGAATTGCACATCTTTTGCAGTAACTGTTCAAGGAGGTGGGAGCACATCCTGCACCTACTGCTTGTTGTGTTCTTTTCCGTTTAACATAAAGTCTCTAATTGGCATCCTGTGGCTTTCTGACCAGACTTGGAGTTGAAATTCTTTATAGAAGGATTTCTTAAGATGAATGTAATTTTCTGATGTCTTTTGAGATGCATAGTATATTAGAAGTAGTAGCAGTTGATTACTTATAAAACCGTCTTCTGAAGTCTGAGGTATGTAGAAAATGCAATCTGTTTTTTGCTCTGTGCCTTATTCTGAATTCATTCAGAACACGAAGTGCGTTTTTGATAAACAGATATGGCCCTTTGAATTATTTAAGGATGTCATGCTGATCTGTCTTGAACAGGAAAATACGGACATTTCTTCTACTTGTAGAAGATAGATTTTTTTTTTTTTTTCCTTTTGGTACCGGCATCTATATTTAGACTGAGCTTTTCTGTTATGTGAAATGCTTAAAACATCTTAAAAATAATTAACAGAAGCCACTTGGTTTTCCTGCATCTTTCAGTCAAATTTCTTTTTCTTACCAGTGTCCTACTGAGTACCAGGAAAGAATGGGTAGGAACATGGATGATTATGAAGATTTTGAAGAAAGACAGAATAGTTATCCAAGTGAAAAAAGTTTGGTCAAACTTCACAAGCAGGTAATATATAATATGTATATATAATTACATATTATCTCACTAATAAATCACAGTGCCCAATTTGTGCTAATGTAATGAGAATAAATGCAAATCGAGCTAAAATTTTCAGATTTTACCTGAATAGCTTTCTTTATTTTTGGGGGGATGCTGCTTAACTTTTCTCAGCAAAAGAAAATATAAAGTTTAATATCACAAATGATCCAGATCTGTTTTCTAGATATGTGAAAACTGTTGTCACTAGACAACTTGAAAGTATTTTAATTGGCTGTGATGATTTGATGGCCTTGTAATGACTGGTTGACAGTGAGTTCTTAAAAAGTAACTAGTGAAAGAGTGGCATTCACAGAGACTCAAAAATAAAGTGGTATTTTGGAAATAGGAGGCTGTTAACGCTACAGATCAATTGTGATAAAAGAACTGCAAAACCTTGAAGTTGTGTAGTTCTCTTTGGACTTTTCTACTAAGATAGTTAACTGTCTGCTTTTGTGAGCATACTGAATTAATCTTTGCAGTTCTGTAATGTAGAATTTTTAACAGATTTTTGCAAGGCTTTTCTCTCATTTTTTGAAATGAGTATGTTGTAACCATAATTTCTTGGAATTTATGATAGGTAATTTATTCAGTACAGAGGCATCGTCGTACACAGGTCCAGTGGCAAATTCTTTTAGAACAAGCCTTTTACTTAGAAGATGTGGCAAAAAATGAAACTAGTGCAACTCGACAATTTGTTCATACGTTTCAGTCCCAGGAACCAGAGAATAAAATTGTTCAATATTTCTACACACCAACTGTTGGTAAGTGCTGTTAGGCAGATTTGAATATGTAAACCAATTAGTTTTATATTTACAGTTAAATTTACTGGATTAATTGGTAATGTTCTGTGAGAAGAACAGATTGTTTCATATGAAAATGTTCAGTTACAGTAGAAGGAAGCAAATGTGCATTTTGATGCATTTATTTAATGGAATAGCCATCAGGTATTAATTTTTTCACTTGGCCATAAATTTGAACTTTTTACAAGCTAATAGCTGTAGCCTGTTGCAATAGTCATTGAAAACTTTTGAATCTTTAGAAGAAAGAAAAATAGAAACTTGAAATTAATAAATCATGACTACCTTCTATATTTGTAGGATATTTTTGGGGTGTAAGCTCTTGTAAATTGAAGGGAAAAGGACTCTTCATCTGTCATGAATTGAACGTTAGGAGATGTGGTTTTTGGTGTATCTTCTTAGAAAGTGTCTTCTCATCATGTATTAACTTCTAATTTGTTGTGTATTAGCAGTGAGTTATTGGTGGGGTAGGATAATTTAAGCCTAAGCTTTATTTATGATAGAGTAACGGATGTACAAACAAATAAAAAGTGGGTCACCCATACTATTTGGGCTGAAAGTGAAGAGTCTTGTTTTGCTGCCCTTAATCATTTTTTGCAAAATTTACCCCCCAAATCCTACTCTTGTTTTCCACAACTGTGCATACAATTCCATAGGGCTGAGCCAAATCCCTAGGCATCAGAAAAGTTCTGAATTGGAATTTGTGGAGTCACATATTCAAGCCCTGATTTGAAGGGTGTGCATGCATTAAATTTATAACAGTGTTTTGAGAGAGTTCTTTTTCTGGTTGTGTTAACCCATTAGGGATGCATGTGTATTTGTTTTTCAGAGTGGTACTGGGAATGTCTTCTACGACCATGGTTTTACAGGGTTCTTGCAGTTGTTTTGGCCACGTTCTCTGTAATTGTCGTGTGGTCAGAATGCACATTTTTCAGCACAAATCCGGTTTTATCGCTATTTGCAGTTTTCATACAGCTGGCAGAAAAGACGTATAATTATATATACATAGAGGTAAGTTTGATCACTCAACAAAAACCTTTAGAGCTAGAGTGTTATTACAATAACAGTAGACCAAACTAACTTAAAAATAAGTCTCTGTAAATAATGTCAGCTTTTAGAAGCTCTGTAAAACACAAAATATGAAATTTTGTTTTTGTGAAGGAGGTCTGCCTCTTGCCACTTGTTATATTTGTCTATTACAGGGTGAAGTAGTAACCCCATTGTCATGAATACCAGGTGTAGAATAATATGTGCAGCATTAGCTTGGAACTTAAATATTTGACTTTGCGTCTGATTGACTGTGTGTGGCCCTTCTCCTAAATTGGAATGTGCTGCCAACCACAAATCCAGTTCTGGGAGGTGTGGCTAGCATATGAGTGCACAAATGTATCAGGAAAGGAGATGAGATGAAATATTTCAATATACTAATAAAGTAGTTTGAACTTAAAATACCCGTTTTTAATATTGTTTATGGGAAGAAAATGCGAAATCAGTCATAGTAGTTATAAATCACTTGTATTAAGGCCAGTTACATAATAAAAAGTAGTGGAACAAATGTTTCCAACATCAGTTGTGTTATGCTTATATGAAGCATGGAACATCTCAAGTATCATTCAAAATTTAAACTAGGAAAAAAAACCTCCTGAAACTCATGTCAGAGTTGGTGTTACTGTCCTATCTCAAAATGAAAAATAACACTGCAATCAACCTGTTGCATACTCAGACTATGTGCTAACACATTGGTAGAATTCTTGTGGTTTTAACCTGGACAGCAGCTGAACACCACACAGCTGTTTGCTCATTCCTGGTGCAGTGGGGTGGAGGAGAAAATTGAAATGGAAGGTTCAAGAACTTGCGGGTTGAGATTAGAACCATTTAATTATAAACAAACAAACAACAACCAAACATGACAAACAGAAAAAAGAAGTGAAACAAGTGATGCACAATGTCAATTGCTTGCCACCTGCTGGCTGTTCTCCAGCCAGTCCCCAAGCAGTGTCAGCTCTCCCAGCCAACTGCCCCATTTTTATTGCTAAGCATGATGCTATATGGTTTGGGATATCCCTTTGGCCAGTTTGGGACAGCTGTGCTGGTTGTATCCCCCCTCAGCTTCTTGTGCACCCCCAGCCTTCTTGCTGGCAGTACTGCATGAGAACCTGAAAAGTCCTTGACTTAGTGTAAACACTGCTCTGCAACAACTAGAACATTGGTGTGTTATCGATGCTGTTCTCATCCGAAATCCAAAGCACAGAATCCTACCAGCTACTAGGAAGAAAATGAATTTTATCCCATCTGAAACCAGGACGGTTCTACATTCAAATCTCACTTTTTTTTTCCTTTCCAGATGGCCTGTTTTCTTACCATCTTCTTCCTAAGTATTTGTGTTTACTCCACTGTCTTCAGGATCCGTGTATTTAACTATTACTATTTAGCTTCACATCATCAGACAGATGCATACAGTCTCCTTTTCAGTGGCATGTGAGTATGTGGCACATAGTTTGCAGATTTTCTGCTGAGTAGTCAATTGTATCAGTTAATCAGAATTGTATCAGTTAATCAGCGTATCAGTTAAACTCTCACTTATATTCTTTCATTTATAATCATATGGGTCTAAAACCTCCTGAGCTGTTCATCATTATTCTGTGATAATAGAATCACAGAACAGTTTAGATTGACAGGGACCTTAAAAATCATCTAGTTCCAAGCCCATTCCCGTGAGCAGGGGTGCCTTCCACTAGACCAGGTTGCCCAAAGCCCCATCCAACCTGGCTTTGAAGGCCATGCATCTTGTTATTTCTTAATATTTTTAATGCAAGAGATTGATTTAAATGCTATTATCTCTTACACTTGTGCAGGTTATTTTGCCGTCTTACTCCACCATTATGCTTGAACTTCTTGGGCTTGACCCATATGGATGCAACAATCTCTCACAGAGATACTCAGCCAACTGCTTACACATCGGTAAGTACAGAAAATATGGTATTGAGGCTATGTATGGTTCAGAGAATAGGAAAAATACTTTGTAATATTTTTTGTAGTGAGATTCAACTATTCATTTATTTTCTCACTAATATGAGACAGTAACATAACAAGAGTTTGGTAATGACTGCTAGCTAGACAGGAGTTGTTGAAAACTCCGCTTTTTTTGTTTTGGTCTCTGTCCTAAGAAAGTACAGCATTATGCTGGAGAGCGCAAGTTGTTTTTCCCTTCCTGACAGCTTTAGTAGGTTCCACTGGCTTTAGCATAATTTTTCCATCTTTATGGATTAATACCAAACCTAACTGGCCACTGAAAAGTACTGAGTTTGATTTTACTGAGCAATTGATTTCTGACAGCAAGTTGCATCTACCTTTGTTTGCAAGTAGTGTCCTAATGTAGTCCTTCTATAGCAGATGAAAATATCCACTACTTTTTAACCAATTCTGGATTAGGTGAGGTAAAAAGAACTAGCATCTTAAATGTTTTTAAGTGTTTTTTCTTTTTTTTTTCTGGACACTGTCAGTCAATTGTCTGAATCAGATCTGTGATAATAATTACCATGTATTATAGACTGAAAACACCCAGAAAGATTGTGCCATCTACTTGTATGTGCAAATACATCATTATAGCTTGCTCTTGTGAATTTGTTTTCCAGATAATGGGATCAATGAGAGTGCTGTCCTTCATTGCAGATGGATTCTATATATATTATCCAATGCTGGTTGTCATTCTCTGTATTGCAACCTACTTTAGGTAAGCAGTTTGCAAGACTGATCCTCCACTTCTTTTAATATTGGTAACTTCAATTTCAGCAATTGAAGCAGTTTCACTTCTTCAGCAATTCACTTCTTTTCCAGCAGTGAACCTGGAACATATTAATGCATCTGTGACATATTAATAAAAATGCAAAAGATAAATATATAGGGATCAGTTGTTTTATGTGAAATGTATACGTTTTAAGAATATCCTTTTTAAAACCATTTATTTTTACATTTAAATTAATTTAATTTCCCATTAAACATTCATTAATCAGATTGTGGGGTCCATTCTGTTCAACCTTCAGAGCCTACAAAAAATTAGAGTATGCTATTTGAAATTAAAATTATGGTGAGGAACCTATGTTTTCAGCAAGATTTTGCAATAAACAAAGAATCATAAGAGTTTCTACTAATCTAATGAACTTTCTAACAGACTAATAACAAATTTTTTCTCAGTTACCAGACTAGCTTGAAAACACAGTGTTATAAATCATTAAATCTTGCTTCCCTAAGCCACAAATTGCAGGAGTCTGGAAGGGTAATTACAGAAAGTCATATGCTTGCTTGGTCCTTAAATTGGCTTCGGAATGTCTGTTTCTGACCACTGTAAGAGATGAGACACTTTTTCATCTGACCCAGCTTGCCTGTGTTTATGTTCACTCCTTCAGTCTTGCAGTGTTTTTCAGTCAGAAGCTATGTATGTGTTAAGAGTCATCTGGAATATAGTTTGCCTTGAATGTCCTTCAGTAGCCTATGTACATTCACATGAAATAAGGCAACAAGAATCCAGTCCTAGCTTTTCTCAGCCTATCTTCAAGTTAGGTTGGGGTGAAAGAATCCCCAAAAGAAATGAGAAAGGACAAGAAAATGCTTTGTGTGACCTGTCCATGATGATCCTGGGTCTTCACTGTTACAGTGTAATAGAATAAAAGAAAGTAGAAGAATTTGATTTGCATGAACTCCAATGGTTTCTAAGGAATTCACATACGTGTGGAACTGAATGTTTAATTAAAATACATCAAGTAAGGCTGTCTCCTTTATTTAATCTAACTATCTTAAGGCTGAGATAGTACAGGAAAAATCTTCTAATGAGTATATAATGAAGCGATTTTTGAACATGATGTTGATGTTACAGTTTGTACAGAGGTTAACAAAAAAAACATGGATGCTCTGAGAAGTTTAAAAAGTTTCTGGATACAGTTCCAGAACTAGCTTAATCCTAGAAAAAAGATGGACCAAGCTTACTCTGACTGCCATCTGATGGGTATCCAAAATGATGGCCTACAGCTGAAAAGAATGCCAGGCATTTCTTCTAAATAGCAACTGCAGTGAAAGTAGATCTCATGTTATTGCTGTTTAAAAACAAATAAACAAAAAATAACATACAAATCATAATGTGTGTAACAGATAGTAATTTTCCTCTGGCTGAGGAGAGTGAATTGGATATGGTAAGCATGAATTCTATTATATCTAAGAAGTTTTCGCTTAATTGTCTTAAATCATTTGCACTACTCTCAGACCATAAGCATCTCACTACTTGCATAGGAATATTCCATTACTTTCAACTACATTTAGGAACCTGTCACTATTTTGTATTTTCTTATCTCTGAGGTAATCTTTTTTTTTTTTTCAATGTTGTTTTTTTCTTTGAATTGTCCAGAAATTTCTGAATAATGTTTTACATTTTGAGGTATCCAAACTACTATGAGGAAATTTCTACTGTGGAAAGGAAGAACATTTCTACCATGAATTAACGAAGGGAATTTCTATTTTTTCTATTTTTATTTTTTCACTTTTACCAGTTTAGGAACTCGTTGTTTGAATCTTTTGGGATTTCAGCAGTTCATGGGGGACAGTGAAATGACCTCTGATTTGATTGATGAAGGAAAGGAGCTAATCAGAAGAGGTATGTTAGATTCTCTATCCTGTTCTTCACAGAAAGTATATTACATGTTTCCGTGTCTGAAATGTTGGGGGGGAAAAAGAATATATAGCTTTTCAGTGTTAGGAATGGTACTGAGGCAGTCTACTTACTGCACACAATGCAACAGATTCACAATACAGGTTCCTATGTAAACACTATTGGACTTCATTGACATTTGAAGTAAAATACCAGCTTTACTTGTACAGTGTCTGTAATTTTTACAATTCAGTTAGGTTGTGTTCCTTTGAAGTCATTAGTATAGTCTAATAATACCTGAGCAGGTGCAGAGATCCTGTTAATAAAGTATAGTTACCACTTAAATTGTCTTTATCATTTTAGTCTTTGTGTGTGCGTTCACTGACCTGTCTAAATTCCATCGTTCCCTTTAGGATATTTTTGCCATTTCTGTTAACTATTGTGTTTTATCACAGTAAGCATATTCTGTAGAGCTGTTACCAGCTGTTTTGTGTTACCAGCTGTTTTGGAGAGCTCTTTGTTTTTTTTTTTGTTTGTTTGTTTTTGTTATTTTTTTTATTGAAAGAGTTCTTGTTTAAAGCTGTTTGCAGTCCTGAGTAAAGATCCAGAAACTAAAATCTGTAGATAAAATGTTATATTATACAATACTTTTACTTCTCCTTTCATACCTTATTAGAAACAAAACCAGCTAGATTAATTTAGAGGTTGTTTTGTTTTGTTTTTGTTTTTTTAGCAGGAAGGGTGTCACTCCCCTCAACAACAGATTACTATTTCTTTGGCATTGTAATGTTACACTTCCAACTGAATAGCAGATAATGACACAAACTATATCGGTCATGCTTTAGGCTTCCCAGAACTTCAAAAAGGTTTTTATTTAATAACACCCAAGTTTCTTCTTAATGTTATACTTTTTCCAGTCATTTCTTCAAGTTTATTCTTGCTTTGCCAACTGGTATCCAATTGTTATGTCTTGACAGAAGATATAAACATGATGAATTGATTTTAATGGGAAACTCCATAATGATAGAGAAGCAGCTTTGTCTTTGGCTTTATTTAATTGTATGAGTCATCTATTCAATGAGAACCCTGGTAGTTAACATTGGGTTTTCATTCCCTTTGAGAAAAGTCTGTGAATAACTATTTTTCTGTTACATAGCTGGACTTTTTTTTTTATTTTTAGAGAAAAGAAAACGACAAAGACAGGAAGAAGGTGAAAACAGGAGAAGGGTATGAGCATGTTTTCTCTAATCATAATTATAGTGTAGTACAATATATGGTAGGATTTGCTATTGCTATTTAATTCTTCTTGAACTATTTGACAAAAAAATGTATATCCTCCAATAACTGATGGAATCAGTTTAATCTTGCAGAATAGTCATGACTGGGGGAAAAAGATAATGTACATGATCATTTTAAAAGATGAGAGGTTGATTGTGGTCATACTGCTTGGACACTCTTGTTACTCAGTATGCGGTTAGAAAGACCTATGCCTATTGGTGTAACAAATGTAGTTCCTGTTAAGCGGGATCCCAATCTGTTGGTTTCAAAATAATCTTGAATGGCTTGCTCTCAAACCCTTCTGTTGATACTGCTCTGCTTGAAATAACTGTGGAAAGGCAGTGTTGGAATATTCACTTGAAATGGGTACTGTGTGCTCTCCTAAACTTACATGTTGTTTTGTTTGCTCATTGGTAATAATTGGCATGGGTTAGTTTTTTTTTTTTCGGAGGAGGGAATTATATTAAGACAGAATAAGTGCTGTTGCCACTGGGTAGCAAACAAAGTACTTGATTCAAATCTTTTCCAATGCTTATTGAGTTGAAAGATTGTAAAACCATATAATGGCTTGGGTTAGAAGGGATCTTTAAAGATTATCTAGTTCCAATCCCTGTGCTACAGGGAGGGATGCTACCCACTAGAAGATACAGTTGCCTAGGGCCCCATCTAACCTGGCCTTGAACACCTGCAGGGATGGGGCATGCACAGCTTCTCTGGGCAATCTGTTCAGTGCCTTACCACCCTCTGAGGAAATAATTTTATCCTAACATCTAATCTAAATCTCCCTTCTTTCGGTTTAAAACCATTCCCTCTTGTTACTACCATTATCTGCCTGAGTAAATAGTTTCTCTCCATCTTTTTTATAAGCCCCACATTACATGTAAGTACTGAAAGGCTACAGTAAGGTCTCCCCAGGTGTTCTCTTCTTCAGGCTGAACATCTTCTGCTTCCAGACTTCCTTCCTAGAAGAGGTGCTCCAGCCATCTGGTCATCTTTGTAGTCCTCCTCTGGACCTGCTCTAACAGATCCACATCATTCTTGTCCGGGGTCCCCAGACCTGGATGCAAGTGGGGCTTCACAAGGGCAGAGTAGAAGGGAACAATCACCTCCCTCAACCTCCTGGCCATACCTCTTTTCGTGCAGCCCTGTTGGCCTTCTGGGCTGCAGGCATACGCTGCTGGCTTATGTCAAGTTTCTTGTCCAACCTCCAAGTCTTTCTTGGCAGGACTGCTCCCAGTGGGTTCTTCTCCCAGTCTGTGCTCATGTCTGGGATTGCCCCAACCCAGGTGCAGCACCTTGCACTTAATCTTATTGAACATCATTAAGTTCACATGGGCCCACTTCTCAAGCTTGTCCAGGTCCCTCTGTATGGCATCCTTTCCTTCTGATGCATCAACTGCACCACTCAGCTTGGTGTCACCTGCAAACTTGCTGAGTGTGCACTCAATTCCACTGTCTGTGTCATTGATAAACACATTAAACAGCCCTGGTCCCAAGACAGACCCCTGAGGGACACCACTTGTCACCGGTCTTCACCTGAACGTAGAGCCATTGACCACCATTCTCTGAGTGTGGCCATCAAATCGATTCCTTACCGACTGGATGGTCCACCCTTCAAATCCATCTCTCTCCAATTTGGAGCTCAGGATGTCGTGTGGGACCATGTCAAAGGCCTTACAGAAGTTCAGGTAGATGACATTGGTCAGTCTCTCTTGTTGACTGATGCAGTTACTCCATCACAAAAAGCAAACAGATTGACTTGCCCTTGGTGAAGCCATGCTGGCTGTCTCAGATCACCTCTTTGTCCTGCATGTGCCTTGACATTACTTCCAGGAGGATCTTCCCAGGCACAGAGGTGAGGCTCACCAGCCTGTAGTTCTCCAGGTCCTCCTGTCTACCCTTTTTAAAAATGGGAGTGATGTTTCCCTTTTTCCAGTCACCAGGGACTTCACCTGACTGTCATGAATTTTCAGCTATGATGGAGAGAGGTTTGGCAACTCCATCAGCCAGTTCCCTCAGGACCATGGGATCCATGCCATCAGGCCCCTTAGACTTGTACCTTTTCAATTTCATCAGGTGGTCTTGAGCCTGCTTTTCACTTGCAGTAGGAGGGACTCTGCTCTCCAAGCCCTTGCCTAGATGTTCAGGGGCTTGAGAGACATGGGAAGTCTGACTGCCAGTGAAGCCTGAGACGAAGAAGTTGTTGAATACCTCAGCCTTCCTCAGGTCTGTTGTTACCAGAGTATAATTCATGCAGCTTCATTTAAGCAGCTTCAGTTAGCTGCAGCTTTAGTAATTGACTTACAGCATTTGGAATTTCGTAGACAGTCACAAAGAGAGGAATCCAGAGGATACATGTGAAAAATGAAATGACTAAGGGGGAAAATACTGTTCACAGAAAGGCAAGATAATCACAGAATTTCTAGGTTGGAAGAGACCTTAAGATCATCGAGTCCAACCTCTGACCTAACGCTAACAGTCCTCCACTAAACCATATCCCTAAGCTCTACATCTAAACGTCTTGTAAAGACTTCCAGGGATGGTGACTCCACCACTTCCCTGGGCAGCCTGTTCCAGTGTCTAACAACCCTTTCGGTAAAGAAGTTCTTCCTAACATCCAACATAAACTCCCCTGGCGCAACTTAAGCCCATTCCCCCTCGTCCTGTCACCAGGCACGTGGGAGAACAGACCAACCCCCACCTCGCTACAGCCTCCCTTGAGGTACCCATAGAGAGCGATAAGGTCGCCCCTGAGCCTCCTCTTCTCCAGGCTGAACAAGCCCAGCTCCCTCAGCCGCTCCTCGTAGGACTTGGTCTCCAGGCCCCTCACCAGCTTCGTCGCCCTTCTCTGCACCCGCTCGAGCACCTCCATGTCCTTCTTGTAGCGAGGGGCCCAAAACTGAACACAGTACTCGAGGTGCGGCCTCACCAGAGCTGAGTACAGGGGGACGATCACCTCCCTAGCCCTGCTGGTCACACTGTTCCTGATACAAGCCAGGATGCCGTTGGCCTTCTTGGCCACCTGAGCACACTGCTGGCTCATATTCAGCCGACTATCCACCATCACTCCCAGGTCCTTCTCTGCCTGGCAGCTCTCCAACCACTCATCTCCCAGCCTGTAGCTCTGCTTGGGGTTATTGCGCCCCAGGTGCAGGACCCAGCACTTGGCCTTGTTGAACTTCATGCAGTTGACCTCAGCCCATCGGTGCAGCCTATGCAGATCCTCCTGCAGAGCTTTCCTACCCTCAAGCAGATCGACACACGCACCTAACTTGGTGTCATCTGCAAACTTACTGAGGGTGCACTCAATGCCCTCGTCCAGATCATCGATGAAGATATTAAAGAGGACCGGCCCCAGCACCGAGCCCTGGGGGACGCCACTAGTGACTGGCCTCCAACTGGACTTGGCTCCATTCACCACGACTCTTTGGGCCCGGCTATCCAGCCAGTTTCTAACTCAACGAAGCGTGTGCCAGTCCAAGCCAAGAGCAGCCAGTTTCTTGAGGAGAATGCTGTGGGAGACGGTGTCAAAAGCCTTGCTGAAGTCAAGGTAGACCACATCCACAGCCTTTCCCTCATCCACCAAGCGTGTCACTTTGTCATAGAAGGAGATCAGGTTCGTCAAGCAGGACCTGCCTTTCATAAACCCATGCTGACTGGGCCTGATCAAAGTGCCTTGTGATGACACTCAAGATAATCTGCTCCATGAGCTTCCCTGGTACTGAGGTCAAACAGACAGGGCCTATAGTTCCCTGGGTCTACCTGCCAGACCATCTTGTAGATGGGTGTCACGTTTGCTAGCCGCCAGTCAACTGGGACCTCCCCCGATCGCCAGGACTGCTGATAAATGATGGGCAGTGGCTTGGCCAGCTCCTCTGCCAGTTCCCTCAGTACCCTTGGGTGGATCCCATCTGGCCCCATCGACTTGTGCACATCCAAGTGCCGTAGCAGGTCACCAACCAGTTCTTCATGGATAGTGAGGGCCACATCCTGCTCCCCATCCCCTTCCAGCAGCTCAGGGTACTGAGTATCCAGAGAACAACCGGTATTGCCGCTAAAGACTGAGGCAAAGAAGGCATTGAGCACCTCCGCCTTTTCCTCATCTCTTGTAACTAAGTTTCCCCCTGCATCCAGTAAAGGATGGAGATTCTCCTTAGTCCTCCTTTTTGTGTAGATGTATTTATAGAAACGTTTTTTGTTATCTTTAACGGCAGTAGCCAGATTGAGCTCCAGATGAGCTTTGGCCTTCCTAATTTTGTCCCTGCACAGCCTTGCAACATCCTTATAGTCCTCCCTAGTGGCCTGCCCACTTTTCCAAAGATTATAAACCCTCTTTTTTCTCCTAAGATCAAGCCACAATTCTCTGTTGAGCCAGGCTGGTCTTCTTCCCCGCCAGCTCGTCTTTGGGCACGTGGGGACAGACCGTTCCTGCGCCATGAAGACTTCCCTCTTGAAGAGCGCCCAGCCTTCCTGGACCCCTCTGCCCTTCAGAACCGCCTCCCAAGGGACTCCACCAACCAGTGTCCTCAGCAGCACAAAGTCAGCCCTCCGAAAGTCCAATACAGCGGTTTTACTGGTCCCCTTCCTGGCCTCGCCAAGAATAGAGAACTCCACCATTTCGTGGTCACTCTGCCCAAGACAGCTCCTGACAATCACATCCTCCACCAGTCCTTCTCTGTTTGTGAAGAGAAGGTCTAGCGGGGCACCACCCCTGGTAGGCTCACTAACCAGCTGAGTCAGGAAGCTGTCTTCCACGCTCTCCAGAAACAATCAAAGAGAGGAATCCAGAGGTTACATGTGAAAAATGAAATGACTAAGGGGGAAAATAATGTTTACAGAAAGGCAAGATAATTCTGGGACTAAAACCTCTGGGTTCTTCAGGCTCAGGGAAACTTGCCTTCAATTTTTGATAGTGGCCAGTACTGCAAAGACCTTTCTTCTGATGGTTCCCTCAGCACCCTACATCCCATAATTGTAGGACTTGCCCTCTATACAAAGTGATGTAGTAGTAAATGCATGACGTATTTAGTATACACTGAAATGATCTTGCATAAAGCAACAATTTTAGTTTCAACTACAAGCTCAATTTGAGATATTACCTGTTTTTTGAGTTTGTACTAACTACTGTAGCGCATCCATTTTTGAAACTTTTGGGGCTTTTGAGAGTATTACTTCTTACTGGATTATGATTAGATGTTTGATCTACAGCTTTGAACTGTAAGATTTGATGGTGTAAAACAGTACAGCAACTTTTGAGTATAGCAGGGATCCATATATGAATCTGAAATACATTGGATTTAGTGGAACAATTGGAAAAATTTCTATTGATACATGAAGTTCTCTCCTAAAAAGAGCGGGTGATATTTTTTTTTCTAGTACTTCATACTTTTCCATATTAAAAAGTTTAAATGCTACAAAGTTAGATGATGGAATGGAACAAAAAGAATAAGCTTAGTAAAAATAGCCTTTCAGATTTTTTTTTGTTGTCTGGGTATTTTACAATTCTACCACTAGATGGAAGGAGAAACCAGAAAACAGGAATGTTTGTCTTCTCACCATAACTTAGAGCATTTGAAGAACTTTGTAGATTTAATATGTAGCTTGTTTCCCCTGAGACGTTCTCTTCTAAAGAACATTTATTGAAACTGGTTTTGTGGAGGACTTACCTTGAGTTTAAAACAAAACAAGAGTTTTTGCTGTATAAAGGTATCAAAGAGTAACTCTTTTTGAAGTATTACTTTCATAGTATGTTGTAATTGACCAGTTAGCTTTGAATTGTGGAATATCTCTTAATGCTAGGTACGCTGTAGTTGCATTGCTCTTTACTCACAGCTAATGTTTTTCTTTTTTGTCTTTTTCTAGGAATGGAAAGAGCGGTATGGAAATAGAGAGGATTCTACTAGAAACAGGGTTGTCCACACAGAACAGAAAGAATCCAGTTTCTCAGAGACCAATACCAATAGACGTAAGTTTTGTGTGTTTTTTTTTCTGTTGTTGTTTTGAGTGTGTACATTTTTGTTTGTTTGTTTTTAGGTTTTTAATATCTTGTCTGCACAATTGCTGGCTGTATAAGAAAGACTAAATAGTTTCCTTTTGTCTTAGATGATGTGCTGATACATTTCCTTCCGTGGCATAGTGTTGCCTTTTCCGTTAAAGACACCTGAAAAGAGTACTGCGTTTCTTCCTGTCTTTTGACCAGCTGTAGTTGGAGATTCTGGCTGGTCTCAGTTACATGGTTTTCTTATGAGACATACACTGATTGCAGTCAGCATTGCAGTTTGTAACAAAAATACTTAATTTAGGACATGTTCATTTAATAACACATGTTAAAATACTGATGGCTTAGATTCTTATATGTGCAGTATTATTTTTCTTGTTGAAGAATAATAATGTTGAGACAAAAATCTTTGAAAACAAACAAACTTTCATTGTCTGCTTTAACTTTCCAAAGGTTGACTTGTCCTTGTGTCATTATTTGTATTAATGTTTTTAAATATATTTTATGCGCTCTTGTAAGCGAACAACAGGTGAGAAATGTAACTGAACAACTACGTATGACAGGTTAAATTAAGCAAAGTTGATAAAAGTTTACTCAATAAATGGGAAAAGATTCAAAAAAAAAAAAAAAAAAGGTAAGAAAAAGTGGGAGGTGGGGAAGCTTTGAACATATTTCAGAGACAGCTGGCAGATTTTTTTCCCCCCACACATTACAACAGTTGGAAACCCAAATTTTCAGTGATAGCCAAACTGAAATTATTTGAAATTATATTTTAATATTAACGATATGATTGTGCAGCATTCTGTAGGCACTGTGCCTACACAACAACAGCTGTAGGCACTGGCCTAGCGAAGGAGGCAGTAAATTGCAAAACAACTGGTTATTTCACTAGTTTGTTTTGAAATGGATAAATCCACAGAAAAAGAACAGAAAAACCTCCAGGTAAATTTTATACATATCTCTTTCACAGCTAGTTTAATTAAAAGTAGAAAGTAGGAAGAAGAATGAATGCTTTATTTATTTACTTCTAAGTAATATTTGTTTATAACTTTTGCAAAGAATGAAAAGAAAATGAAAAACTAGATTTCATCCTAGTTAAGGGGAAAATGAAAAGTTGTAGTCACATAGCTCTGGAAATTAAAAATAAAATCCAAATTACCTACAAATTTGAGAATGTAGCCAGATTTGGTTTAATATTGAACTTACTCTAGGTAATCACTCTTATGCTTTATCTGAGATACTAGCAAATTATTACACTGTTTTCTATTGTGTTTTTTTAAAGTTTTATGTTTCCACACACTCTAAGGTGTACATAGACCAAACAAGTGTCTTTCCTTTCTTTTACATATTCAGCACTGTCAAAGTACACCCGATCAAATGGTAGGACTGAGAGAGATAGAATAGAACTTCTCCAGGATGCAGAACCTTTGGATTTTAATGCAGACTCCATTAATGATGACCCTCTTGAATCAGACTCTGGAAGGTGAGGAATTTCTGTTTTATTTAGAATTAAAAATTAAAAGATATTAGCTCATATCTCCTGATCTGTAAAAGTTATATTGGATGATTTTGTAATAATAGCTTTTTAAACCATATTTGACTCTCACTAGCTCTTTTCTTTTTCTTCCTTCTCCACGAAGATATGAAAAATGTTTTAAAACCAGTCAAAACATGAAGGCTTTTCCATTTTTATTATTATTAGAAATGTTTGAGTTGAACATTAAATTTGTATGTTGGTGTAATGTGAAAAATATTGCTTATAAATACAGAAGTGAAAGACCGGAAGAAAGACCTACATATGTCCTATATAAGGTTTTCCTACAGGACCTCAGTCTTACAGTACTTCAGAAAGCTTACTTGATTTCCCTATATGCAAACATCATAAAGGATGGAAAGGCAGGAAACAGAACAGAGTATTACAGGCCAGTAGTTGCAGGAATGCAGCTGGGGATCAGATCTTGAGACTAGTGAAGTAAATGAAAATCTGAAGCTATTGAACAAAAACTCTAGGACTGTATGGTGTAGCTCTGTGTATAATAGAGAACTCTGTGATTCTCTGAATGTCTTTGCAACACCAAACGTTCTTAATTTTGAAACAGGTATCTTACTAGCTGCTAGGCTCTGCTTCATATTGAGGAAAGAAGTAACACATGTAATGGATGCTTTTTTTACCTAGTCTATTATGATTTAGAACCTTTAAATGATAAATCATTTTAAATTTCTTATAAGGAAGTTATACTTCGTGTTATTTTTCAGCTTAAATTAGCATATCAAATCCAATAAAAATTCCAAAGTGGTTTCTGTTGAGTTACATCTGTAATGTCAACAAATAAATGCCAGTTCAAAAGCATGTAAAGAATGCTGTTAAAGTACCCTACCAGATTCTGTGGATTGATTCAGCAGTGTTAGAAGCAGTGTTAGATTATAACAGCGACTAACTTGTATTATCTAGTGTCACAACATTTCAGAAGCTTGGGGTTGTTGGCTTTGTTCAAGTACAAGAGTTTAAAGAGAAACTAGCCTTGCAGTTCTAAGCATTGTTGACTTTCTAAACAGTGCGTGGAAGGGTAATAACCTACAAAAATGTACATAGGCTTTCTTATAATTATTTTGAGGCAAATACATTTCAAGTATATATCTGAAGTCTTCTGGCAGTTATGCAATTTTGCAGAGCATTCTGATCTTTTGCTTTAAGAAGGAAACCTGGAGCCAGAGAGTTTAATAGGGCCTTCTTCTATAACCTTCATTTCATAGAGTCGATAAATCAAGAGTAATTCCATTTAAAATTTCAATTCACTTAAAGATTGTTTGTGTGACATTGATATATTTTTTACTTTTTTTAAAATGATAGCTTCTGCAATAGTTATAAATGTTTTAGGACATTGTAATAGCACTAGGGAGGCTAAGTTCTGGTTTTGTGTCTGTTTGGGTTTTGCCTAAGTACTGCAGACAGGAAGTACATCATGCTTGTATCAGATTGTACTTGTGCCTTCTAAATCCTTTTGAAATATATATGACCAATAATTTGTGAAGATTCCTTTTTTTCCAGGTAAGTATGCAGCTGTTTGTTTTAATTAATCTTTATATGCTTCCTAGGAATACAGTATGTTCTGTTAAACACCCAAACAAGAAACTTGATGCTGTTTTTTAAAACGTTTGTACTATTTAACAAAAGCATTCAACTTCTTTCCTTTGTAACAGGAAGCAAAGTTCTTTAAGACTCCCTATGTTCATATCGCAAACCATATGTTTTTTTGATCACATGAGATTTAATTTAATGACTGCATAAAACATTCTCATGGAAAAAGTAATCCAGTAGAACTTCAGATCTTGTAACAATCATTGAGACTAAAGAAGCAAAGTGTGCAGTGAGGGTTATATATATTCTTGGGTCTTTATTCTTCTTTTTCCTGTGATACTTTTTCATACTTAAAATTCATTCTGCAGGTACCAGCCTGGTGGAAGATACCTGTCAATGTCTCGAAGCGTAATATTTGATGATGTCTAAACTCAAAGCTAAGGAAAATTCAGTGGACATGTATTTCTTAATCGTTGCTTGGAAAATACTGTATTTATGATATATCACAGAAATAGAGAAGACCATTTTTTTTTTTTAAATAATAATGAAGGAACAACTATATTTTGGAAATGCACATGTATTAGAACTTTACCACTTATGACAAGAATAAACCTGTTAATAAGAGCAAGTGTAGAGTCCTGCACCTGGGAAGGAACAACCACATGTATCAGTACGGGCTGGGGGATGACCTGCTGGAGAGGAGCTCTGAGGAGAAGGACCTGGGGGTCCTGGTGGATGACACGTTGGCCATGAGCCAGCACTGTGCCCTGTTGGCCAAGAAGGCCAATGGGAACATTAATGCTGGCTGCATTAAGAGGAGTGTGGCCAGCAGGTCAAGGGAGGTGATCCTCTCCCTCTACTCTGCCCTGGTCAGGCCTCACCTGGAGTACTGTGTCCAGTTCTGGGCTCCCCGCTACAAGAAAGACAGGGATCTCCTGGAAAGAGTCGAGTGGAGGACCACAAAGATGATACGGGGCCTGGAACATCTTCCCTATGAGGAAAGGTTGAGACTGGCTCTGTTCAGCCTGGAGAAGAGAAGACTGTGAGGGGATCTCATCAATGTGTATAAATATCTGAGGGGTGGGGGACAGAGGGATCTGGCCAACCTCTTTTCAGTGGTTTATGGGGATAGGACAAGAAGTGATGGCCACAAGATGGAGCACAGGCAGTTCCACACCAACACGCGAAAGAACTTCTTCATGGTGAGGGTGACGGAGCACAGGGACAGGCTGCCCAGGGAGGTTGTGGAGTCTCCTTCTCTGGAGATATTCAAGGCCTGTCTGGACGCCTACCTGGGCAGCCTGCTCTAGGGAACCTGCTTTGGCAGGGGGGTTGGACCCGATGATCTTTCAAGGTCCCTTCCAGCCCCTTCAGTTCTTTGATTCTTCTATTGTAGATGTAATTGTATGTCCATGTGGAATTTTTTGTAATGACCAAAAGGAGAAAACTAATAATTAAGTTAATAGAGAACAAACTTCCTAAGTATATCTATATCTAGGGCTCAACTTGAACAGTAATATTTAAGTTTCAAAAAGAGCGTTTTTGGAAGGATTTATTTTTTTGTATTTGAGCAGATGCTATGAGAGTATCTTGATGCATCCGAAGTGCAGCTATATCAGTTATTAAAATAATCATTTTCTAACTTTTTTTTCCTTTTTGAATTTTTATGCCTAGTCCAAAATCTGCTGATTTTAAATTAAGGCTTCTTTTGGTTTCAGTGGTCTTTGAATCAGACCCTGCATAGGCAGAAAATTTAATGGCAGGCTGTGCTCATAAATCTCGCTGGCATAAATTTTGGAGAAGTATATATTGATCAAGAAAGGTAACTTTTTTTTTTTTTTTTCCTTTTCTAATGCTATATAAAGATAAGTAGCATGTGTAAATAATTGAATATGGATGAGGGTTTCACCATCGTATGAACATGTGCAATAGCAAGAATACATTCATAAAGATATGTCTGTGTAAGATTTTTATAGTTGTAACTGAAAATCTTGGCATACTGATGGCTTTTTAAGTGTAAAAGAAATCTAATAAGAAAGCTGAGTTAAATTCTGAAACATTATAATTTGCATATGATTCAGGCACAACTTACAAATTTAGGGTATTTCTTTAGAAGAAGGGAAATACATAGCATGACTAGATAATAATAATAAACACTTTATGTCCCAAATGCCCTGGTTCCATTATGTATCTGTTTTTAAGGTGCCTGTACTTTGCAGTAAGTTGTTGCAAAAAGAATAAATGCTTACTCATTTAAATGCCATTCAAAAATGCCAATTAATGTTAATAACAGTGTAAAAATGCTTCTCATTAATTTCATTGGTGTACATATATTTTTGAATCGTAGTTAGTTGAATGAAGTTTGAAATATAAGGTTGAAGATATGGTCATAGTCATGACATCTTGTGAAATTTGATTAACTTAAAATGTTGCTTTATTGGAATTTGTCTTATATCTTTACCACTTAAAGTTTTCTTAAGTGCTTATTGCAAAACAATGTTGAATACTGAAAGAGAACATGCTTCTATCATAAATTCTCACCATGCTTAAAAAGACAGGCAACCCTTAAAGCATCTGGGACTGAGTTATTATGAAAAGTAAATTTTCATGAATGAGGTGTTCTACTAATTCTTAAAAGTAGTCTTTGTTTCCTGAAGTAACTGTTAATGGAAATCTAACTACCTCCTGTGATTTAGTACATTATATGTTCTAACAGTAGTGGTATTTATAATATATCAATCTGCCTGTTTTAAAACACTGTATTGTTATTATGAAGGAGGAGAAATACTCTACTTGTGTAGAAATAATTATGTAAATAAATGGGCAGGCATAAAATAACTGTCAATTTTGTTCTTAGGTGAATATGCTGAATGACAGCTATACCTGCATGTGTCCAAACTCATGCAATTTCCACTTTACCTGTAAGAGGGCACTTCTTTAATTTGTGCATTTTGTGTATTGTAAAAGCTTGATCAAAATCTTATGGCTGTATCAGGAACTGTAAGTTGAGAAAGAGACACTTTTTTAATGCAGGCTGTTCTTTAGGAACTTTATAATAGGAACTTTATAATAGCACCTATTTAATTTATAGTAGCTACATTTAGAAACACTATCTTGTATTCAGCCTTATCTGAAAGGGGATGTATGTTTTGGACATCCATCAACATGAATGTTCCAAGACTTTATATTTCTATTTTTATAACATGTATTTCATTTAATTGCCCAACAATTTTTGTGAAAATCTGTGAATGAAATAAAGGTGCAAGATCTTAATTTAACTCCTGAAATGTTACTACAAAGGGATCTAATTCAGTGCTAGTGGAAAAGTCACAGAAGGGATGTTTGCTTATCTGAACATTTGTGAATTATTCTTATCTAGCTGCAGTTTACTTCAGAGCAATGGTTAAAGCCTTCTCAGGGCTTGATTTTTTTTCCCCTCTCAGAAATCAGTGGAACAGTTGCTAGCAGAACTTCCTATTGAAGCATGGTCAGGATTTAATATACAAAAGCTAACTAGTCCCTGGTTTAAGCCCTCTGAGCAGTTTTAATGGGGATATAGTGATTTGAGGATCTGCTTTTATAAATTCATGGCAGTGGGGTTTCAGTTGCTAATACAGAAATTCTGAGCTCATTGAGGTGGGAATCCACTGACCTATTTTTGGATGTTGAAGTGCAGTAATGGAGTAACCAGTGGCTGCTTTTTGAAAGCCCAGAAATCAGAGCTCATAAAATATCTCAAGGGTTCTTCCCTGGTTTGTGCTTGGAGATCCCCAGTGCCACATCACGTAGCCCCTGGATATTGGGAGCTTAGATTTGAGTTGACAAGTGAAGGCATTATTTTATTCATGTGTTCATTACTGAACAACAGTTACTCTTGCTCTAAGTGCAATTGATAGGCTGATTAAAGTGTTTCAAAAAGTAATTATTAGAGCATATGACTAAATCTGGAAAACTTTCAACAAAAAATAGAGTACAATTATAAAAAAAAAGTTGTAGAAATAAGCTGTATGCCTGCATGACACTTGGTGCATACCTGAGCTAATTTTATACTAATTTGGTTACTGCTAATAAAAACAATGCAAAAGTTTTGCTTGGAAGATAAGTGCCTGAGGTTTTAAACACCTCTCCCCTCCCTCCCCAACCAAACTCTTGCTGAGTTCCTTGAATTCTACTCCTATTAGTACCCTAAAATATTTATATAAAATAAATTAAAATCAACTTTGGTATGTCTAAGCTGTGATTGTAGTATATGCTAATGGTTTTTTTGCAGTACATTTGATGCTCTGGATTAGATGATTTAAAATAAAACTGCCTTGCAAAATGTGCTTTTTGGAAACTGAATGTTAGCTTATTAATTTTGTCAGTATACAGTCATATTTATTTCAATTATATCTTTCTTTACAGTCTTGCTTTTTTAGTTACTGAGCAGCCAGGGTATACTTTGATTTTATCATCATTATCACACTTTCCTCAAGCTATGGACACCACCACCACCACACACAAAAAAAAAAAACAAACAACAGAACAACAAACACACCAAAAAACAAAAACACCCAAGCTAAATACAGATGTTCGAATATTTTCAAGTCAGATATGTAAACCAGTGAAAAGAATTCACATAAATAGACATGAACGTTGAGATGTGGGAATGACGACAGTAGCCACTTTAATACTCTGTCAGTGCTGGATTTCTGGATTTCTTTAAAAGTATGGAGAGCAAAAAGCTCTAGTCAAACTTCCTGTTCGTGCTAGATCTGTATTTCTGTTTTCAAACATCTAGAAATATACACATTCTGATAACTGCATTAAGAAGTGAGTCCTCTGCACTTGAAGTAAGGTGCGGCTCTTAGAAAGACTTCTCACTTCACATCACTATGAGGGAACATAAAGGAGACATTTAGCGAACTATGTAAAGGGCATAGGGCAAACTATGATATATTTTATCACTTAGGTACGATAACAAACTATACTACTGTAACTTACACTACTGGAAAAATCACAGTATATATAATATGTCTTTGTTTTGCAATCAAGCACCTGTAAAATAAATTGTCTTTAACAGTATTAATGGGAGTAGTAGGAAGCTGCTAATTTTTCAATACTATTGTTATTTTAAATCACAAGCACGATGAGTTTTAGATATGAAGTATTAACAATGGTTACTCTGATTTTCTGTAATTATAATTTTATTAAATTTATCTTGGAATACTGTGTTATATGAAAAATACATTATTTTGTTACAATTTTCATTATTGTTGTTAGTTACTTGCAATCTGAAGGGCATTTATGATACCAAACAGATCACTTTATGAAGGAAGACTTTTTATGAGGCTTAAGCAAATCTGGCCTATTCATAACAGAGAGCAATGTTTGAATCTGAAACAATATATTCTCTCCTAGCTTTTAACTTTTGTTTAAAAATCAGAAAATGATTGATTTTTACAAAGCAACTTACTGGTGAATCTTGTAAACCTTTTGAAATTTTTACATTCCTTTTCCCTAACGGGCTCTGCAGGAATATGTGCTGCTTCGTGGCAGTTCTATTAATACTATCTGTGCCTCTAATTAAGTAGTCTAGACTGAAGCTGAGACACTCCTACACCACTTACGTTAATAGAAACCCAGCGTTCCTAGCAGAATAGCACCTTGAACTGGATCCCTTTCTAGTATATTGATTGCTGTCATTGATTGTTGCATTAAATTTGGTATCTTCTGTTTCAGTCATATGGTAACCACCACCAGGTTCGTTCTTTGTTTCTATTAAAGTGCACTGGAATGTATTCCTCAGCATGTTTAATTTTGTGTGTGTTTTAGTTGTAATTGGCAGGCAATAATAATATGCAAATTCAGTTATTTCTTCAGGATAATGTTATATTTGACATTTCTATGAATTATAATAGTTTGATAGCTTAGCTATCGCTGTAGAAATTATTTTCTGTAGAAATATCTTATGTTTCTATGGAAGTATCTGGAAGACAAGGGAAATTATTTTTAAGTATAGCTATAGTAGTAGAAGACATTTATTCTCCAATGTATGTTGAGAATAGGCTGTAGGAGTGCTGCTTATGGATAGACTAGCTTTTGCCTTATGATGCAAGTATGTGTGGATAAAACCTTGTTTTGGAATTCACTGAGTTATAAATTTTTCTGTGTATTAAATTATTGATGTACTGGATATATTTTTGAATTGTATGTCAAAGAGTTAAGTTGGCATGAAATAAATCATTTCTGCAGTACGTTTTTCCCTGGTGTATTTTAGATATTCAGACTTCTCTGTAATGTTTTCTGGTAAGTGATCTCTCAGAGAAATTCAGCCCATTCCTTCCTTCCAGCTAGAAATTAAGTTTACTTTAGAAGACAATCATGGTTTTGTCACCTTTTTTGTATCTTCTTTAAAGCAGATTTAAATGGGAAAAGAATGGAAGATTTAAGAGGAAAGAAGCCTGCATAGCTAGACATACCATTGTCAGAGCCCAGGGCTGAGACACGGCACTTTGGGTCCAGTCCCATTCCTGACAGGTTGCCCAGGCTTCTGTGAACACAGGGAGGCTGTAAGCTTCCCACAGTGCCTGAAGGGATCCTGTAAGGAGCCTCTGTGTTTCTGGGGCTGACTGGACCCCTTGTACTTCTGGGGGGCGAGAGGTGGGGCAGAGGGTACGGCTCCTACATCCCTACTTCCTTTTCCTCCATCCGGCTGGAACAGAATTCCTTCAGCTGATACTGAGAAGAAAAGCAAGTGAATGTGAAGAGTTAACTCTTTTCTTTTACTACTTGTTTATTTA
Organism: Aythya fuligula; assembly: GCF_009819795.1. Classification (NCBI taxonomy): domain Eukaryota; kingdom Metazoa; phylum Chordata; class Aves; order Anseriformes; family Anatidae; genus Aythya; species Aythya fuligula. Next base: position 12,753,584 of record NC_045593.1, on the reverse strand, counting down.
TTGGTTTTACCAAAAAAAAAAAAAAAAAAAAAAGTAAAAAGGGACAAATATGAGTAGGGTGGCTTTCTTTAATAATGCAATTATTAAAATGTTTTATTGTCTTTACAGATGCAGTGGCTGTACATATTTTTAGGCTTCCTTTTTCATTCTGCTGAATGAAGCATTATTTCCCTTGAGAGGTACAGGATTATCTTCTGGATGTAGTAAATTGAAAAGTCATACCCTGGAGCAAGTAATAATTCATTGTATTAGCACATCAGATTATTTGGCAACAACTGAGATTGGTGTGACTGCTGCATTTGATTTGTATCATATTTGATCTGGAACTGTTGTTTTAAGTAAGTTGTAGGAAACATTTTGTCCTCTCAAGAGCAGTGTCTGCCATTGCTGCGGTAGGAATGACCCAGAACTGTTTGGAGGGACTCCTCCTGTCACACCATTTCTAGAATGTCACCCATTCTCCCTCCTTGTTACTGTGCTACCAAATGTCTCTTCTAGATCTTTTTGTTTATCATTTTATGTATTTGTGCACTCAGGATAATGTTGTAAATGAATGACACATGTGGATGTTATGAAAGGTTAGTGACAAAGCTCAATGGACTAAATGGAGCCATCTCATTTATCACATTCCAGGGGATGTCATTCCTCTGTTGACAGGAGACAAGACAAGAGTGGCAGAATGATGGTCTGTATATGCTTTTTTCCTTTTTCCACAGACAGTTTGGATGTTGAATTGAGTTACTCTCAGCATAGCTCATCAGCCACACACTTCCTCCAAACTTGCTGTCATAAGGTAGCTATTGTGAGCTTAACCCTATAGTTCAAAGGGGGGAATTCACTTTGCATGGAATGTTAACTTTGTTATTCATTGCCAGATTTTTACTTGCTTAGAGAGCTATATTGATTCTGTTTTTTAGTTCTCAGTGGTTGCTAATGCCACTATCTCACATTCTTAGCAAATGTTAAGTCTTTTGATACAGCATTTGGCTGTGAATTGTCTGGGTTGCGAATTAACCTCACTCTGCCCTTCTCCCTTCCCCTGTCTGCAAAGTGCCGTGGTGTGCCTACCGCAGCCTGGTACTTGTTTGTCCCAGTCTGCTCCACATACTGTGATCAAGATCTTATCCCTTCCTCTTCATAAACATCTTATCTTTTGCATCGTCTTCTCATGCTTTGGTTCAATAGACACAGTTGCCATCAGGGTTTTTTTTTTTTTCTGAGAGTTTTATTGAGTTGGTCAGGGCCAGACTCTGAAAGGAGACACATTTTTTTCTTCCCTTCTCAGAAAACGTGACCTGACCTGCAGAGAAAAATTCAGCTCAAAACCAGAGGTCAGACACTGGAGCAGTTGTATGAATGCAAGTTAGGCACAAACAATGAGAAAAGCTCTTGGGTTCCTTCCACAGAAACAGCTATTCTGGTTAGAGGTGTGTGCTTAAGTAGCTCAGTCAGACTACACTAAAGCAAAACTGAGGTGTAATGCCTAAAAATCCTCCATGGATACCTGCATATTCTCATGTCATTTAGAAACATTCCTTCCATAATCACTAGTACTCCGGTAAAAACATGAAGCTTTTAAATTTGGAGGATTGTGTTGTTTTTTAAATCTATAGGAATCAGGAAGAAGATAGAAAAGCAGAGTATTGCTCCTCCAAGTTTCAGCAAGCAGCAGCTTTCAAGCCCAAGTTTCACAGATAACCAGTAAGTCTATTGCAGGAGGCTAGCAGATGGGGCGGCCAGTGTGCCACACACAGCATGACCCCCCTCGGAGCAGGCAGCTGGTGTGTCACACATCGCGTGGAAAGGAACGAGGTGAGGCGAACCATGGGCAGAGAGATGTGACAGAGGAAGCGGGTTGAGAGGCACAGCGAGGCGTGGGAGAGTCAAAGGATAGCAAAGAGGAAAGCGTGAGCTCTACCTAGTCCTGGGCTTTTGCTGCTCACAGCCTCACCTAAAATGCTCAATACGATGTCTCATAGCAACATGCTGACAGCTGGCCCTAGAGGTTTTCGGATACTTAGTTCTGTGACTGCAGAGCAGCTGTGAAGGCCCATAACGGGCTCAGTACTGTGCAAATGTACTGCAGATTTTCATTCTGTTACCTCAGGCATCTACTCTAAGCATAGCTCGTCATCTGATGTTAAGAGTTTACCCCTGCACAGTTTATCAGGAACAACATTTACTGCTGATCCTGATGAGCTTGATTCAGCTCTCATCAAAATGAACAGGTCCTTCATCACTAGTAGTATCAGTCCACATCTGACATGGGTATTTCTTTGGGAACTGCTACAGAGATCGTCTGAAGACATCAATGTATTTGAACAAAGGGGTAATATTAAGCCAACCTTTAGATTAGCTATATAGTCTAGATGTGGTGTTCCTTAGCATGTCAATCCTGCACAACCTGTTCCAGCTGTCTGTACTTAAGCAAGAGCATTGAACTAGGTGACCTCCAGAGGTCCCTTCCAACCTCTACCATTCTGTGATCCTGTGATCATACTGAGGGATGCAAGCTGTAAATTTCAACATGCAAGCTGTAAATTTCAACATGTGGCAATTTGAGCTCATCAGCTGTAAGGACAAGTGACACTTCCAGATACTTTGGGGTAGATAGGCAAAGACATGATGCTTCCAGAATAGTATGTGCAGCAATAAGGCTGAGAGTAAGTGGCCCAATGTTACAATTAAAACCAAAACCAACAAAAACAGGCTGTTCATTTTTGCTGCAGTCTTTCAGCAGTTTCAGAGAACAATGAGCCATGGCAGTCAATGAAATGATTCTTGAGTTCTAAAACTACCAACATATTCAAGCAGTTGTCATTTCCTTGGATGCTTACACTCTTGGGATATTTCTTCATATCTCTGTTACTCTGAAATTGAGAATCCCCCGAATCTTGAGTAGCTGCCACTTTGACTTTTGCCACACTATTAAGAAGAACAGTCACCCTAGTTGGATCTAGAGAATCGTTAAAGTCTTTTTAGAGAAGTCTGTGTAGAAAGTCAGATTTTCATTGGATTTGACTTTTTCCTATTTGTTGATCTTTTCAGATTTGGTCTGTTCATGGCTTTCTGCTGCCAGTGATCAGAAAGGCAGAAAACTTTACATGGCTCCAGAAGCCCACAGCTAAGTGACAGTGAAATAGTGGGACATAGGACATTCCAGCTTGTGACCTGCTAGCAGTAGGGAATTCTGCTATGGAGAATGCTTCATTTTTCTATAGAAGGGCAGGAAGGATTAAAAGCATGAGCTGTGTAGGATTAAAAGCATGAGCTGTGTAACACCAAACTTCTCTTTCAAGAAGTTGAGATCTTTGAGTATGATATTGGTGTGCAAGTCAATCCATAAAACTGGGAAAGATTGAACATCTGTTTGAGTGGGAGGAAAAGCAAGACTGTTTAGCTGGGTGCTGTTCATAAGCATTTTAATTGCTACTTCTTTATGAAATATATCAATTATGAATTCTATAAATTTTAATGTTTTGGAAGTTAGCAAATGTGGATAACTTCTCAATGAATGCTATGGAAAGAATATCATAAACTATTATAACATTAAAAAAACCACTAATTCTTCTGGATTAAAAAATAATTTGTGTTTATTATCACTGAAATTCATACTTGTAAGACTGTCTTACTTTCAGTGTATCCTTAAGTAGAAGGAGAATGTACCCTGTTTCAGTAGCCTCCTTGTCAGTGATCTGTTTGACTGGCCCACTTAAAAGCTGGTACTTCCATCCTGCACCACTGCAAACTCTTCTGGACTGCTTACAGCTTTGCTCAGTGTTGACAGGAAATCATGTGTTGCTTTTTAAGAGACCAGAGATAAGATAAGCATCGCAGTGCCTGAAATAGCCTCATCATTCAAGTTAGGCAAAGTCCTGCCTCCCCTGAAATCACTGGCAGTCTTCAAAAGTTCTAGAGAACAGATTGTGCTGGTAGGTAAAATCTATTTAAGTATTTATCTATCTATCTATCTACAGCTGCCAAAGCACTTAATGAGAAGCTTGTTTATCATAGTTCTGAACTCGTCAGATTCCTGAGCTCAGTGTAACAATCCTTTCATCTTCCTCAGCAACTGGAGAGCCTGTTCCCAGGTCTCAGGCTGACTCAAGCTTTGGTGATGATGGAGCAGAATTCATCAAGAGGATTTCTGCTCTCCTTTACCTCGCAATAGTGAGGGACTGGATTGAGCTCTTAGCATTGGGCAGAAAGGGTTTTGTGTTTGTTTCAGTTTGGATCCAACTCTCAACGGCCGGAGAACAGCCAAATGTCAGGAACCCCTGACTCAACACAGTGTGTCTTTCCAGGAAATTTCCATACTGGGAAAGTCTCCAGGCAAAGGCTTGAAAATTGATGAATTTAAGTGTTGTAAATTTTGCAAAGGAAGCCTCATATCCTCCATGAGTTTCCCCAGTGCACTGACTTCTCAGTTGATCATTAAGGTGGGTGACTGATGCCTTACCCACACCAGCCACAGAAGATTTCTGACACTGATGACCAGGAATCTTCCAACAAAAAGCCAAAACTTCAAGGAGAGAAAGTGTCACACCACCTAAATAAGAGAGGAATTGCATTTTGTGCTTCCTTTCATTTCCACATTACTGATCTTGGGTCTTAGTTCTACACTGAAGCATTGGTTATGAATTGAGAACTACACTGACTCTCCTCGGTGTCATGCCTGGAAATGTTTTGTATATTATTCCAAGAACAAGGTCCACTGGGGAAATCCCTAAGCTTGAAATGAGTGGCTGCAGGACTTAATTCTAAGCAGCTGTTTATCTAAATCCCCTTTTATCAATGCAGCATTAGCTTTGCCTAGGAATAATGTGGTAAAGAACGGTATTTGCATGAGTAAGAGAAAGAGAACTTCCACTGACTGGCTTTTGCAGATTTACTGTGTTATTTAAAACCTAGTATTGAAGAAGACACTATTTGGGACCATGAGGAAAGCTGGTGGGCTTTGCAGATAATTCAAGCTGCTTAAGGATCTGGACACAGAAATCGCTGGGAATGTGTACCTATCCTCTGCAAACCTGTCTCTGTGGCTGGCAAATCCTATTTTAAATATTCATTAGTGTAGTCCTGGCAACCAGAGTACTTTTTATCTTGGTAGGGAATGCCTACTCTATTTTCATCCACATGATATTTGCAATTTATTTTTTTTTAAGGGAGGACAGTTTTAACATACTGCCTGTAACTCGTCTTCATTTCCTTTTCCTTTAGACTTTCCAGAGCCTAAATTTAACCTTTCCTTCAAAAATAAGTCAGACTGAGGAATGAGTAGCACTTGCTTTTGCACAGCAGTGAAGCAAAGAGTTCACTGTTTATTCTGATTTGGAACCAAGCTCTGACAATGACAGAACAGCTGGATGTCAGGAACCAAACCTCTCACAATGATCCCCTGGCAGGGGTAAGCCCTTGTCCAATTTACCCTTTTTGTCCGTAACTAAGAAACAGACATTGATTAGTGCCATGTAATCACAAATCCTCCCACAAAAGCTGGGAGCTCCGAATTTTCCAAGGGTCCAGGGCCCCATCTTTTTCTTTTATCTGTTTGGTTCTGTATAGGCCGACAAGCACTGAAAGCACTGAGGTGATAGTGCAGATAAGAATGTTTACTTGACATTCGTGTTAAAACATTGCTGGAAGCAGCAGAAGTAGCCTCAGGACTCTGCTCCCACCTGCGTCAGGTCAGGGAGGGAGCAACACCAAGCTCTGTCGGAGGATGAGCTGGACCACACAATGACGATGCTGCTCAGCAGAGCCCTGTGAGCTCAAGGAAGCTGCAGGCAGTAACACAGCATGGATTGCAGCATAGCACTGCATCCCCTGTTCTTGGCAGAGGCAGCCAGTGGTGAGCCAAATGCACTTTTACTTGAGTGTACACGATATTTGCAGTAGTATGCTAATTAGTGTAGAATTTGCATTATTTCTGTAGTATTCTGATTCTGAGAAACATTCAAATTTTTTGTAACTGTGGGGGTTGTGTTTTATTGGTGGATTTTTTTTTAATTTTATTTTATTTTTTGGTTGGCATCATCAAAAAAGTCATCCTGGGTAACATCTGGATCATATGACTGTACAAAGACTTGTGAGGTTTTGTCCATCAGGAGATAGTGACTTCTTCCTGTAGATAATGAACATGCCAGATTATGCAATTTCTGGGTAGATAATGTTAAAAAATTCTTGTAAGCATTATCTGTCCTGAAATGCAGGAACAGTATATCAGAGACACAGCAGTGTTTGTAGTCTGGTTGCTTGTTCATACGGCCGAAATACATCTTTCAGCAGGATAGATCGATTTGAGACAATTTAGTTGCTTTGTTTTTAAAAATAACATCTTCAGGCAGAAAATCTGTTTTAAAGATACTTATATGCTGGCATATGCCAGTATCCTAGACTTAAAACTGTGTAAAGGACTGCTTTCTAGTTCCTGCTGGTGGTTTATATAGGAGCAGAGTCTTGATCAATATTAGTGCTCCTAATGGAGATGCAGAGACAAGGAGTGAGATCTTCAGCTAGTCAAAATGGTTGGGGCCCAGGTGAGTAAATTCAAGAAGCAGGGTTATTGGACACTTCATCCCTATTGCATCAGCCCTGACTGCATGCGTCAGATGCCACATTTCTGTAATCAGATGGAGCTTTGCTAAGGAGTGAAATTAAGACTTGACTAGTGGAGAAGGTCTTGAGACAAAGGAGGGTCTGTAACACATTATTACTTGGCCTATGGAGCTAGAAAAGCATTGGGGATCCTACTGCCATTTCTGCAGATTGGTGTGCCTACCTCTCTGCATTCCCCTGCCAGGTGTGTTCTCCAACTTGTGCCCTCAGGACGGTGTCTCCACTCAATGCCTCTCCATTTCCTCCCACACAAGACATGTAAGTATCTACTGCACTGTGCAAGGTAGGGTCACAAATGGTCTCCTGAAGCAGTGGTCACTTGCTCTAGTGGTGCTTCCACGCAGCCAGCACCTGGGTTATGTAGAAAGAGCTTGTGTGCATGAAGATGAGGTTAATATAGATTTTTTAGAGGGAAGGCAGGGAGAGCAAGGCTTGATGGTGTGAAGGAGAGAGCACATCACACCTGGGGAGTACTTCCATGTCAGCTGAATAGGAGGATCTTTTCGAGAAATCTGGATAACCAGTGATGAATCTGCTGAGCATAACCGATACATGTTCTCACCTCTATTTAAAATCATTCTTTGTTGTATGCTAACCATGGATCAACTGTGAAGGGAGTGATATACACAAAGACAACAACCCTGCAGCAAGTCTGGTAAAGAAAGGAGGAACATGGAGAGAGGCATCACTTGCCTAGCTTCCCAGCTAAAATCTACCCTCCACCATCCTGGAATGGGGAATACGCAACAAGGTGAAGCAGCAAAGCAGCCTCACTGCTGGAACAGACCTCAGCTCTGTGCCCTCACAGGGATGTGAAAATAAAGCCATAAAACCTAACAGTGAAACTTCCTGCTAATCCAACTTGAAGCCAGCAGCACAATAACACTTGGAACGAGTCTGAGTGATGTTACAGGGTGCCTTTTGCTCCCATGCTGGGAGCTGGGTTTGAGGAAGCCTGCAAGCACATCTTTTCCTTGTGTTGTACTCAAAATCTCATTTATGGGCAAAGAGGAAAAACACTTTATATATAAATAAAGCCAAGAATGTGTTGGTAGTATATTTGAGTCTATTATTGTTAGTTTAGATCTAACTGCTATAGAAAAAGAAAGAATAATAATGCAGTTAAAATACTTCAATATAGGGAAAGTGCCAATAATAATAATACAGTTAAAGTTGCAATACACTTCTTAGATTTTATCCATTTTCCTGGGATTATGCACACTCTTCAATTGTTCCTCTGGGTCATAAGGTCAGTATCTTTGGCCTGCAGTGACATTACACTGTATGTATGTAACATGACAGCTTCTGGTGTCCCTCAGTGAGAAGACTGGCATTGTTGTTGCTGGTTTCTTCCTCAGTCAAGGTCATTTGTACATGCTTCCTAACACGCGTTTGCACCTTTCTCATTTTTTCATTAGTCTGCAGGTTTACGTTAGAGCTGAATTTATTGTGTGTGGTGTATTTTGCGTATGTTGAAGGCTATTATTTCATTGTTCTTTGTTACCCCTAAACTCAGCTTTGTTGAGCTCAAGGTCTGCATTTCTCTGGACACTGATGAGAGCTGTGGGGTCTCCAGTACCAAGCTGTGCCCCAGCTTTTATCATGCCATGTCTTTACTGCTCTGTGCTGCAGCTTTTTTCCCTCTTCTCAGGCCCTCTGCAATTGTATCGGGCTGGTATTTCTCTTCCCTGCCTGCACCCTGCTAATCATAAACATCTCTTTATACACAGAATTACTACTTGTTATTGCTATCTATAGAAAACTGTGTTTGTGCCATACAAAGATAAATATTCTTAAAAACAAATTAGACGTAGGCATCTGGTCAGTTAGAGAAGTTGCTGAACAGGAAATAGTAAAACAAAGCTACGGGCAGATGAAGAACTGTTCAGACAATGCAAGACTGGCAGCCTCATCCTGAAGCTTTGCAAGCTCAGCACAAAGCTGATGGTCTGCTGCTAGCAGCTGCAATACCAGGCTGCAGGGCTATGCAGCTGTACATCCTGGCTTTTCTTGCCTGCCTCTTAGGGAATGAAGCATCCTACGGTGTTGAGTGCTTCTTTAAATTTTTGTGTTCTGTGCAATCCATGCATGGTTAGCTGAGAGTTTGCCAATGAAAGAGAGGATCCAGATTATGGAAGCATTTGAGATCAGTAGGTATGAGTGGAGCAGCAAAGGAAGTAATGGCTTTTTTTTTTTTTTTTTTTTTTTCTTTCTTTTTTCTTTCCTTTTTCCCTCCCACATAATCCTGTGCCCAATTAAGCTTTTGGTGCTCAAACACATACTCCAGGACCTTTCCTACCACTAAGACTGTGCTGTCAGATTGGAGTCAAAGGAGTGACTGAAGCCTTGTATTGTGTGTGTGTGTCAAAGGCATGAGAAAATACTGCTTGCAACATAATCCCCTCAGCACGATGATTTCTGCATTTCAGTGATTTGTAAAACACAGGGGGTAGTAATCAGATGGAGCTAGTTTTACATGCACTCCTTCATATGAGTTAATTTAAAAATGGACTTTTAAAGTAAGATCAGTTTGGTTGAAGCATTTAATGCCATCATCACAGAAAGAGACAGAGCAGTACAAGAAAACAGCTCTAATTTGATTTCTGAAGCTACTGTGTGGGAGAAAAGAAGCCTTTAGGATTGTGATTGTTGGTAGCTACTAGAATTAATTCTGCATATGTCAGTCTATGTTAAGGTCCAAGGAAAACAAAAAATCAGAATTTTAAAGCTAGGGTAGGTGTATTTTTTTTCATTTTCTTATCAAAAGCTAGAGGGGAAAAAGAATCATCTTTGTGTTTCGTCTTGAACTGAACATTGGAATTTACCTGGAATTGTGCTTTTTTCTTCTTAATTTACAGTGAAAAGCAAACACAAAAAATGGAAAGTCCATGACACATTTCTCCTTCCCAGCTGACAGAGAGTTTGCTCCTTGGTCACTCCAAAGTGAAAGACATATAAGGTTGTGTCGTGGTTCTGCTCAAGTGGGCAGCTGAGCTCCACCACAGTCACTCTCTCACTCCCCCTCCTCAAAGAGGAATGGGGAGAAAATATGTAAAAAGGGCTCAAGGGTTGAGATAAGGACGAGAAAATCACGCAATAATTATTGTAATGGGCAAAACAGACTCGGCATAAGAAGATAGTAAGATTTATTGCTCATTACTAACAAGCGAGAGAAGTGAGAAACAAAGGAAAGAAACCAAAAGCACCTTCCCCCCCCATCCACCCTCTTCCACCTCCTCCCCCCGAGCGGCGCAGGGGAACGGGGGAATGGGGGTTATGGTCAGTCTACAGCACTTCTTCTCTGCCGCTCCTTCTCGGTCACTCTCGTCCCCTGTGCTGTGGGGTCCCACCCACGGGATGCAGTCCTTGATGAACTGATCCGGCGTGGGCTTCCCACAGGCAGCAGCTCTTCCAGAACTGCTCCAGATATGGGTCCGTACCACGGGGTCCATCCCTCAGGAGAAAACTGCTCCAACCTGGCTCCCCTACAGGCAGCAGCTCCTGCCAGGTCACCTGCTCCTGCGTGGGCTCCTCTCCACGGGCTACAGGTCCGGCCTGGAATCTGCTCCAGCAGGGGTCTTCCACAGGCGGCAGCCTCCATCGGTGCAGGGCCACCTGCTCCACCGTGGTCTCCTCCACGGGCTGCAGCGTGGAACCCTGCTCCACCGTGGTACTCCATGGGCTGCAGGGGGACATCCTGCTTCACCATGGGCCTCACCACAGGCTGCAGGGGACTTCTGCTCCGGCGCCTGGAGCACCTCTCCCCCTCCTTCTACACTGACCTTGGTGCCTGCAAGGCTGTTCCTCACTCCTTTCACTCTCCGAGCTGCTGTGTGGCACAGCGTTTTTTTCCCTGTCTTAAATATGCTCTCACAGAGGTGCAAAACAACATCTCTTATTGGCTCAGCTGTGGAAAACAATGGGGCCCTTCCCAAACATGGGGCAGCTTCTAGATCTTTCTCACAGAAACCACCCCTATGGCCCCCTGCTACCAAAACCTTGCCACGTAAACCCACTACATGTTGTGATTTTTCTAAAATGGAAATGGGCTCAGAGCTACAACGGCTGTAGCATCCAAACATGATACTGAGTTCTTGCTGCTATCCAAAAAGCACCATTTTTTGCTGCCAAACCCTAGAGAAAGTGGAGCTGACAGTTTCTTCCTGTTGGCATTTAAAAAGCTGCAGAAGCTTACAAGCTGCAGCAGGAGTATCCCATCTCCCTGCTCTCCCTGCAGAGCATACCCAGACTGGATGCTGGAGGACAATGCTGGAAAAAGCAATCCAAAAGCCAAACTGTAGGGAGCCAGGAGACAGTGGAAAAGGAATTTGTCTTCATCATCGTCCCAAATTCATGTCCTGTGAGGGCTCAGATCAGTAATCTGGGGTGTGGTTGCAGACCCTGCATGTCTCTGCTGCGTGACATGAATGCCTGTGAGAGCCTTGCTCCCTTGGGAGCTTCGGGGGAACTGGACACCAAACTCCTCTGCGTTTGTCTGAGGATTATCAAAGGCACCTGTGTGTGTCAGTTGGTTAGGCAGGGAATGCAGGCATCTATTTTGAGAGTCACTCTCCCGGGGACCTAAAAATTAGAGGTGTATGAAGGTGCTTATGTTAATCAGATTTGATTCTGCCAAGCCTAAAAAAATAGCATCCCTGGAAAGTCATGTCTGATGAGTTAGGCTGGAATTACAAACCCATAAATATGATTCCTACACCAGACAAACAGGAAGAAACCAGTAAAGAAGGAGTGCACTTTGACTTTTAATTTCTTCTGCTCTTGTCTGTGTGCCTCTGTGCTGTGCAGGCATTTGAGGTGGCTGCCAGCAGTGCTGCTTTCAGCTGGAAAGTGTTAGGACTGCCTCATGCCTCTCTGCCCAGGCCTTGGCCACCCATCCCAACAAACCTGGCTTAAAGTCACCATGGTAAGATTGGCAAGCCTGTTGACAGAGACACTCTTGCTGGACTTTACCAACAGTGTCCCCTTACCTTCTAGTCCTTATTCCTCAGTGAGGATGCCATGAAATCCAAGCAATTGCTTTCAACACCAGATGTGGCATGCAAGAGGTGGCAACTCCGCACCTGTGGTATTTGTTGCTGTGAGGTTCCCATGAAGGCTAATTGTGTTAATTGATTTGAAGATGGACTATAGAAAACTGTGGAGAACAGCTCTATAGGAGCAGTTCCATCTCAGGATGCTGAGAAATGTCTGGCTGCTGGAGAGGTGTATATGGGGGGAGAACTCAGTCATGCCCGATGCTTGTACCCCAACCACAGCTACTGTGGGGATTAAGAGATTGGGCCAGAAGACCTACAAGCTCACCCAAACTAGCTATTTGTTAAATGTAAATGATTTTATGTTACTGTGGATCTGTAGGAGAGACAGCTTGAGGGTGATTCAATTGTCTCAATGCCAGCGTCTGGCACCATTAGGTGTCCTGCTATCTTTTCAGCTACACTCCTAGGAGAGCTCAGGTAGGTACTGAATAGCTCTGTGCAGATGTCTGGAGTGATCTTGCTGGCTAAAATGGCCCTAAGTGGATGTGTTTGGGCTTCCACTGTGTCTGGGATCAGGTCTGACTTGGTAGTGTTGAGACTCCCTTTCAACAGTGGTAGGTTTGAAAGATTTCAATGTTTAGGTTCTGGTGGTCACAAGCCACAGGGTTTTGGACACCACAGAGGTTGAGGATGTTAAATGCCAGTATTTGGCTTTAATCCATTTTGAGATCTGGCCCTGGGTCTTTAGCTTTGTCTGCTGTCTCATCTCTGCAAGAATCTGCCCTTTGCAGACAGAGAAATAAAATCTTCGATGAAGCAACAACAGCTCATGTACAAAAGTGTTACTGTCTCAGGGCTCCACATGTGCAAAGGAGCCTGACAATACCTAATCATTTTGGGTGAAAAGATTGTTTCTGAAGGGAGAAGGCTATATAGAGAAGGGAATCTGGGATATCCCCTGGCTCTGTAGAACAATGCTGTATCACCAACAGGGATAGGTAGGCGTCTGCTTAATCTTTCTGCCACATTGTTTTGATTCCCACCCAGCAGTTTAACACCACACAGCTGTTTGCTCACTCCACCTCCACACTGGGATGGCAGAAAAAAAATGAAAAGTGCAAGAACTTGTGGGTTGAGATAAGGGCAGTTTAATAAGATATAAAAATGAAAGGATACACAAGCAAGTGATTTATTGTTCAGCACAACACCCTCAGGTGTGGGATACCCCTTTGTCCAGCCTGGGCCAGCTCTCCTGGCCCTGTCCCCTTCCAGCTCTTTGTGCATCCACAGACTTCTCATGGGCAGGGCAGCACCAGAAGCTGAAACGTCCTTGTCTTAGTGTAAGCACTGCTCTGTATTATTCCCATCCTAAATTCAAAACACAATACCATGCCAGTGACTAGGAAGAAAATTAACTCTACACCAGCTGAAACAAGGACACATGTCAAGCTTTTCTGGTAGGGAAAAGCATTTGGTTTGCATGCCACCAACAAACTTCTGGAGACAGGGCCCAAAAAACCCTCTCTGATAATTTGGAGAGGAAGCTCCAGAGAACAATAATGAAAGAATGCATCTTATTTTTGGTTATTTTAGAAGTTGTATCACAGACTGAAGTAATAAGTGATGTCAGACATGCTCCACAGACTGACAAGTGAAACGTTTCCATCACTGGTAATTAAAGCAGCTTCTCCTCACTTCAGCCTCCATCTACTCCAGCTGATATTTTGCCCAAGTCTTAAAGAAAGAGCCTCTGCCCTCTCCTGTGCAGCTACTGAAATTGCTTCCTTAGCACCTTTTTCCCTCCTGCCAAGCTGTGCCTGCACAATATTTATACATGTAAAAATGTCCATTTCAGAGGACTGTGAGGGACATTGACAAGTTATCAAGACTTTTCTGCAAGTGTCTGTGCCTCTCCCAGCCAGCCCCCACCTCTATTAACAACGCTTTGTTATTATGGGCTTTCGGGAGGCCTCTATGAGCAGCAGCTTCACTGAAATCTGCTCCTTTGGTTGTAGCTTCTGTTTCTTTGTCCTTATCACAGAACAGCTTGTTATGGTTTTCTTCGCATCAAGCTGCAGAATGCTTTCCTATTCTTCCTTACCTCCCTCTCTCTGCAAAGATCAAACAGAGCTTTTCAGCATCAAAAGACATTTGATTCTACTAAGTGCTGGGTCCACTTAACTGTTTTATTTTCCAGAGGAGAGAAAGAGGGGGGGACTGAGCACAGAAGTTTTCTATGTCTGTCAGACATGCGTTACATTGTCTGATTGTGTGTGACATGTTTGTCAGTATTTTTGAAAAATGTAAGAGAATAAAAGAAAAATGATGATATTCACTTTGAAAAAAAGCTTTAAAACAAATTTCCCCTATTTTATGGTGTGTATGGTGCTAAAAATAACTGATTTTTGGTAAACATTTGTTGCTGAGCTTTATAAAGATCATAAATACATCACGTTTGCGTTTTTCATTCTCCAGCTGAGAACATGTTTGTGGTAAATTTACAAGAAGAAAGATTTCAAAACAACTGTCCCCTTTTCTGCAAGGCTCCTCTTCTCAAATGACCTTAAAAAAATATCAAGCAACACATACCTTTAACAGAAGACATACTGCTAAAAGATGCACGTATCTGTGCTTCTCCAGAGTGAGGGGTAAGGGTGAGGTAAGATGTGGTGAAGGTAAGAAATGCTGAGGACCTGCTGTTGGGAAGAACGTGCAGGTAGATGGCAGCTCTGCCAGGCATGACCCTGTGCTGGAAGCTGATTGCCACTGCCATGGGGATGTCCCCATGTGGAAAGGCTGGGCCACATCTCCATGTCCCCATGTGGAGAGGCTGGGCTACGTCTCTGTCAGATGATAAAATATCATCAGGGAGTGACCCTAGGCACCAGTCTGGAACATAAGGCCTGTGTGGCCTAGTACAGCCTGGTCCAGGCCCACCAGTGTCCTCCTTGGGGTCATTGTCCATGGGGTCTCAGCTCCAGAGAGCAATTGTGAGCACCATTTATTGGAGCTGGCTTGCTACCAGCTGCACAGGGAGACAATATTTTTGGATGTATAAATATTTTATAGGTTGGGAGTTCAATTTAATTAGGTAATAGTTTGGTTTAAAATGGGAATATTTTTCCCCTGACAATATTATTTACCATGAGGATTCCTTTTTTGGTGTGTGTGAAACTTTCTGAGTTTTAATGGCAGGAAAAAAAAAAACACACACACAAAGGATTATGCTGTACACTTAGTCATCTTTGATGTAGTGTTCTGATACCCCATGCTTTTTAAATTTTTCTTAACCTATTGTGAAAATTAAATACTGTGCTGACTCCTCTACCAAGTGCAAGAGGACACACTCATTTTCATACCTCATACCTGCAGTTGTAAATGCTGGAGGACTTCTCTGCAGTAATGTCCACACATCAAAACAGTATGCTCACATTTAGAAATAATACTACTACATGCAAGCTGTGACAAAATGCCCAGGGGCTTATCTCTTTTCTTTGAGAGGCTGTACATTTCTTATGCCTTCCCTCCTGCTGAAATTCAACAAGAAATCTGATTTCTTTTGGAAACTGAACATCAACAAGATTTCTGTCTTCTCTGTCATAAGCATATAGACTACAATAGAACTCACAGATTTTTTTCTTCATGTTAGATTCAATCAAGTGCTGAGCCACAAACCAAAGAGACTGTTCAGACTGAAAAAATAAATAAATAAAACATAAAAGTTACATTTTTAAAGGTGGTTAGAGGATGAGAAGAAACAATTCCAAAGTTTTGGCAAAACCCCTGTCTCGTTTCTGATAAACTCTGAATCCCCTGAGCTCTGTGTACAGCTTTGTGCACAGTACCAGAGCAGATACTATCAGATAAATTTAATTCTAGCCTGATGCAATCTGAGACACCTGAAAGCACATTAATGATTATTCAGACTTGTAATTCATTAAGTAGATAGCACATTTTTCAGAGGAGTGTGCTGAAGGTAAACAGAATGTGTACATGTACATGTATGTGTATGTGTACGTGTATGTGTATGTATGTGTGTGCCTGGGCTCAGGCATAAAAATTGCCTTCAGCAGAAAGCAACCAAGTATACAAGTGTTTAATTAACCTGCTCTTCTGCTTGCAAGAGCCCATCCGTGCTGTGCCAGCCTACAGGCACCCTTCTGAAAGCTGCAAATTCTGCATGCGAAGAGTGGCTTCACGCAGGTGGGATGCTGCATTTCGAGGACAGAGTCGTTGCTCTGTGAAGACGACTTCCCCGGGCCCTGCTCCTGTTCAGCCCTTGCAGTGAGCGCCGGCGGACAGCAGGGGCTGCTGCTCCTGCGCCGCCAGCCCCTCTGCTCCGCACGCCCAGAGACCCCGGGGATCGATGCACAGAGCAAAGCCGGCGGGCGGGGACGTCGCGCTGCCACAGAGGCAGGGATTTTTGAATCACTGACTGATTAAACATGCATTGTCTCCTGGCTTTGTATTAATGTACAACCAGTTGCCAGATGGGAGGTATAAGTGTATATGAAGTCTTGCACAGGCTGCAGTTTAGTACCAGGAAGTACCTGTCGATGAAAGATAAGCAGCCTGCTAGGATGCAAATTTTATTACTCTACTAATTGCTTAAAATAATTTCCTGCTCTTGTCAGGAAAGGATGCACATACTCGTTCTGACTCGGTGTTTTATCCATGGGCAGGACTGGGCCCTTTCCCCACTTAGCTTGAGCTAGTTGCCCTTGCCCTCAGCCCTGACCATGTATGTTCAGTGTGCTGCTGCAGGAGAGGGCTCAGAAGCAAAACACGGGCTATCTGTCACCCCCTAAGAAGCCTATCAATACCCCAATTCCTTACCCAAGTGCTACAGTATGTCGGTGATAATGCTTGTGACCTTTTGCAGGCAGAGTCGTTAATAGCTTTGTCTAGACAGAGAGAAATTTTCCTTCATCAGATGGGTGTTTAACCTTTTTCAGTTTTCTGCAAACAAGCATCATCTCAGCATCTCCCCAGAGGCTCTTGCTGCTGGCCAGTCTTCCAAATGATAATTAATCAGCAGGAAAAAAATATGCCAGCAACTTGTTTATTGTGAAACACAACTGTCAGGCTATTAATTACTTTTTCCTATTGTACTTCGAGTAAAGGACTAAACCAGCAAGTCTTTTCCGCCCTATCAACTATGGAGTGGAGAAACATGTCATCAAAACACTGCCATCCCCCAGAGCTGCTGTGGCACCCTCCTGTGGGCATCGCGGGGTGTCTGGGCGAGAGGCAGCACAAGGGGTCCCCCATTCCTACATCACACCCACAGGTGCAAGATGTCCCCTCCACAGCCTGCCTGGGCAGGGAGGAGAAAGAAGGCATCTGTTTAAAATCAGGTTAAATAAAAGGACGCTTGAAACCCAGTGGCAGTCGCCCTGGGAAGCAGCGTAATTGCAGGTTGGGCCAGCCGCAGCCACCAGTGTCACCCTGGAGACCGGCTGGTAAACTGGTCTCTGAAAAAGGGGAGGCAAGGCTGCTGGGTAAGTAAACAAGTAAAACGAGGTGGACCAGGAAGCTCTGCCGTGAGGCTGGCACTGCCCACGGCCCTACGTTGCCTCCCCTCACCATCCACCTGTGTCGGGGCAGCAGCCTGGGAGTAGCCGTGTTACCACTCCATACCAGCCCCCGAAAGCTCCCCAGTCCCAGCTGGAAACACCAGGTGCAAGTTAACATTGCAGGTAAAGGATTTTATTTTCTGTTTTCTGGCTTGCAACGGGCTTCTCTCACTGGTTGACCTTGCGGCTTGGCCGCGAGCAGTTTGTTTTACATACGTATACATATATCATCACATATAGATATAAATGTAATGAATAGCAATGCCCCACCTGCCAGAACAGAGCCAAGTGCTGCTGGGGAGGGGGGAGAGGCAAAGGGGAGGCTGCAGGCTGACACAGAAAGGTTGGTGGGACTGGGAAGCCTGATTTTTAGTGAGATGTTAAGGGAGTTGCTAAACACCCATCCAATTTTCATGCTTGCAATAATTTAATGAAATTGTTAGGAATAAAAACCAAATACATGCAATTGGTTTAGGCCACTTAAATTGATTGACAGACTCTGAGGTCTTTTGCTCCGGTGTGGTGTGTGACTTGGGAGTTTGGCCAGGACATGCGCTTTCAGAGCTGACAATAATCCACAGACTGGTGTGGGCTTATGTCTGCCACACCTGGGTGTTTCTCAGGAAAATCAGGCCTGGATTTTGTAAGGGGGCTCTTGGGCTCAGCTGAAGGATAATGTATAAACAAACAGTACTGAACTAGAGCACAGTTTAGGTTAAATCTGCCTCCTTCCAGGTTTAAGCCTAAGGCTTAAAGGGATGCAAGGAGATTAGGGTGATGAACAGTTTGACATTTTTCTGAAAAAATAAATAAATAAATAAAAATTCAGGTTTAACTTTTGGTAAGAAAAGCAACCATTGCTGTTCAGCTCACACAACACAGCATTGCCCATGGAAACAAACAATGGTGGAACTCAGGGTGCTGTAATTGCTTGTAGTCCAGGCTGCAAGGCAGAACAAGGCTCTCCAGTGTTCAATTAAATTAACCAGCCCCTTTTTCGTTTCACAGTGGGAGACGTGATGATCTTGGAAGAGGTATAAGAATTATAAACATGTAAAATTACAGTTATGACCTTTTCTTGTTGTAGTAATGGTTATTAATACATAACACATTTGGAAAGTACACAGTGAACTGTTATATTCAACTTATCCTGACTGTATCTGTTATTATTTCATGTTAGATCCAAAAGGGGGCTTAGATACTGAAAACTTAGTTTTTGCATTGGTTACTGTGTGTCCTGGTTTCAGGCAGGGTAGACAGCTGCTTTATCTTCTCTGTGCTCAAGGCAGCTATGCCAAAAGCCCACCGGTACCCTTTTGGATCCTTGAAGTACCCTTTCCTGAGGTAGTCTATGCTGAGGATGCATGGAGCCTCTGGGCCAGTAACGATGGGGTGCTTTTGCCACTCATTCCCAGTTAGACTCACTTCAGCTTCCAATATGGTTAGTTCTTGGGATCCCCCCGTCACTCCGGAGATAGAGATGGGTTCTGCCCCTCGGTGGCCTGACAGCATTAGGGTACACTGTGCGCCTGTGTCCACTAAAGCTTTATATTTTTGCGGTTCTGGTGTGCCAGGCCATCGAATCCACACAGTCCAGTAAATCCGGTTGTCCCTCTCCTCTACCTGGCCAGAGGCAGGGCCCCACTAGTCCTGGTCGGAGTGAGTATCTATCAATTATTTCTTCCAAATGTGAAGCAGAAGTCTCTTCGTCAGGGTCAGGAGTAATACTATCCCTTCTACTGCCTCTGGGGGACTGTCCAACAGAAACTGGGGCAGCAATCCTCCTAGGGGCCCTCTTTGTTGCTGCTGTATCTTTCCGTAGCTCACGTACCCGAGCAGCTAGGGCCGAGGTCGGTTCACCGTCCCACTTCCTCATATCTTCCCCGTGGTCACGTAAATAAAACCACAAGGTACCTCGCGGTGTGTGTCCTGGATTTACCCTTGTTTGAGCTGGGGACTGCTGGCGCTTGATGGCTGAAAGATTTTTCCGTCTAGGTGAGGACGAAGCTATGTGTTCATCTAACCGTTGGGACAGTCTCTCCACAGCTGAAATGCAGCCCCGTACTGGTGCAGAGAGATTTTCTTCATATTTATGAAGTTGATTGGACACGTTGTCCACAGTTGGCCCCATTCCCTCCTCCCAACCCATTACTGCCAGTGTGCTGGCATGTGTTGGGGGTGCAGCCTGTACAAACTTCCGCCACATGGACGTTGTGCATTGGACTTCATCTTGGTCTTTAGGTGCCTGGGTGTTGTTTAAATCACTATAAAGCAGCTCCAGCACAGCTAATTCCCGCAGCTGCTGGAGGCCCTTATCCATAGTGGTCCATTTGTTTACTTGGTATACAGTATCCTCTTTGTGGGGATACCTTTCTTTCACAGCTGTTAGGATTCGCCTCCAGAGGCTGATAACTTGTGCCTCTCTTCCAATTACTCTATTAATGAGCCTTTCTCTAGAAAGGGATCCCAGCTGCTTGGCTTCATTGCCTTCTAGCTGTTGGGTATTGGCCCCGCTATCCCAGCATCGAAGCAGTCAAGTGAGGATGTGCTCACCTGGATGGCGACTGAAGTCTTTTCGTATTTCTCGCAGCTCACTCAAGGATAGAGACCGAGTAGTTTCTGATTCATCTATGATTTCAGTCTCTTCTTCGTGATGTTGCCATGATGACGCTGCTTTAGAGCTGCCTGCCTTTTCCTCTTCTCCCTCATCCATAGGAGAAGCTTCTTCCCTTACTAAATGACCTGATCTCCGTTTCCACTGTTTTGTCTTTACTACAGGGGCGACTGATACCATAGATGGTCGGTCCTCTGGGGTGGTCACAGTGTGTGCTGTCTCATCATTAAATTCAGGAACCTCCCTCTCCCCTTGGGGGTGCTGGGCAATGTTAATTGACATCTGATAGGCATAAGCGAGACCCCAGCAGAGTGCAGCAAGCTGGTGGAGTTCTCTAGTATTGTCAGGGTCAGGGCATACATCTTTCAAACATTCTACCAGTTTTCTTGGATTTTGTACTTGTTCAGGGGTGAAATTTAGAACCATTGGAGGAGAAAACCGTGATAGGTACCTGCCCAAATCCCCCCCCACACCTTGCCACCCACAACTTTGTCTGGGGACAGGTCCTTGGATAATATTCTTAATAAATTGCTTTACCTTGGGGAAGAAGACAAACACTAGACCTAGTAATAGGAGGATAATATCTGACCAAGGGTATCCAAGATACTGAAAGGCTGCTGTAATTAACCCACAGGGAGAAAAGTAGAAGGCACCACACCCAATATTATTCACTGATTGACTGCTAGGGTCAAAAAAGAAGGCGCTGTAATTCTTAATATTTTCAATAAGATAATCTCATTGAGACCAGGAGGATAACAATGCCGGGCCTGAATACCAAACAAAACTGAAGGCCAGTATGTTACAGCACAACATGATTAAGAAAAAAAGCACAGACTTCAACACCTTCTCCGATCGGATGTAAAGGAAAAAAGAAAACAGAGAGTGGGCTACATACAACATATCCACACACAAAAGTATTACCAGAAAACAGAGCATTATGACTACCAATATGTTAGTTGTAAATACTTCAGTCAATGCTATTGTTATCTCAACCCTCGAGTTCTCTGTGTTGTATTTTCTTTGATGTATTTTCTCACTCCCCCTCTCCTCTTTGAGGAGAGGGGGAGTGAGAGAGCGGTTGTGGTGGAGCTCGGCTGCCCACCTAAGTAAAACCTCCACAGTCCTTTTTGGCGCCCAATGTGGGGCTCGAGGAATTTGAGATAAGGATGATAGTTGATAGAAGTAACGGGCAAAATATGCGCAGGATGGTTGTTAGGAATGTATTAGTTGTGAAGAATTTAAGAAAGCAGTAACTGTGAGATGTTAGTGTGGTGAAGGGATGAGGGGTGGTGTGTGTGTGTAAAATGTCCACCTTGTCGGTGCTGTGATGATGTTATGTTTATTTTGATGTAAGTGAAGTTTGTGAAGGTTGTTGTGATAATTGTAAAGGAAGAGTATATTGTGAGTAATCTTAAATATGCTTTTAACAGAGGCGAGGGGTGGAATGTAGTGGGTTTACGTGGCAAAGTTTTGGTAGCAGGGGGCCATAGGGGTGGTTTCTGTGAGAAAGATCTAGAAGCTGCCCCATGTTTGGGAAGGGCCCCATTGTTTTCCACAGCTGAGCCAATAAGCGATGTTGTTTTGTGCCTCTGTGAGAGCATATTTAAGACAAGGAAAAAAAACGCTGCGACACACAGCAGCTGGGAGGGAGAGAGCAGTGAGTAACGGCCTTGCAGGCACCAAGGTCAGTGTAGAAGGAGGGGGAGAGGTGCTCCAGGCGCCGGAGCAGAAGTCCCCTGCAGCCTGTGGTGAGGCCCATGGTGAAGCAGGATGTCCCCCTGCAGCCCATGGAGTACCACGGTGGAGCAGGGTTCCACGCTGTAGCCCATGGAGGAGACCACGGTGGAGCAGGTGGCCCTGCACCGATGGAGGCTGCCGCCTGTGGAAGACCCCTGCTGGAGCAGATTCCGGGCTGGACCTGTAGCCCATGGAGAGGAGCCCATGCAGGAGCAGGTGACCTGGCAGGAGCTGCTGCCCGTAGGGGAGCCAGGTTGGAGCAGTTTTCTCCTGAGGGATGGACCCCGTGGTACGGACCCATATCTGGAGCAGTTCTGGAAGAGCTGCTGCCTGTGGGAAGCCCACGCCGGATCAGTTCATCAAGGACTGCATCCCGTGGGTGGGACCCCACAGCACAGGGGACGAGAGTGACCGAGAAGGAGCGGCAGAGAAGAAGTGCCGTAGACTGACCATAGCCCCTACTCCCTCATTCCCCTGCACTGCTCGGGGGGAGGAGGTGGAAGATGGTGGATGGGGGGGGAAGGTGCTTTTGGTTTCTTTCCTTTGTTTCTCACTTCTCTCGCTTGTTAGTAATGAGCAATAAATCTTACTATCTTCTTATGCTGAGTCTGTTTTGCCCATTACAATAATTATTGCGTGATTTTCTCGTCCTTATCTCAACCCTTGAGCCCTTTTCACATATTTTCTCCCCATTCCTCTTTGAGGAGGGGGAGTGAGAGAGTGGCTGTGGTGGAGCTCAGCTGCCTACTCGAGCGGAACCACGACACGTACACATTATTAGTAGTAGTACTATTATCATCATTATTTTTATTATTATTGTTAGTATTATTATTGTTATTATTATTTTCCTGTCTTATTAAGCTGTCTTTATCTCAACTCACAGGCTTCACTTTCCCATTTCTCTCCCCCATCCCAGAGAGGGAGGGGGAAGGGTGACCGAACAGCTGTGTGGCGTTTAGCTGCTGGCCGAGTTAAACCACGACACTGTGTAGGTGTCTGTCCCCTGGCACACACTGTGCTGTCCACATCAGTTCCCATATTCAGTGCATCAGAAGGGGCAGATACTTAATATCAACCTGTAGGAATAGCTGCTTAAAGTTAGGAAAAAGAGGACAAGAGATTAGGACATGCCATCAGCTTGGCTCTGGAGTATCACCGGTGATAAGACATGCTGTTTTGTTCTTCCATAAGAACTATGTGTTCTATCTCCCACAACAGCATGATGCCTTTGCAGAGAGGTGACAAAATCCCAGCCTTGGCCTCCAGCCTCATCCTCCAGGAAAGAGCTGGAAGCACGGGGAAAACAGGATGTCTGAGCTCCATATTCCAGTGCAGGATCTGAACAACCACATTTATCTTCAATGCCAATATCTACAATGTTGTTTTAATCTGATGGTCTTATGCACCCACTCAGAGGAGGTTTCTCATTTCCCCCTGGGAAGTTCCAGTTGAAGATGAAGACCAACAGGTCACCCAGATCTCTTGCAGATCAGGGTGACCTGTTGGTCTAGGTGTCCATCACCCTAAATTGTACTGCTGTTATGTAATCTTAAGGATTTTTTAATTTTTTTGTTGTTGTTTTTGTTGTTGTTTTTGTTTTTGTCCTAGCAAGAATGTTGTTTAAGCAGCTAGTGGGACTTCCTGCAGAGGTACCTGATTGTTATCATTTTTCCAAGGTCACATCTTGCTTCATTGTTTGTGAGCTCTGTAACTCCTGTCCTTTCAAAGACTGAGATCAGATCCTGCTGCTAACAAATAACAAAAGGATTTTGCCACTCATTTCTAGTAGAGATATAATCAGGTATTGCACTCTCTCAATATTTCATGGGACAGTCTGCAGAAAGAGGGTTGCTTGGAAAAAGCAGCATATATGGAGAGCAAACTGAAAGAAAGAGCTTTTGAATCACTGTGAATTCTCCATCCTTGCTATGATTCAGAATCTGTTTTCTTAAAACATTTCTTGAAATAATCTTTTAACAGCCTTGGAAGTGTTCATCTTTAGTTTACAGCAGCTGCCAGCAGAAACAGGGAAGTGATAGACATACTAGTGCGGACCAGGCTCATCTGTGCTGGGGTTTATATTTTAATGCTTTTATTAATTTTTATCATTTTATTATTTTTATAATAAATTTTATTATTTTTATAATTTTTATTATTTTTTATTATTTTATTTTATTATTTTTATTTATATTTTTAATGCTTTTTTTTTTATACATTCATTGAATGTATAGTAAGGATTGTCAAATACATGCTGTTGTGTGACATAGGAAGCCAGTTCATGTTTAAGAGGCTTTAATGTAATATGTCATTTAAGTGCAATATTTTTATGAACTAACTTTAATTGCTGAGTTTGATATGACAGCATGGTGAAGGTTGATCTTGTTATTGGACGTTTATAGAGAATGTAGATTCTCAAAGACCAGCAGAATGATTGACTGTTAGTGTTTTTAACCATTATATGTAGAGATAAAAAATGGAATTGTTGCTGCCTATGGTATTAGGAAGATTATAATAATGCTTTGTTCCACCTCAGAAAGAATACTGACAAAATACTGGAACAAGTCAGGAACAACAGCAGAATTATTTAACATCTGGAAATCGATTTTGTAGCAAGAGTTCTAAGCTCTGTCTAATTGCTTAGCCAAAGAGTGCTTAAAAGGAGCCTTCAGATGTTTGCATCTGGACAAATTTTGAACAGGTGTAGCCCTTAATCTAGTAAAAGAAAATATAATATCATTTGGTGATGGGGAAATTTCAGACTGGAAGCAAAGGAGATACTTTAAAAATGAAAATGATTCAATACCAGTACAATTTAGTCTAGAGATGGCGCGTTCTTGCCTAGAAATGCTTTTACGTGCAGAAGCAAATTATGTACTTGCTGCAGAGATAATTGAGGATTGGACAGTTTCAGTGGCTTTTATGAAGGTATAGGAGATTATAATAGATATCATATCAGATGGTCCCTCTCTAGCCTCAATTCATCAATCTCACTGCAATGATTATTTGATGTGTGTTGCAGTATACGGGAAATGCCCGCACTGAGCCTGAGGCAGAGAGCTACTGAAGTCCTTACGTGGTGTTTTTGTGTAGATATTTTCAGTGTGCAATGGAGATGAATTATTTCATAATTTGTCTCGATCATGTCTGCATAGTATTTATGCATCTAAATGTAATACAGAGGCAGAAACACAGTGCTAAGCATGAATGTTTATGCACACTGTATATAGATATATATGCATAATATATAGAAGCTATAGGATATAAATACAGAATGAAAATACAGATTGCACTGTACTTACATAATCTCACTGTATTTTATATTCTTGGCAGCTAAACATTTCCCCTTAAGGACAGGTCATTGTTTCCAGAAAACATTTTTGACTGCTGACCTCGCATAGCTGGAAGGCTTCTTGGTCACTCACTAATGAGCTCCTGGGATAACTTTGCCCATCCTGGCTGAAGCAAAAGCTAACAACAATCTCTTTTCTACCACACTGGATTTCTGCATTATGCTAGCACTGAAAACAATTTTGGGGAACAAAGACTTTCTGTCTTTATGTTTCTCCCAAGCTCAGTTGGTGTGGTCTGAAGGGGTTGCAAAAGCCAGCACACATAAAAACAACAAGCAGCCATAGCCAATGCCCTGTAGACAGGAGTGGAGTAGTTAAGGTGAAAAAGTTTAATCCCCAGTTTCTCAGAAATTTTCTGACTGCTTCAGTTCAATGACACCGAGATTCAAAGTGCGGTGGGCACCCATGATGCCTCCACATCATGGTTGCCCACCTTCCACATCTCCCCTCCCTTGGGCACCCCTCAGCAGAGAGCACCAGGCCCAGGCAGGCCTCTGCCATGACTCAGCCAGGCCGTTCCACAGCTCTGCCACACCGTGGCCTCCTCCTGTGATGCTTTAACGGCTGGAAGACATTTTGGGAACCTTCTTCGTGATCTGCAGGCCCAGCAGCCAGGCTATGGATGGCAGTCCTGGCCTTGAGCTGCTTCCCTACTCAGCCACAAGGATGGGGACCCAAGCTTACAAGTGTCTTCATTGCCCACACACCCTCTCCCCAGCATCAGCATAGGGAACAACAGACAGAAAAGAAGAAAGCCCTCAGCCAGGACAATTTTTGCTGTCACTGCTTTTCCTGTTTGGGAACACTAACGGCCAAGCTGGCAAGGCTGAGGAGGCTCAGCGGGGCTGCAGTACAGCGGCAGCAGTGCTCTCCCAGTTACGTCCACCAGCTTTCATTATGTTTGTACACTCTAGGCAAGCAAACTTGTACCCATATTTTCAAATTTCATCTGGGTTAAGGCAGCAGTGTCGTTGTCTGAGCTCTTCTTTCGGGTTTGGTGGCCCATCAAGTGCAGGTCAAAGCAATTATTTTCACTCAATGAAAAGAAAATGTTCGGTTCCTCTGGCAATTTCCTCTTCTGAGAAAAAGATAAAATGAAAAGGAAATAGAGGGTGAAAAGGAGTCCTCATGAAAGAGTTGCAAACACCTTACAAGTGAGGGACTTAGGATGCTCTATATACTAAGGCAGGCTTCAGTACACTGTGTTTTGTGTATGAACCCACATTGTCTGAGAGCTTTGATCTTTCAGATGGCAGGCACAGAAAGGCATGACCGAGAGATGGCAATCCAGGCCAAAAGAAACCTGTCTAAAACAACTGACCCTGTAGAAAGACTTCGACTGAAATGCTTAGCAAGGGGATCTGCAGGCATCAAAGGACTTGGCAGGTGAGTCCAAGAAGTCAAATCAATGAAGTCAAATCAAATGTTCAGCCTAACAGTTTCAGTTGCAGGGGGCACCATAACTAGTGAAAGGGTGGTTATGGGAAAAAGAGATGGGGGCTCTTTGTAGGGTGTCCAGTGATGATGAGGTGAGAGTCAGTGTCCATAAGTTGATATGAAGGAAATTCCAGCTGAATATGTTGAAAAGCTGTTTCACCATGTGCATGACAAAGCACTGGAAGACAGCTAAGCACTGGAAGCAAAACTTCCATCTTTGGAGACTTTCAAACACTAGCTGGCTAAAGCACTGAGCACCTGGGCTTAGCTTTGAATTTAACATTGCTTTGAGTGAAAAGTTGCATTAGATACCTCCAGAGATCATGTTTAACCTAAATTATTCTGTCTTTCTTAAAATAAAGATCCCAAAACAACTCTTGGTTGAAATTCTGGCCCTGCTGAATTGTGCAGTAGGAATCCCCACTGCTCTTATTGAGCATGGCTGTGCTTTGCACTCCTTGTGCTGTTGTTTGGGCCTGGAAAGTACAATACCCCTCCCTGATATCTTGTTTACAACTGGCAAAGTGAGTACTCAAGAATTTCTGAACTAGATCCAGGGAAGGAATTCAGGCTCATTCAACTCACTCTTTAGCTGCCTGTGCTCAAAGTTTTGGTCCTTCAAACTTTCCACCCAACTACCAACTGTGCCAGGAAATGTTTGAATTTGAAATTCTTCATTTTTGCCAGGGAGAGAGGAAGAATGTAGAACATCTCTCTCCCCTTCATGTTTTCTGCAATTAACTTAAGTGCCTTGATATGAGGGATTTTGTCATTCCTTGGGGTGTGACTCCCATTGTACAATGGTCTGTCAGCTGCCCAGTACATGGGGGGCACACAGGCTGCTTCTGCAGTCACCCTGAGAGTGTGGGGCACCCCACCCCAGGAAGGGGTAGCTGGGTCATGCCCTGGAACCCCTCCTTGTCTTCCTTAGCCTCAGAGGGATCCTAGATGACCTGTTGCAACTTCATCTATCTGAACAACTCTTGGAGAGCTCAATATGTAATGAATAGCAAGACTACTTCAGTTAAGGTGCCTTCAACTCATTTAACTTAAGCTTCAGGAACACAATCTAAGCAGGTCCACTCTGCTGTCGATTTTGTGTGTGTGTGTGTGTGTCTGTGTGTGTCTGTGTGTGTCTGTGTGTGTGTGTCTTTGTTTTTCTCATATCTCAGTAAGGTGGCCCTATTCTCCAGCACCTTGCTAAACCTCTGCAGCATCCTTTAAATTCTCCTTTCTGTTCTCCTCAAATTGAACATTTTCCACAGAGCATTTCGCATTTTGGATGATGACAACAGCAGGACCCTTGATTTCAATGAATTTGTGAAAGGATTAAATGATTATGCTATGATGATAGACAAGGAAGAAGCACAAGAGATCTTCCGGGCATTTGATAAAGATGGCAGTGGAACAATTGACTTTGATGAATTTCTTGTTACACTGAGAGTAAGTCTGGGAATTTATGTTATTACTGAATTAAATGGAGAAAGAGCCCTGATTTATCATTAGCTAAACTTCAGTACTACTGAAACACAGTATTGTTGTGCACCTCAGAAACTAGCAAAATCTACAACTGTACTTACAATATCTGTAACTCTTGAGAAGTTACAATATTCCATTTCCATCTTAATATGCCAAAGGGAAAAAAATCACCCCCAAATAACTCCTCTGTGGATGAGAAAGCTCAAAACTTTACATGTCTCTGCAATTGGTTGGCAAAATCTAATAGTCCTAGTAAAGAAATGGTTTTGATGGATTTTTATAAATTGCTGTCTCGATTTAGGTACCTCAGTTCCTATATAACAGTCCAGGTACCTATGTAGATTAGCCCATTAATCTCACTTTTCTGTCCTTCATCTTATATTATATTTCCTCATAGTGTGAACTAGTCCAATCGGGGCTTTCTCTAATAGACCACAGCATGACAGATTCTGTTCGGAGCCTCTGCTCTGCTTGAGTCACAACAATTATAAAGAAAATAATTAGTGCTTGCTGATGACAGAAATATTTAAAATTGGTAGAATAGAAGTGTTCAAGAAGTCTTTTCTCTCTTTTTGTTCCTTTACAATCCTATTGATAGACATTAATTGGACTCTACCACACCACTTTTTGGTGATATAATGCCCTTGCTATGTCATGGACAGTGTAGACTGTCAGCATTTTGTTGTCTTATGTGCCTTGAACTCGCTTTACTATTAACAAGAGCAGTTACATGAATTTTGAACTGGGCATTTACAGAAATAAATTGAATCTGCTGATATTTCCTTACAGCCTCCCATGTCGAGCGCCAGAAAAGAGATCATCATGCAGGTGTTTAGGAAGTTAGATAAAACTGGAGACGGTGTCATCACAATTGAAGACTTAAAGGGAGTGTATAATGCAAAGCACCACCCAAAGTACCAAAACGGAGAATGGACAGAAGATCAGGTTTTTAAGGCCTTTCTGGATAGTTTTGATTCACCCTATGACAAAGATGGTAAGGTAAGTGATATATCTGATGTCAGGCCATGAAGTCACCAGTTGACTCACAATATGAATTAATTTATTAAACGTGAAAATGGTCCCAGTACCAAACATGCATTTGCATCATATACATGTGGTACAGTAAAACATATGCATAATCTCTGTGTAGGACTGTTAGTGCAGCTTGCTTAGGCATTGATAGGCAAAGAACAGGAGGTGCAAAGGTAAGCATGAGACTGCATTTATGGGCTTGTAGCCTATATGGATCTACTTTTATGGATCTAGTTTATTCAAACTCTGTCTTTAAGCTAACTCACTCAATTGCTAATTTTCAAAACCTATGTAAATTGGAGGATTTTTTTTACTTCTTAGGACAATAAAAACAGGTTCCAGCTCAAAAGCAGGTTCCCTAATATATGAATATATAATAACTTTCAGTTAGCATTTCTCTAGTACTCATAATCTCTGAGATGCTTTACTTGGAAGCCAATCTGTAGCAGAGATGGACTTATCCACAGGGTGTCAGAGGGACAGTGAGGTTTGAGAAGAGCAGAGGGAAAGCCAAGAACTGTGGCTGGAGGGCTGTGAGAGTGCGGCCAGAGGGACCCAGGGCTGCCACCAGACATGCTCCCCAGGAGCTACCAGCCAGGGCAGGAGTAGGAGGCTTTCCTTCCCTCTCCAATGCAGGTGCAAAGCCTAGGCACCCTCTGTGATGGACTTCTCATGCATTCAGTTCATAACTGTCTCTGAGCCAGGCATGCTTCTTTTCCCCTCATTATGTGTCAGCAGAGTTCTTTGGTCTGATCTTACATGCATCGGATCAACACTGAGAGACTTCTGCTGTTCACTTGTCAATATTCGTGGTCCAGGTTTTCAAAATAATGAACTGGATAAGGTTTGATCAACTCTTTATGCAATGTCTGTAACATTTCACTGTCTATTCCCAAATAGTCTTAGGTTGCACCTGGGATTTCTTACTGCACTGTACTGGTGACACCTGCCTGTCTAATGACTGGTTAATACACCCAAATCCTCCACCTGTTTTGTTTCCAACAGGCATGTTCTCAGTTTGGTAGAGTAGTAATTGCTTTTATTTCTCTTGGGCATCATGACTTTGCATTTAGTAGCACAGAGTTTCATCCCTTTCTCTGCTGTGTCATCCTGAGAGGTACCGGTTGTGAGAGTTGTCCCTTTTCTGCAGCAGTGATGATGTCTAGCAAACCTCAGCAAAAATTTCATTTTTTGCCGAGGTCATAAATGAATACATTAAAAAAGATGAGCCCCCAGAATTATTATTGACAAGCTGAATTCCTCTGATTGGCCACATCAATTCCTTGCTCCTAATAAATGCTACAGTGTTGGAACTTACAGAAAAGTTACCACTCACCTCTTGTTCAGCAGTCCTGACGCTAGCTCACCAGGCTGTGGTTTCTTCTGAGAACTGCCTCTGACTTTGCCTATGCCAGAATCAGGGGTCACTAATGGCTCTGATATGAACAGATGACACCTAAAATGCTTTTAGCTAAAATGCCTCCTGGGTAAGTTTGTGCTAGACAGGTCCTCTTCATCATGATCTTGCTGGGTGCCTCTGAAACAGGCAGGGTCTGTGAAGCTTGTAATCAGGTCGTAATAGTAGGACAGGCTGTAGAATTCCCTTCTCCCATTTGTCATTTGTTGCTTAGCTCTCAAATGCACAACACCATAGGAGCAAATATTTTTAAGTGTAATGTTATATTCAAAGAATAATGCACATGGTTCAAGAGTTAAGGTATCACAAGAGATGCACTATTTTCATCATCAATTACCTATTAAAGATACTCAAAAACTTTTTAGTATTTGAAAGAATTTTTGCTTCTTTAAGTGAGACCTGTTAGGGCACTGATAGTTTCTCTCTAGTGAAGAGGTATAAAGCTCATATCTGTCTCTGGGTTGAATCAGAAACCACATCCACTTGTATTAATGATAATGCAAATAGACAGATGATAGCACTCCTCGAAAAAATAAATAAATAAATAAAATATTTGCCTTCCTGGATGGCATTGACTTTAAGTTTAGAACCTGATAAGGTTAGTTTAACTCTGTATGTTTAATTTCCATCCAAGTGTTCTTGGAGGACAAAAGCCCTTATTTCTGGTAAAGTGAACTCTGTGCATTTTCACTGTCTTCATTATTCCTGTTACATTCCTTTTCACTAACAACAATGCGAAATAGCAGGTGTTAAGTTTCATTTAGAGTTTTTCTCGATGTGTGGTATTGGCTTACTATAACATGAAAAAGTAAAAAAAAGTTCATTTTTCTATTTTAAATCCTTCTGTCTCAGGTCACAACAGAAGAATTCATGAACTACTATGCAGGAGTCAGTGCCTCAATAGACACTGATGTCTATTTTATCGTCATGATGAAGAACGCTTGGAAACTCTGAATGTAAGATTAAAGGAACAAGACTTTACTTTCACCTTTTGTAGGTTCCCATGATTAAGTGTATGCACAACAACACGCTCATTTTCCATAATAGCAGCTTCCAGTAACTGTGCCAATTACAGTCTTACAGTCAATCTACAGAAATAATTCCCAGATGCTTTGGTAGTCTCAGCCTTAGGGGATTGGCAGCATAATCGGAGAGCAGATCTGGCATACAGCCACTCAGCAGATCTAACCCTTTTCTTCCTGCATCCCTGACATGTCTTTTCTTCTCTGAGATGAGCTGTTCTTCTCTTCTCAGACATCTGCAGCAGGTCACCATGACTCTTGAATGTATCACCCTCCAGCACTAGATACAGCTCTGTGGGGCAGAGGACACAATAGGAGGAAAATAAATGTTCAGAAAGGGTGATGATCGGGGGCAGGCTGTTAGGAACATGAGACAGTGCCCCAGGGGTGGGCTGGAGGGTCACATACATACCCCTCTCGCTTGCACTGCAGCATCTCCTGGCTTCTTGTGTCTCACCCGTGGGACGGAGCCACTGCCCAAGTGCTCAGCTTGATGCTGGAAATATGTGAGTTCCCAGTGCCGGGAGGCTGGAAAGGGAAACAAACCAAGCAGGGAAGGATGGATCAATATAAATGCCAAAGACTCTTTAGAGCCCTGTCTTTTCCACAGCTTACAACTCAAAGTATGTCAGCTTGCAGGCATCTTTTGTGCGCATGCTTTGCTTCAAACCTCTGTGGGCCTGCTTATTGCTTTTCTCCCCACTTTGGTTTCTTTCTTTTTGTAGTCTGAAACCATCTCACTAATGGTTTTCTTTAAATGGCATACGTGTGTTACAGTATTTTCTTCTCTCTGTTCCTGGAACATTTACCAGTAGGGTAGCTGTTGCCTGTATACACTGACACCGAAAGTTGCTTGCTGCTTTTTCTGCTTTTCGTATTTGTATTGGTTTATGACAGAGCTATGTCTTCAGGGAACTTTCTGGGAACTCAGGAACTTGTAATTTTCTTGTCTGGTCATCTGTTTCTGATGCTGAAGAAAGGGTGGGAACACATCCTTCTCCTTGCTGCCCCTGGCCACACCGATGAGACTGTCAGTTCTGAGATCTGCTGTCTTCTTTCTGTTTCTCTCACAATGTGCTGATGTTCCCTGAGACAGAGTTGCTGTAGCAAATAGTAAATGGCTTGTGCATTGCAGTGTTTTGTCCATTTCAGACTGGCAGCCAGCTAAAAGCAGTGTAGACTCACAGACTATGCTTTCAAATTAATTTGACTGATGAAGTCTCTGCTTATGCTTAGTATGGACTGTTAGTGTGTGCAAGGATGTGTTACACTAACAAAACACATGGAATCATAAAAATCATTAAGGTTGGAAAAGATTTCCAAGATCATCTGGTCCAACACTCCCCCTACCACCAATGTCACCCACTAAATCCCGTCCCTAAGCACCACGTCCAACCTCTCCTTGAACACCCCCAGGGACAGTGACTCCACCACCTCCCTGGGCAACCCATCCCAATGCCTGACTGCTCTAAGTTGGAGCACTGCAGTCCTGAGTGCTTGTAGCTCTAGTCCTGTGCAAACTCTGCTTTTGTTTTTTCCAGCCATGACCTCAATACAAGCAATAGGTGTATGAAATTCCTTAGTAAATGCTGTGCAAGCTCAGTTATTGTCTTTGATCTGTGAGCCTCTAGAAATTTGCATACTGGCTAACAGTGTAAACTGTTTTTTGAAGGAGTTTTTTTTTGTGATTACCATTGATCATAATAGGAGTCTTACTGAGATGCTACTGAGGTGCTAGCATAGGTTATATGAAAAACAAACTTGCTGCAAATAAAGACTTTGCATATCCTGGCAGCTTGTGTGCAATCCATTTCTTTTTCATTTACTAATTGGCTCCAGAACAGGGTATCATGTTAGCTATCTTCTAAATTTCAACTCAAAAGAAAGCAATGGTAATGGATGGCAGGCATCACAAAATGAAGTGCTTTCCTTCTGACATGCTAGCTCATGGTTTCAGACTCCACGAGTAATCTGTTGTGCTGACATTTAATCAAGGGCAATGGAAATTTAAATCTACATAGCTGCAACTCCTAACCAGTTTGTCTTCCCAGTACTAACCCTTTCTGATTTTACTTAATCCCCAGAGCAATATACATTTCTAGAGGGGAGGATTAACTGGGAGCAGGAACAACAGAACCAAACAGCAGAACTGGAAACAACAAAACATTTTTAAAGCCAGCAGAAACTTTGCTACCAGCCTCAGGCAGCCTTCGATGTAGCCTCTTATGTTGGCCTGAGTGTGGGAGCCGGGGGAGCTCAAGCCCCTTGTGCTGGTGTCAGAGCTCAGCACCCACCCTTTGGGCTCCTCACTCTGCCCAGCTGCTGTCCTGTCACCCATGGGGTGTGCTCCTCAGCACCTTCAGGAGGACGTTTTTTATGATCATATTGCTTCAAAAGTCTGAGCTGCCCTTCAACCCCTCACCACCCCTCTCTGCTGAGGCTGCTGCGCTGCCAGCCAGCAGAGCCACAAACGAAGCTTGAGTGCCTGTGCCCAGCCTCAGGCTGCTGTGTGCTGGGTACAGAGATGGCAGATGCTGGAGATAGACCTCGGTGCAGGCTGTCCTGCCAGCCCGTGGTTGCAGAGCACACACGGCAGATGCTGGGAGATAGGTGGCAATGCACGTGACCGTATCTGGCGCTGCCATCAAGATTGTCAGATCTTGGTTGGTACTTCACGCTCGAACATTTTATTTCTTCTTTCTGATTGTGCGACAGATGCTAAACAGGATGGCACAAACCATAGGAACATCTGAGTCTGCAGGGCTGTGAGGCAACATAAGAGGTGAAGATTTTGGCTCCAGCCTTGCTGCAAAAATGCTGTCTGACCCATCTGGTCCTTTAGGGAGGGAAATGGCTTTCTTCTACCTCTACCTGGGCCATCAGAACATCTCTGTGACTCCACCAAACTGGCACAAAGTGGGGGGAGACGCAGGGCACAGCCTCTCCCTTCAGTATGTTCCCAGGAAAAGAAAGGCTGCTTCTGCAACAGCTGGTACTGCATGTTGGTTTTGCCCCTGGTGTGGTTTTGTGGCTTTGTATTTTTGTTCCTGGAGTGAAACTTTTTGGCTTGATCTGGTCCAGAGATGTTTGGTTCATGTTTCTCTCCTGCAGCAAGAATTTTTGGTTCAGGTAACCAAGTTTTGATGCAAGCCTCTTTCACTCTTGCAATCAGGCCACGGGTTGTGCTCACCAAGCTGGTTCACTTTGTTGGTCCCCTGGCAGAAAGCTGTCGTGGCAGGGGCGATGGAAGCTGCTGAGGTTTTTGCAGACTAAACCGGCTGTGCATGCTGCTAAATGAAACCCAGCGAGGCAGTGACTGCACAGCCCTAACCCAAAGCCTCACCACTGCATGGGCAGAGCAGAGCTGTGCCACCCCGCAGCCGGGCTCGCACCTCTGCCGGCAACAGCTGATGGAAGGGGCCAGCCTGGTGGGTTTGGGCTGGTTTTGCTACTGACCTCTGTGCTGGGAGCAGCAGCATGCTCAGCTTCCCATGGTAAACCAGAAAATGCTGAGAGCAGCCCGATGCCATCACCAGCTGCCCATTTTCTGTTACTTTTGCTATGATTGCTTCCAGGGAAGCTCTGATCTTATGGCATAGACTTAGTATTTGAGACAGTCCCACCAATGGATTTCTGCTTTGTTTCTCATTTTTAATTAAATAATAATAATAATAATATATATATCTATACTAACATTTGGAGCTTTTTGCATTCATCTGGTGGTGGTTTTATTGTTGGAATACTCTAATTTCATTGCAGCATCTAAGTCTTGCAATCAATATTTAGCAATAACTAGAATAACTTGTCTTACATTCAGTTTGCCAGGACATAGCAACAACTCTGTCTCCAAACACACCAAGCTCAATACACTGACCTCAGAATTATTGGAATAAACAAAGTGTCAGAGCTTGCTGGGGCAGCACATCCTGATGTCAGATCAGGACAACCTGATGAAAAAGTCAGACTTCTCTGAAAGGGGCTAAAGATTTTTCTGCAAAACATGGGAACGTGTTACATAAACACCTTGCTGTGGGCTACAGTCTATTCATCACACATTTTTAGCTCTGTTTTTCTCATTCCTAGGTTACAAAAGATGAATTTTTGAACTACTACTCCGCAGTTAGTGCCTCTGTGGACACCGATGCCTACTTCATTTTAATGATGCAGAAATCCTGGAAACTCTGAATTTTGCTATTGTTTGCCCCACATTGTTTGAAAGCAGAGGCAATAAAGATGTGAAACACTGCTTAGTTTGTTGTGGGTTTGTTTTTTTTTCCCCTGTTCTTCTCTGGGGGGCACTTTCTGAACTTTCTGATGGGGTGACACCGGTGGTGTCCCACTGCTGGGCACTTCCACGTGGCTTAGCATTTCAATAGGAGGTACCTAAAGGCCAAGGAACAGCCAAGTCTTGGTGAAATTTGGAGTTGGCTGGGTGAGCCAAGCGATGGAGCATCTCTAAAAAGGAGCATCTGCATTTCCCAGCATCATCACTTCTTTTCTCTCTTGGTAGATTATGTTTGTTTTGCCAATATTCTGTTATACACAGTGGTGCTGATTTGGGACTCTTCATGATCACAGTACTTTGACCCCAAAATAATGCTTCATGGAAGCAGTAATTCTCCTTTATGTTGCATTTTAGCTCATTTGAAGAGATAGCTTCAGGAACGGGAGACCAAAGTGAGAACTATCTCAAGCCCAAAGCACAGTGAGCACAACACTGCTGCTGTTCACTGCCACATTGCAGCCTTACTGTACAAATGCAGGCAAGAAACACTTCTGCTGGGAAGCCCAGAAGGAGCTGAGCCCCTGCCTTGCAGACATAGACCCCAGCAACCTCCTGCCCCTTCCTACTGGGGTGGTTTCACGGTTGGCTTCTGCTGTCTCCGTCTGCCCTTTGTTCAGCCATGCATCCCTGCGTGGGTGGCTGGCCACCCTGTGGCATGGGGCATCATCTCAGGAGTGCAGAGCAGATCCCAAACGTGTGGATCACAACAGGAGAGGGCATGGGCTCCCCTCGCGGGTCAGGAGATCCTTGTCCCCAGCTCGATGTGGGCAAGGAGCCCTCTCAGAGCATCAGGGCCTACCTGGAGGAGATTCGTCCTTTCCTGCTGCAAGGTGAAGGCATCTTTGCCTCGTTGTTTATCTCATGGCCCAACTTCACAGTGCATCACTTGCATTTAATCTTTCCTTCACCCTGACAGAAATGGTCCCCATGCTTAGCACCCTACAAGCAGCATTTTTATGTGCTTTATCGATATTTTTAATGAACATGCACAAGAGGAGGATATCTGGTAAACAAACTAATAAACCCAGCAGGGGACAATTACCGTCCTGGGAGATAATTAACATTTTTCGGCATCATTAAAATTAGTCTGCGACTGTATTAGACCTGACAAAAGACTTAGTTTATTTCAGGGGTGATAGTATGTGTGGCATTAGGAGATGCTTGCATTATGGAAAAGGACTGTGGAGAGATGAGGGAAAGGACAGCAGTGGGAGCCTGACAGTGCCCAGCACCCCAACATCAGACAGCTACGTGCAGAGCAGGGCAAGTGGGCTGATGAAATACCATTACCCAATGCCTACAAAATAGTCAGGGACTGACTATTCACAAGAGATTCACCTCCCACTGTTCAGGCCAGATGGTCAAAGCTGAAGGAGCACTGCTAGTCTCTGCATGCTTAGAGAGCGCTAATCCCTGAGCAGCGCTGTCTCGCAGGGGCTTAGTGCTTGCAAAAGCTCAGCCTGAAGGGACTTGCTCAGACATCACTGCATTGACCAGGTCGCTGGCACTGACTTGGTAGCAGTTGGATGTGGCTCAATGAATGGGTTTCACGGCTGTATCTCAGAGCCAGGGACCTTTGAAACCTTACTGCTGACCCTCCTCAAGTTGGCTGTGCTCATTGCTGCTCTCCTGAAAATACACCTTTCTGGATAGACTTCATCCTGTACACAACTAGAAGAAAGTAATGCCTGTATTTGGCATGAGTTAGCTTATAGTCTTCATGAAGAAAAGCTACAGCGGAATGAACGTATTGAACCAAAGGCTTCATACTTGCCATCATTCACTAGTGTGTTACCAAAGCACCATCTCTGAGGAAATACTTGTAACCTGCATGAGAATTTGCATTAATGTTTGCATACCTGTGCTTTCGCAAGCCTGAGGGCTTTTTGCTTTTGCTGGTGCTGTTGGTGTGGACTCACGGCTGCACAAAGGGTCTTGGTCAATGTTTCTGCCCCCCTGAGCAGCTGTGAGCCATTGGCAGGAGGTGGGCTGCAGCCACAAGGCACCACTTCCATGCTTTCACACCGCTGAGCTGTCTGGAATTATTTTAGATTTATCCTGCCTGAAGCTAGGTAGCGCCCATGAAATTGTCCTAATTTCAGTGTTGGCAGAGTAAACCCTCTTCTGATAGATATGCATAAGAAGACAGAAGATCAACACAAATAGGTCACGCAAATAGCCATGTCCTTTTAATACAGTAAATACATTATAAAACCGAGGTTACAAGTTACCTAATTAAATAAAACCATTAGGCACAGAGAATAAGATTGTTTAAACATAGCAGCTATGCAAAAATATGAGGACTACATAGGAAAAATGTAACTATTTTGGAGTGCTTACACTAAATAAACACGAGATTGCTGGTTCTTTTTCCGTATTAAAGAAATACAGAAAAATTGTTTATATTTTGTATTCTGTATGTATTCTGTATACTCTTCTGGACAAGCAGAAAGACTATTAGATGTCGGTACCTTACTGTTCAAATAGTGCAAATAGACATTGGTGGTGGCACTTGTATTCATTAAAAATGTATGTATGAGCTCAGAACAAGCATAGCACATACTGTACAGGATTCTTCTGATGCACTTTTGCTTCTTCCTCTATCCCCTCTTTGTCACTGCGTTACTGGAAGAGGCTGTCTTCCCAGTACACTCTCTCCACATCTACAGTCATGCTGTGCATGTCTGCACAGCATGAGCATTACCAGCAGCTATTTTTAAAAAAATGAAATACGAATATCATAAAGGAAATGAATGTCCAGGGCTTTCATCTTTTTCTACTGCATTAATCAGCCTGTCGTTTGGTGAGAAACAGTAATAAAAACAATTCTGTAAAATGTCACTGGAGTATCATGAGCCAAACTCTCTGCCACTTTGCATGCAGAGACCATAAAGCTATCCCTGTCTGAAGGGTCCCCAGATGTCAGGTGGAGCTGGGGCTGGTGGAGAGCTGTCTTGGGAGCGCTGTTTTTCTCCAGCAGACTACATCAAATATAACAACTTCTCCGTGGTTATTAGCAGTCAGAAAATGTTCAAGCAGCTCTGAGGATGAGGGAGGACTCTTTTACCCTTGGACTCTGGTAACATGAACATGAACAAGGAGGATTTCAAGCAGCTAGAGGAACTGATACTTCACAGTGTGGTGAACCCCAACCCCAGAGCACAGCAAAGCATCTTGGATTTCCCATGGCCACACTGCTTGGCTGTCATGCAACCATGTGGCTGTAGCAGCTTTGTCTCCAAGCGTGTGCTCCGCAGTGTGCAGCGTCCCACAGGGACAGTGAAGTGGCTCAGCCCTCCCAGAGTGGCAGCCTGTGGGGAGCCCCTTACAAATGGGCACAGAGTCCAGAGAAGGATTAATGGGAAGGGACAGGATGCCTTCCTTAGTCATAATGTTAAAGGTTTTTTCTACATCACCTCCAGGCAAGTTACAAGCTACTACTTTTAAAATATGGATCTTGAGATGAGCGGCAAGATCCATGATGCTCCATCCATATTCCTAGGCCAGAAGCTGCATGAGAAAAGTTCCTGGCCAACTTCAAAGCATTCTCATGCAGCCACAGTCACTGGGGTTAATGCTAGTAAGCAAACATTACCCGATCTGTCCATCTGTCCTGGAAAGTATTTGCATGCTGTACTAATGCTTGTGTAAGAGCTGCAGAGAAAGACAGCAACATGTGTTTTACAGCCCTGATTCAGTTATAGGAAGAGCTAGGAGTTTGCTTTTCATTGATTCTGTTTTGTGTCATCTAAAAAAAATTGATAATACATGAAATAACTGAAGATATTTAATATAAACTACTAGCAGAAGTTCCCATGGACCCTGAATTTGACTCCAGGGTAGTCAAACGAGCTGCGTGCTGGGTTTTGTGTTGTTTTCATCTATCTGAAAAAATTCAGTCTGAGAAAACATCTTCTTAAAGTGATTCCATGTGCCTTTTTTTCCTGGGGGCTCGAAGGAAACCTCCTTTGCAGTGGCCAAGCTCCTGAATCCCCAGGTGATTAATGCTTAGATGCAATTCTCATTTACTGGCATTTTGCAAACTTGTGGACTTCCACTGACTGCAGACGAGTTATTCTTGATCTGTGCTGGCGTGAAAGATATCAGATGCTATTTAACTTGAATTTGTTACCATATTTCTTCCTTAGGCATTAATAAGAGCTTATCAGAAGCATTCACTTTTATGAGAGATGCTGTCATCCTTGTCTAGGAGTGCAGCGTCATTGCTCTGGATTAATCAGATCTGAAGATTAAAGTCAGGTTAAATTAAATTTCATTTCTGCTGCAGTGGAGACTGCTGCCAGCAGGCTGAGAGTGGAGGTTAGGATACTCAGCACTAAAAGGCTGAAGAACCCACTTCCTTGTAGGTACAGCTTTGCACTGTGATCAGGATGCATGGTGGAGGTGGGAGCTCGCTGCTGCAGGACACAGGAAAACAAAATAGACCGCTTCATTATCCCACTTGTGTTGGTGAAAAAACAGCATTCTGTCATGTCTGTAAGGTCTACTGATTTTTGTAAAAGCTAGACATGGTAACATAGGCTTCTTCATTGTTCAGTGACCTCAGTTCACTGCTAGGTGGCATCTGGGATACCATGTCACCTTCCAGGGGCTCTGGTCCAAGTTGGCCTGAGGGATCCAGGGGAGGAGCAGAGGGAAAGTCACTATCCTGTTCACACAGGGGCACCCCGCTGCTGTGACACACCTCATACATGCTGGATCCACAGACGCCTTCAGTGTCTGCAGACTGGTTGCTTCCCAGGAGACCATGCAGGGCTTCTGATGAACAGATTCCTCCGTAACTCATGGACAGGTTTAGGTTGCTTTTGTCTGTCCTTGCAGGGCTCCTCTTCAGGTCTGATGCACTCCTAACCTTTGCTGGAACATTTGTCTCTGGAGCAGTTGGTGGCTGCAGAAAACTTTCCTGTTCAGCTTTCGCTCGAATGCCGTCCACTTTATGGATAAAAACGTAACCGAAACTCTCTGGGTTAAAGCTTATATCAAAATTCTGCATGGCAAAGGGAACAGCACAGTCAGTTAACAGTGGCCAACAGTTGACAGAAAAGATCCTTTGATAGTTCGTATGATTTTAGAAAGGTATTTATTATTCCTTTAACTCTGCAAGTAACCCTGAACAGGCTAAACAGGTTAGTAGAGAATTAGCTATTTCAAAGCTCAACATCTTTTTGCATATTAATCTAAATCTATTATGTGGTCTCCTGCAGGCAGCACCACTGAATATTTTTTTAGAGACTTTTTGGAACCACATATCTACTGCACACCTGCCATTTAATAGGAACAAGCGTGCTGGCACAGGCAGTTCCTTTCAGTTCTATGTTCCTAATTTAGCAGTGAAAGAAATAAAATTTTATCTTGACTTCTTGAAACACATTAGGAATCCCTGCACTAGAGAACACAGGGGAAGGCAGAGATATCTTTGACCTCTGAAAATTAAGAACTTGCTAATCATCCACCAGATGGATTGTTGGCAAGACAATTGTGCTGAGTTTCCTTAGTGAAAAAATATAGTAGATGTAGTTTTAAGGCAACTGGTTAATCCTACCCCTCAAAGTTTGTGGCATTTACCCATCAGACTTTTATCTGGCAAAGAGTGTTTCATGTGCTGTCTGGCCTATGAGCAATTCTGTTGGCTGTGTAAGGGGACGTGAGTATCACTGGGAATGTTTGCAAAGGGTTCCCATCCTGCTCTGTGATCACAGTTTCACAGAAGCACTGCAATGTCCCACTTGGAAATGATTTCTGGAGTCCACCTGGTCCAGCCTTTTGCCAGAAACATGACCTTAAACTGGGTTATCCAGGGCTCTGTGTAGCCAAGACTTGAACATTTCCAGCAACCGGTATGCTCCAGGTGACCTACACAATGTTTAACAGGTCTCACAGAGAAGGATTGTGTTCATACATCTAGAGGAAATTTCCCCCAAAACGGCACCTGCCTTTTGCCTTTTTTCTTGTTGCCATGCAGCCTTATGAAGAGAATATCTCACCTTCCCTCTGCCTACCCTTTAGATACTAGAAGGCTGTGATTAGCACTGTCACCTTGAGATTTCTCTTTTCCACAAAACAATCCAATTGCTTCAATCTTTCTTCATATATTAGGTTCTCTGTCCCTCTATAGTTACTTTCCACAAGCCAAAGCTCAGGCACCAGTTGAATTGTCTGCTATATCCATACCCTTTGCTATTATTTGCCTGTACAAATATTAGCTCTCTTGCACAGAATGTAGAAGTCATTTCTGAAAGATGGACCAGTTCGTGTAGCAAATGCATGTGCCTTCTGTAATGAGAGTTAGTTTTGTTCCCAATAGTCTATACTCAGGTGAAAAAGGCAGTGGAAATACATACATTTTTTGGTTTCCTGCACAGTTGCTCCAGAGTTTTTTTATGATCAGGAAGGTTTGGCCACATAGCAGGCTTGATCCTGAAACAGCAACAGTAGACAAGTAGTTCAACAGTAGCAAAAATGAGACATGCTGAGATAACAGAGGTTCATGTTGCATCATTTGTACTAATTCTCACCCAGCCTTAGATGTGACTTGCATTACCCAGAATTATGACAGAGAAGTTCCAGAATAAAACAAAGACAGGAGAAGAAGAGGAGCTATAAAGGTCACCCAATAGTCATTGTTCTGAGTGCACAAATTGTTGTAGTTAAAGTAAAACACTTCACCAAGTACTGGGAAAGCAGCAAATTGTGCTGGCAAAGATCTCATTTACATCTAGCTGTGTTAACTGGGTTTTGCATGGTGAAACCATCTTCTGCAAGTGAAAAAAGAGGCTGTGATTGAAGTGCAAATTTGCAGATATTTGCCTCTGCATGTTTATATTAGTCAAAGAAATGTATCTTTTCCTACTCCTTGGCCAAATTTCTCTGCTTCAGGTATCTGTATTATAACCTTGACTACAGGTTTCCTTTTACTGCCTGAATTAGCAAAGTTCTCGTGCTGTGCTGCTGTGAAAACCCTCAGCCATGATGCATCTACAGAATACAGCCTGACTGACATTCAACTTTGCAGTGATATAAATATAGCTGATATTATAGAATTATCAGCAGTATGATAATATTATATATATATATATTGGTTTATATATGTATATATGTATATATGTATATATGTATGTATATGTGTGTGTATATATATATGTATATATAAGCATAAAACCCCTATTTTTACAAGGGAAAACTCCAGATTCAGAAGGACTCACCATATTAAAAAAAACTGTTTTTTCATCAGTTTTACATATGCAGAACTTCTAGAAAAGCTAGAGAGGTGCAGGTGCTCAACAGTAGTAAAAAACGAGAGCTAGAAATCTCAAGATACAGCTATACTCGCAAATTAAGCAGCACCAGGGACCAGTCCCTGGTAGACAATTCAGGTGGCTAAAATGTTTAATTACTGAAAATGTTCCTGACACAGTTTCACTGAGGTCACCTAACCACATTCCCAGACAATCTCCATGTGTAAATCAGGAGTTATGACATCCCAAGTATTGTCCCGAAAAGCTGCTGGCATGCAGGCATCCCTCTGGGCATTAGTGAAGCTGGATGCCATGGACAGGAGCTGCCCTGGATGCCACCAACCAGCCCTGGGCATCCTGCCTTTCAGGGGACTCATCTCCTATGGCTGAACTTGGGAATTTTTCACTTCATATTCTGATCACTCCAGATTATTTTTGTACTTGTTTATTGTCTTAATATTTTCTACTAGCTATCTATTTCATATAAATATATATCACTACATACTGGAAAAAAAAATTACGTGCACCTATCTACTGCTTGTAGCTGATACACAAAAAAAACTCACAGAGACTAAGGACTGCCTGTGTAGGTAGTGTAGCTCTGATCTCACCTCTGCCTTGACTGCTTTGGAGGTGTCTGTAGAGCTTGATTTTGCCACACAGCTGGATGAGGACCCAGCTGGGGTTGTAGCTGATGCCATCACGCCCTTTATGCAGAGAGCACTGCCCCAGCACTTCTGAAAGCAGCACCCTGCTGACTCAGACTGTGAAAGGAAAAGAGGCAATCTCCTCTCTATACAGTTTCCAAACCTCTTGGGACTTTACTAAAACCCACAGCTTGCTTTCTTTTCTGAGTCTTGCATGAAGCTCTTGAGTCAAATGTGCCCCCAGTGAGACACTGACTATGTAAGTGTTTCGTGGTGGCTTCAGATTCCCAAGGGTCCCAGCATTTTGAGCCCAAGACTAAAGTCTGATTGAAGCAGCAGAGGTATGTTCTGCCTATATTGCAAAACATATCTTTGTCTGCCTTTGACTTGATACAGAAGCCCAGAGATAGAAAGAGAATAGATCATAGGTACAACAGGGAAGGCTGTCAGAAGAGGACTGGCTTGCAACAATCTTTCTCATATGAAGAGACCTAGATTACCTGCTTTCCCAAAAACTTAGGATCAGGACAATCATGACAACTAACAGAATGAATCCAGGGATGGAGAGCATAATCACGAACATGCTGTTATCTAAAGGCAAACACAGGACATCTGTCAGTGCCCATAAATGCCTCACTGCTAGCCACAATAACCACCTTAGACTGTCAGAGACAAGAGCCCAGCACTGCACCTTCCTAGCACTGGCCTGGTGCAGTGGTGGGTCTCTCCCACATCCCTAAGTGTGTGAAAGTTTGGGTGGTCAGGGCTCCAGCCCTTCGCTGAGCTCCAGGCTGGTTTCCAGAGGTTTGTTGTCACCCCCAGCCCCGGGCAGCTGCTGCTCACCACATCCTTACAGCAGCACTGAGGTGACTTCCATTGTGTGACC
Organism: Aythya fuligula; assembly: GCF_009819795.1. Lineage (NCBI taxonomy): Eukaryota > Metazoa > Chordata > Aves > Anseriformes > Anatidae > Aythya > Aythya fuligula. The sequence continues at coordinate 12,709,231 of NC_045593.1, read as the reverse complement.
AGGTGCCTAGCAGAGCTGGCCCTGCTGTGGCTGCTGGTTCTCCCCTCCCCATGCTCTCATCACGGCTGCTGCCAGGGCAAACCAGGCAGCTGGGGTGTCACCAGCCCAAGGGCCCCTTAGGGTCCCGTGAACCGAAGTGCTTTTTGCCCTTACATTTCTCCTCAGAGTGGTCTCCTGCAGTTCTGAAGCTCTTGGAGACGCTCCATTCACTCCACGTGCCCTTAAAATAATCTCCGTTGGGCTGCGAGCGTACTTTCACCTCGTAAGAGGCATCTGTTTCAAGGTTCTTCCCCAGTAACTTTACCTGAAGGTATGGCGATTCTATTGTCTAGACATGCAAAAAGATGCAATTACTGACTAATAGGCATACAAAATAAGAGCAAAATCACCAAGGCAAACACTGTTATTATTGCACTGAAGATGTTTCTTTTTCTTTATGATGTTATGTCTTGTGTTTCCATGGCAAAGCCCAAGGACAAATGAATGAAACTTTGATAGCCCAGAGAAGCACCTAACAGACAAGGGAGCTGTTGGTCAGGGGTTGTTTTCACTACGGAAATTTCCAAAAGACAGATATTGCTCCTTTCCTACTTGTCAGTTGGAAAACTAAAGAAATGCAGACCTCATGGTTTTTGCACAATACTGGTAGTTCTGATAGCATTTAATTTCAGAAATTAGAGTAAGCTCACCAACATATACTTACCTTCCAAGGACCTTCTCCCTGCCGATAGGCAATTTGGTGTATTAACTTGTCTTTTAAGTATTTCTTCCATGAATGCGGTGTACTATAGTGAATAAGATACTCATTTGCCTCCTTTTGGTATGTGATGTTGATATTGAATGGTACCTCAGGCTTAACTGCAAATGGCAACAAACCAGGATACAACAGATGCAGAATAATGTAACTACAAAACAAAATGGTCTTCAGAAATAAAATAAAAGTAGAGTCCATGTCAAGTTTAAGTCCCTGCAGGGTGACCTATCTTGAGTAGGGGCTGGCCTGAGCTGGGTGAGTTTTACACTGAGGCTAGCTCATCATTATACCTTGGTCCCAAGATGGGCTTGGTGTTGACCAGCTGAAGCGGAACTGTGGCCAGCATTTCCTCAGACTGTGACATTTAGTCTTGGAAAGTAGTTCCAGAGCATGCCCAACCCTTCCCTAGTAATGCTCGAATACTTGAAATTCAGTCCTTCCCAGTACTCTGAGCTGGCAACCCCATGCCAAAAGTGATCACTATTTGGGATTAAAGCACTGGAAGCAATCTGGTGGCCAACAGGGTGGTGGGACAGAGGAAGAGAGGAAGCATGGTAGTGTTAGATGCAGCAGAGGGGGCTGCAGCTCCAGGCCTTTGCCGTGAACCCACACCTGACTTGGTCTGTAGAAGGAGACAAGGCAAAATGACCACCCTTGCAAGTACAAGTCCAAAATCACAGAATCACAGAATCACAGAATTTCTAGGTTGGAAGAGACCTCAAGATCATCGAGTCCAACCTCTGACCTAACGCTAACAGTCCCCACTAAGCCATATCCCTATGTGGCCCTGTAAGCCCTGCCTGAGGCTGGACATGCCTGAGGATCACAGGGACCCACGTTTGTACCAATGAGGCTTCCTGCATTATCATCAGATCTTGCAAGAACAGAGAGCCCATGTGTCTCTTTTCTCACAAAAATGCATATAGTCACATATTATGCCCGTTGCTTCCGTATTCTCCAAATATTTAATCCTTCCATGCAGCACCAACAGTTTTGAAGGAGACACCACCAGAGATGGGCCAAGCTGTCCCACAAGACAGAGGTGGTGTCAGATTGTTACAAAACAATTGGACTGAGGCAGAAGTGCTTTATAAGAGCAGGATATTGCTGTGACTATTGCCAAAGGAAGGCAAAGCAATCCAGCACCAGAGCAGAAAACAGGGCTGCCCTACAAGGGCTTCTCTGCAGCCCTGGAAAGAGACCAGCTTCCAAGAGGAATAAGTCCTAAGTAACCCTTCTTTCCTGGAGCTCCCTATTTCTTAACGTAGGCAGGTTCCTAGCATGGTTTTGATGAGCCCATTGATGGACTCTTGGTGTCCTTTCTGCCCCGCAGGATGCCTGAACACTTTGTTCAGACCATGGACTCCAGCAAGAAGCAAGGTGTGAAAAAGCGAGATCTTGCAACCCCACAGTCCCTGTGTGGGATTCTGGTGTGCTACAAGGTTCGGCTAGAGTTCAGCCGGTCAGCCCTGAAACTGAGCAAGCCCTAGTAAGAAATGGACAAAATATCCCTGCTTGACAGTTCATCCAAGCCCAGGTACAGCTGCTTTTACCACCTGTGTGATTCATTCTAGGTCCAGGTCTGGGCAAACAGTGTTATGATAAGCCAGTATTAAGCTGCACATTTTTAATGGGAGTTAGTCATCTTTATCTTCGAAGCATCACACTCTACCAACACCTAAACCCAGGCTCCATCCTATCCTACGACACCATTTTATACCTCCTCTATGTTATCCAGATTGACCTTCAGGTGCTGCCACCTGGACAATTCACACACACACACCTGTTAATGTCTATACCTTTATAATCTACAAAATGTTCAATATCTTACCAATGTCAGTGATGAACAGACTCCTGCAGACTCTTCTCTTTATCTCATATTCCATGCAAATATCTTTATTAGAGAGTATATCAGTGAATTGTAAGAAATACACGTTGTCCCGTTTCTCCATATTGAAACACACATAATTGCTGTCTTCTTTGGTACTGTTGAGCAAAGTGACACATTAGTTTCTTCTCAGTCTTACTATAAAACTATACGGGGCAAATCCTGGTTGCTCATATCACTTTAACTGAAATGAGACTCCATATGAAATAAGAAAAAATAACATGCAAATAAAGAGATTAAAGGATGCGTATTGTTTTTCCTCATGGTCTTTGAGCAAAATAATAAAGTGATCTGAGTCACAGGAGGAGTCCCAGAGCTCCTAAAAAACAACAACAACAACAACAAAACTATTATATTGGAGATGCATGTATTAAGAAAAACTTTGTATCTTTAAAAATGAACTTACTGCTGGCATTTTAGATATAGGGCAAAATAGGGTAATGAGGAATTTCTTACTGACTGAGGGGTCAATGGCCAGCCAGGCCATGAGGGAGACATATGATACCTTTTCAGAGGTGGAAATGTATCTATGTATTCTTCCATCTGCTTGACTTGTCTTTGAGGACTGTCATAAAACTTCAGCCAAAATCCAAAATAAACCCCATGAAAACAGAAAAATTCTAATGAACCAGTTGGAAAGAAATTAATTAGTGATTAGAAAAGTAAGATGCAAAAAAGAAAAAAAAATCCACTTCTGCTGGTTGTCACTGTACTTTCGGTTTCAGGAAAAACATGCAAAGGGAAAAAGCAGAAGTATGCTAAAGAAACAAAATCTGAGCTTCTTCATCTAGGTGTATTTAAAAAAAGGTGGAAGTGTTTCATGGCCTTGACTAGAAGTGGAGATAAGTTTGGTAAGTTTTTGTTTTTTGTATACTCATTCTAGTGTGTGTTTTGCATGTCTGTGTGTGCAAAGACAGTTCTTTAACTTTTGTCTTGACCTAGATAAAGACCTTTTCAGTGGAAAATAAGACTTCTCATGAAATAATTCACAGTGGAAAGGATCCGCCTCTTCAAATTCATTCCTACTATTTACTTATTTACTTTATTTACTGATAAGTCTGGGTTTGCTTTTTCTTTCTCTCTCTCTCCTTTTTTTTTCTCTTTCTTTTTCTTTCTTTCTTTCTTTCTTTCTTTCTTTCTTTCTTTCTTTCTTTCTTTCTTTCTTTCTTTCTTTCTTTCTTTCTTTCTTTCTTTCTTTCTTTTCTTTCCTTCTTTTGTTCTTTCGTTCTTTCGTTCTGTTCTTTCATTTTCTTTCTTTCTTTCTTTTGTTCTCTTTCTTTCTTTCTTTCTTTCTTTCTTTCTTTCTTTCTTTCTTTCTTTCTTTCTTTCTTTCTTTCTTTCTTTCTTTCTTTCTTTCTTTCTTTCTTTTCTTTCTTTCTCTCTTTCTCTCTTTCTCTCTTTCTCTCTTTCTCTCTTTCTCTCTCTCTCTTTCTCTCTGTCTTTCTCTCTCTCTCTCTCTCTCTCTTTCTCTCTGTCTTTCTCTCTCTCTCTTTCTCTCTCTCTCTCTTTTTTAAAATTGTTTAATTTAAAGAAAAAATGCTTTTGTCTTATGCTTAGCTTCACCAAAAACAATAGAGGCTCCAGAGCAATAGGAGCAAGATGAGGACTATTGGAGACATTATAATAGCCTTCATAGATCCTTCCATCTGATTTTTTTTTTCTTCTTGAGGGTTAGATTCTGCTTCAGTAAGCTCTTCTTCTTTTCTAAATGTAGTATTTAAACCTGGTAAAATGCTCTGAAACAGAATTTAGTCTCACTTTTCTGCTCCTGTTTCCCAGCATTCGGCAGTGTGACTAACTATTCTTTAGCATTTATCTTCCCAGAAGTTTACCAAAGGACAGACTGACAGCACTTACCACACAGCCAGGGTATGGTTAGTGTTGTGAGGAGGCATCTCTGTAAAGTTGCAGGTCAGGCTGCTGTAGGAATCCTTAAATTCCAGCTGGCTGAAGCAGTCAATGTCAAAGTTGCCTGGTTCGTCATCTTCAAAGGTCCCTAGAGAGAGATTCACACAATGGTACTGAAGCAAACCAGCATGTGTATTCAGTTTGCAGCTCCATTTTAAAGGAGGTTGTTTCTTTGTGTGGTTGCCTAAAAGGAAGAGGATCAGCCTATATGTTTTGTAAGAAGCAAAGCAAGCTTGTTCAAAATGAAATTAAAAGCCACTTGCACCTTTCAAGGTTGCTCTCCATGCATGCCAATGAAGCCCACCCACTCAACATGCACATTGGCCTGTGAATTGTAAAATGATTTTGCATCACAGATGGTTCATCCAGACATGACACCCAATGTCTGTGCTATTCTGTTAATCATGGGCAAAGAGGGGTGCTAATGTTGTCCTTTAAACCTCCGTGAGGTACAAATATATTAAATATATTGTTCACTCTGCAGTCCAATTCTAATTCCTCCTATGTTTGAGCCAGGAGAATTCTCACTTTAAAAGTTACAGATTATTTTTATACCAAGAAAAAAGCAGGACCTGCCCTGGCTGAAATCATCCCAGAACTTTTTCAAATATGTTTTCCTATTAGGAACCACAAAATGCTGCTATCCTTGGGCATGCAAAGGGGAGCAATGGGAGCAATATGTATTCATGATACCTGTTGTAAAGCAGAATAGACATGACAAGGACCAAAACACTCCTGAAAACAAACAGCACAGAAACACACACTGGGGGATACACTCTGCACAAGTGCTGCCAGAGGTGTCTGGGGCTGATGCTCAGGGCTAATGTCTGCTCAAAAGCAAGGGCTAGTTTCAACAGGACTTACTTGTGTAGGGATTTCAGCTCAGGACAGCCTGAAAGGACATCAAATACCTTTGAGTGTGAAGCAGCAGACCCACAGACAAGGTTGCACATCATTGTTATTGCTGTTCCTGCACCAGGACCAGCTGCCCTGCTTTGCCCCTGCCCGCGCTGGGCAGGTCTGGGCAGGTCTGGCCTGTCCCCAGGTACCTGGGAAGGCTAGAAAATGATATGGGTGGGTTTAGGAAAGCCAGAGTATTTTGGTGTCATGAGGCAATTAAGCCCCACAGCACATTTTGACTGAATTGCAGAGTTTTCTGAAATGTCACAAGTTTGGGCTGAGGAGGGAAAGCTCAGACATTCTGCCAGAACACACAGCTTCCTGCAAATTTGCTTCGATGACTCATAAAACAATCATGATTTGACTAAGAACATATGTCTCATGTCCTACACTTGGCATGTATAAGGTCAGTGAAACAAAAACTGATGCTTCTGAGAGGACTCCTCTCCGGCAGAAAATGCTAGTTCAGCCCAGTTTCATGAAATTTCACCCACAGTAGCCAATAGCACAGTGCGAGCCCTTCAGCGGATTCTCAGGGCAGGAATGCCTCTGTCCCCTTCTACCAGTGGTTAAGTGATGATATGTAACTCTCTCCCCTATGTCCAGGGACTATTCCTGATCCTCCACTGGATTGTCTCTTACCCACTCCACCATGTGCCCTTTCCATGCTGTGCGCCTGCTGCAGCAAGAACACATCCTGGGCTGCGCCAGGAATATCAGTGACTCAAGCACTTGCATAAACTGTGTGGGGAAATGCCCATGGAGATATTCCCAATGGAAAGTCCCTCCCAGAGAAAATGGTCATCTCTGCTGTGGCCCAGGTGGCTCAGATCACAGAGGGGACACTGCAATTCACAGTCCTGCTGGTGATACCCCATAATCTCCAGCCAACTCTGCCAGCATACGGGGAGATACAGACCTTGTCTGCAGAGGGAGCACACCTGGAGATCCAAAACAGTCATTGTTTAACAAAATGGAGAAAGCAGGGGAGAGTTTTGTGATTGCATGAATGTGTAACTAAAGAGTGTCATCCCCCCAGGGTCCCTCACACAGGAGCATCTGATGCTGCACTGCTCCAGAATCAGATCTATCCCCTGAGCTAAGATTTAGTGCCCATTTCCACTGTGAGCACCTGGTGCTAAGAAGCTCTTCCAGGTCTTCCTTTCTCACTGCAGGTCTGGTGTTGCCTGTCCCAAGGGGAGCTTGGCTCTCCCTGAAGGAAGAGGAAATGGGGCATCTTCCACCAAGGTAGCCTGTCTGAGGGGACAACCTGTGCAGCACAGGTAGCATGCCGTGCTCTCTGACCACCACATTTAAGAGAGAGACACACAGGCCAGTGCAACTCCAGAACAAACCCTGCAGCAGTTTCACCGAGGCAAAAGTCTTGACCAACACAGCCCTGAGCCATCAGGGCAGACATGTATCTACAAAAATGTATATAATATATAATTATGTATTTGAGGTAAGTCTGCGTGTTTGTACATATATACACATACATTCAAAATTCAGGGGATAACAAGTGAGCTGAAATGAATCTGTATAAAATGGAAAAACAAACAAACAAACAAAACAAACAAACAAAAAAAAAAACAACACACCAACCTACCAAGCTTTAGACAGTTAAATACACTCAAAGCTTACATGTACATATATTTTGTATATACATGCATTTTATTTTTTTTTGGTATGTACATACATTTTACACATCCCTAAGACTTCAGCTACAATGATCCAGGAGATTGGTTTGTTTATACGCATAGTTACCTCAAGGCAGCATTAAAACTTGTGAACTAGGATGGCCAATCTTCCTTTATGTAATAGAGAGAGACTGCTTGGTGTCTTCTGCGTATAAAATTTACATACAAATTATCTTATATAAACATGGTGAATTGGCAAACATCATATTAATAAATAGCATATCAGAAAGAATTTCTCAGCTGTCTGCTGCTGCTTCGCTGAAAAGCAACAGAAATTTTAAGTCAATCCCTGTAAGGCTGACTGCAAAATCAAAAGAAAGAAAAATGTCTTCTCTTGCAGTTTAGACATTTAATGATTATCCAGCATAGTTCACCTTTGGTGCCTAGGTAGAAGAAAAGCTGACTTTACCTCTTTGAACTTTCATATTGTTGATAATATGGTTCCTTATTCATGGAAATAACACCCTAACTATAGAATGCATGATAATTAAGCCTCATGAATGGCCTTAAGTATGCAAATTTGAAGTGCTTTTCCTGGTACAGTTCCTCCATGGACTAAGAAATTCTTTTTTATCTGATGTACATATGTGTGTAGCCCGTCACGCTTCTTCCCCAAACTTCAGAAATACCACACACGAATGTGTCTGCTGCATAAATAGTTGTGGTGACTCCAGCATGGCTCCCATAGTTAAGGACTGTATGCACAATTAGAAGTTTACAAGATTATAGTATTTTTCCTCTAGAAACCCAGACCAGACAGACCCCTGAGCCTGGCTCTGCTGAAATCAAGGCATGGCTTGAGATGGAGTGATTACAGAGGGAGAAACACTGCTCTCACAGCTACAGCCCTGGCAGGTCTTTCACAGAAATGGTCATCCCTTGGGTTTGGCCAACACCCAGCAGAATGTTTCAAATCACAGCAAGAGTCTCACAAGCCTTTACCAAGAGAAGTGTTAGCAGAGGCTATGCTTTGAAGCCACCAGGACTAACCACAATGTGTGAAACTGAAGACACTAGTAATTGCCTGCAGGATCATTGACAGAATTTGCAAAGTCGATGAAGTGACCAGCTCTGTGGCCAGAGCCCTGTGAAAGCTCTAGTGATGATGGCAGCAGACAGCATATCATCTTGTTTTAGGGTTTATTTGTCTCAGGAAGGAGTTGTTTTCATCACAACAGTTTTGATGTGGGTTGGATAAACTGAACAAGTCTGGGAAAGATGGCCACTGATGTTGGCCGTCCTGCCCCTGCCTGCTGCTCCTGCCCGTGCCTGCCTGCACATCCGTGGCTACCCTGGCTTCATTTTCCCTGTAGCTCTCTTGGGAGTTTTGGGGTCACCACTGCTCTGTCAGGCCAGGGACAGAGCTGGGGAGGCACTGCTGAGGAGGCAACCTGCTGCTCATCAAAGAGGGGGAGAAGAAGGCAAGTGCTACATTAAGCTTCTCCTCTCCTCTGCACCTAAGCATGGATGAGATCATGCCTGCATTGGCTGGTGGCACTTTGTCAGGCAGCAGGGTGACTCTGAGAGACAGAGAGAAATCCAAACATCTATCATGCTCTTCAATTTATTGGTCAAACCCATATGACTCATAAGGAAATTATAAAAGCTGGTAATTGCTCAGTGGGGATTTTCTGAATCTGTTTTTCTTTAATTCTAAGCAAAGGATTAGTTATGGTTTACTGGAAGCTAGTGAGGAAACAAAGGAAAGGTCTTCTCCCATCTGCTGTTGGAAAGCCCTGAACATTTCAGTGACATCTGCTATAAATCACTGGCATTGACCACTTACGACTGTAGCTGCTTGCAAAATCCAGCTCTAAACAGCTGCAAATTGTACAAACAAAAGGTAAAGAGAGACAAAAAAAAAAAAAAAAAAGAAAAAAAAAAAAGAGAGAAAGAGAGAAAGAAAAAAGAAAAAACAAACAAACAAACAAACACAACAAAATTTGATGGATGCAGTTCTGAGTTCTTCTGTTTTCTACTAACTCAAAAACTTATCATGCATAACCTAACTACGTATGTGTGTATGTGTATATATATACGTTGTATAACAAATGACAACTACATGAAAAAGAGATTTCTAGCCATTAAATATGTGAGACAGGATAGGTAAACAGACATCATCTTCCTACAAACCAGAAAAGTATTTTGCTCCTTACTGATGAAATTTTGGTACCCTAAAGCTACCAGTAACTGAATGACAGTCCATGTCCTTCAGACACTGTGCAGCAAGCTCTGTCACAGCTGTTTGCTTAATATTAGACAAGTAAGAGTTAAACAGATCTGAGACTGAATCTACAAATGCAGTTTTTCAGCTCCCTTTTGAGAAAAGGGACAACAGATTGAAAGACAGTGGTTTTTATCATTGCTTTTTATGATTTTGATTGAGTCTAAATTGATTGTGACTTTATTGATCTTGATGAGACTAAATAATTTTCATTTGTCCAAGTGAGATAACAAAATCTGCAATAAGCCTGACTTTAATCCGCTGAGTTAATTTATCTTTTTTTTTTTTTTTTTTTTTTTTGCACGTAAATGATGAATGCTCTTAGTGATGGGCTGTGAGAAGCCCATGGCTGAGTTGCCGCCTCAGCCACGGTACGAAAGACAATGGGACTATCCGCAGGTAGAGCTTTCACAACTGTTTAAAGGAAAAAAAGAAAGTTTTGTTTTTGAAGTGGAACAAGTTGGGCCCCACTTGACGTATATTAAGACATTTTCTTTGGAGGAAACTGCCAAGAACAAGAGAAGTCAGACCTCGGCATCCTTTGATGGCAGGTCAGAGTGATCCTAGACTGCAGGAGAGTGAAACAGGCATAACTCCTCACACAAACACTACATACAAAAATAAAGGATTAACAGGTCTGATCTTGCATGCCTTCTGCATACAGGAATCACCTCCTCATTTCAGACAAGTTTGGACATTAAAAGGTCAGCAGACTTGGGAATTAAATAGATAAGCCAGCTCCACATACACCTCAGGTACTGGCACTGAAAGAAAGAGGCTGGAGGCTAAAACTTTAACATATTTAACCCAGCAGTTGCATTTTGGAGCTCTTAGCTCAGGTTTTCAAGATCATACATGAGTGGAAAGATGAACATGAAATGACTCACCATCACCATCTGCTGAAGTGCAACCACTTTCCCCAAAAGTGGTACGAAGAAACAAGATGAAAATGCTCAATACTGTACTCGTCCGTGTCATCCTGAGCACACTGCATGTGTGCAGGACCTGTGTGTGTGAAACCCTCGCTTACTCACTTTATACTAGACGCAGAACAAACACATTGCCTGATAAAACAACCGCAGGCGAGGGGAAGTGTAAACATGCTGGCAAGGATGACTAGTGGCAGAGAGCAGGAAGCCAGAGAGAAGATATTTGCAGAGCTTTTACTTTGAAACAAGCTTCCCACTTCAAAACTAAGGACCTTCTGGATCAGGCCCCTTGAACTCATTGGGCTGAATCTGGTCAAGTCCAGTGGGCTGGATGCAAAAGTTTCTTGGACCATGCTCCTGTCTGGGGTAGTGGGATTTCTTGCTCTGATTTTCCTGAGGAAATGGTTCTGTCCTTTCATCCACTTTCCTCTCAGTGGAGGTACACTATTCCAAGAAAGAAAAAAATCTTCCAGCTATGAAATGTTAAGTGCAATTGCTGTTTTTTGTTCTTTAAGTGTTGGCATCATACAAGTCCCCAATAAGACAATGCCGACCCAGAAAAGTTGTGATTTACAGGACTAATCCAGCAAAAACCCAGCTCCTGAGAACAAAGTGGCACGTCTCACTTTTTTCCTTTTTTTTTTTTTATTTTCTTTTTTTCAGTCTGTGGACAAAGCAGAGGCAGAAAAAGGATGATAAAGAGGTGTTAAATATTTCCTATGCACACTTTCTGTGGCTGTATACACCAACGCACACCAAAGCGTAATGCAGGGCCATGCACAGAGCTGACTGATGTGGGCAACTACAAGCGAGCAGAAGACCTGAGAGAGGAGAGCAAGATCCCGCACAGCACTGGCTGCACCAAGAAAGCTGCATGTTGCAGGCGTAAAGGAAACTGAGGGCAAGGTTGGTAACAATGCCCAAGCAAGCAGAAAAGTGGTGACACTATAAAAAGACACAACATGCAAGCCGCAGTGACTTTTTTGTTTGCAAGGAAAGAAACCACTCAACAGAACTATGAAAGCTCAGCCCTCCTGTCTAGAACAGTGTCCTTCTTGGCAGAGAGCTAGGGGTTCTTCACCAGTGGCACCCCCTGCCCTGACCAGGGGTAGTGGATACCCAAGGGGGTGCTTCTGGGCTCCCCCACACTGCTTTAATAGGAGGAAATAGCCCCCTTTCCATGAGAGCTCAGCAGGGCTGCCTGGAAACTGGAAATTTCTCACCCCTGTATCAAGTCCTGTCCTGGGATGGGACCCTTCACCTGACGAAATATAGGTATTTGCAGTGTATATTCTATGCTAGAGCTTCTCAGACTTTCCCCCTGTTTACTTGGTGGGCAGCATGATTCATCTCATCCTAACACAGACTTTCAAAAGACAAAATCTAAGCCCCTAAATGTATATGTTTATCTCCATGGCACAAAAAAGCCCAAGGTGAAAAAGGGGTAGACATCTGCTTGGCAGACCTCCATGATACATCCCGCTCATGGACATTAGAGGGAACTATCCAAATGCAATGGACATGGCAGCACCTTGGCCTGACCAGACCCTGCTCAGGATGGTCTTAAAAAATTATCTGGGGCAACCAGATACATACAATGTCCCTTTAAAGAAATACCCTCTTTCAGAGGGCTTTGTCAGTAGGCAGGACTTTAGGAGTAGTTAGCCCCTCACCTCTCCCTCCTGAGTTTCCTATACTTGACTCCAAGATCATTGACCCCAAATGTGAATCAAAGAGATTGGGTCTTGGTGAATTCATGTCCCTGTGGCCTACCCTATCTTATTAGAAAATTTTATTTCAGGATTTCATCACCTGGCTTAGTAATATTCGACATCATATTACTCTAGATACCCTCAAGGTAATTTCTACTGCATTTTCAGCCAGAAACATCAATAAAGAAGGGCTCTCCCATGCAAAGTGATTGTTATCCGGAAATTACACCTTCTCACTTTAAATTTTTCTTGTTTATAATTGAGTGGGCTATCACTTTGATCGTTTTTTTTTTTTTTTCTTTTTTTCTTTTTTTCTTTTTTTCTTTTTTCCTGTTTCAGCTGAAGCAAAATAAAAGAAAAAGACTTCAGAAATAATATTTCGGCTGAGCCTTGAACAATCTTACTATCAGAGCTGTGCTGCTCAGGGGATTTCCATGTTGTCATAGCTGCATTTTGTCTGGGTGGAGAAATGAGGGACCACAATGAAAAGAAAAAAACTAGTATAAAGAAAAACCCAGAAGCAAAAGTACATTTTGTTTTACTTCTGGGTCTCTGATTCAAAAGTTATTTGATTTCTAAGAGGTACTTAAGTCCATCAGTCTCACTTTGTTGTCTTTCTCTAATATGCTGGAGATAGGAAATCAAATTTGTGTGAGTCCAAATTTTAGGGTAGCTGAAGTGTTAATACTCAGGTGAGGCTGAAAGGAGACTGGATTAATCTTTCTATAAATTTACTCTACATCTGTCTCCTTATTTCCTTATTCAGGGTTCCATAAACAAGAAAAATACATTTTTCTGAATCTAAGCTTCAAATTTGACCAAAGGGATACATTTGTCCTTTTTTTTTTTTTTTTTAAATTCTTAGGGCCTCTGGAAAGCCGATAGATTAGGTACATACACTCATTTATCAAAAGCACAGTTGAAGACAATGACTCAACAATGACAGTTTAAATAGGTAAGATTTCTGATGGTACAGCAAAAAACATACCCGTCCTTCAGTGGTGTGCCAACCTTTGCTGGCCCCAACATTTTGCTTGGAGCTTCTGAGTTACTCTGAGCCTTCAGACATTTTTAGCAGTGAGCAAAATCCAGGTTACAACCTAACAGTTGGGGAAAACAAGTTCTTCAGTGCACTGTGGTTCACAGCTTTGTGCTATCCATGTGGTGTGTTAGCTCCTCAGCACTTCGCACTGACTGCTCCACATGACCTGGTACCCTCTTGGGTTATTGCTTACATTTCATCTGTTGATTATGACTGATTAAGAAAGTAATTTATAAATTAACACTTTGTTCACTTCTTACACAGTTTGTTCACTTGTTTTTTGATTACCCTTTGGACACAAAAGTCTGTTTCAATTCTGTTTTTTCTCAAAAATAAAATAAATAAAATAAAATAAAATAAAATAAAATAAAATAAAATAAAATAAAATAAAATAAAATAAAATAAAATAAAATAAAATAAAATAAATAAAAATGGAAAAGGCCTCTGTACATACTCTAGCATTAAGTCTGCCACCACTACCTGTTTAGTAAGATGAAGATGGTAGATATCATTCTACCATATATCCTCTTCAAACAGCCAGTTCAGGGAGATTGTGGCACTTGTGGAAGCCCAGTGAAGCACATTCTCAGACATCCTAGTGTGTAGACAGTTCATGTTGACAGTGACAGTTGGAAGATACAGGCATCCTTGTGTTTGAGGAACTCAGTAGGTGTTTCCCGGTGTTATATCAATGGGTAAATTTGTGAATCAGCTTGGGACTGGGAGGGAACATTTCTCACATTGGTCAGATCTGTCAGAAATTGTTGGGCTTCTTGGCTCTCTCCATGGCGTGGCAGGGGGTGAGGGTTCTATATATTACAAAATAAGGGTGCTGGTCCTACTGCCTGACCTGACGTGCTCTACCCTGCTCCTCAGAGAGGTGAAAGGCTGGAAGAAAGGATGACACAATTTTGTGTCCCTTCTACAGGCCACTAGTACTTATTCAAGACAGATTCTTAACACCGTTTAGGTCCACCCTCCTTCAATACAATATTTACATCTGTGCATAATTTTAACATGCTTCCAAACTGCCTTAATTAAGGCTTCAACACCCTTTAAAAATCTGCTGTAGGATGTTTCTTTAGATTATTGACAAAATAAAATTGGTTGGTTCATTCAGCTCTGAAACAAAATTTGTAAAATTCTATACATGGGAATTTGAGATGTTAATAACCATATTTGTAAGTTGCAGATACAGACTGGTGCCTAAGACTAAAACATATGGTTATTATTATTTTGTTGTTGTTGTTAGGAAAGACTTTGGTAAAAAGCTGAAACAAGTAAGAAAGCAGAATGCTGTTAGAACATATATATATATATACTCAAGCATAATCCATACTTATATTTATTTATTTATTTATTTATTTATTACCCAGATATGCTGAGAAGCAGAAATCTTCCATCTGGCTTCAACCATGAACTGTTTTTGCACGTAAAAAAGAATTCAGATATTTTTGTTGCTTTCTGACAGTTCTCACTCTCATGAGAACTTGGTTCCATGTATTTTCTCCCAGTGGAGCCATCTCTCATTAACTCATCAGCTGAGGAACTTCTCTTTAGCCTCAGGCTCCTACGATTCTATTTTGCTAGCCCAGGAGCAGGACCATGTAGGAGTCGGTATTGCTTAAGGCAGCATCACCACAGACAAACATAACTTAAAGCCTCAAAGAGAGCATGTATGTGCATATGTGTGTGTGTAAGAAACCATCTATGGTAAAAGTGAAAAAGAAAAAAATCCTGAAATTGAATGTAGTTGCTTTGGAGAATATTTTGCTTCCCCCCTCACCAAGTTACTTTGGGCTGAATAATACAATGAGCAATGCAGGGTGGAAGGTATATAGTTCATTGACACATTGTCCCAAAGAAAGGAGCCATGTGTAACAGAGAACAGAATATGTTCACCCCTTCTTTGAACTTCCTTTGTCTTTGAGATTTTGATACTTGAAATTACTGCTTTACATTTCCAACTACTTGAGGACTAACTTATAAATTGGTGGCACATTAACAAGGAATCCTGTTACACTGAGAGAAGAATAAGGAAAAGTTAGAAAAAATTTGGTGTGTGCTGTGTGGAGGCTAAAATGGGGGTTGAGTGTGCACTTCAGGCATTCACATAATATGAGTTCAGCCCCCTAAACTACAAGACTGGCTGTAAGAGATGATTTTTTTTTTCTTATGTTGCAATTACAGCAATAGTATCAGCAGTAACAAGAAGAGTCATATTAATACTTCTGGGCTTCTTTGGCTTGCCTTCAAGTTTCTGAGTCTTTAGGGAGCACTCAGAATCAAATTTTCATCTGTTCTCCAGAGCAACCTAAGTTAAAGCATAGTTAAAGAAATGAAAACTTAAACTATCTTTACATTATTTTCTCTATGCCTTAAAGAAACATATACGTTGCTGCCACGAATATTGTTCAGTCACGAGAATTGACAGGAGAGTACAAGACAGTAAGGTAAACAGAAGACCACTGTGCTTGTCAACAACATTTAGTGTTGAGAGCAAGAAAAATCTGGTGTTAACACAATGTTGGGACACAAACCTGTCATTTCAGTGGAAATGAAGCATTCTGTCAATGCATTTTATTTCTGCAAATTACATTAATAATGTCCCTGCAAATTTTAAAATAAATGTTTTCCATCTTTTTAATTTATTTATTTTTTTCTTTTAATAATCGGAACCACTAAAAAATTACTTGCTTTTGGCTGCGTACACTCGTTAGGAATATGTCCATTGCTACTGTAAGCTTTATTTCCTTTTATGACAAGGTCACCCACCTGGTTGACCAAGGGAAGCCAGTCAATGTAATCATTCTGGATTTCAGCAAAGTTTTTGATAATGTTTCTCACAGTACACTTCTGAACAAAATGTCCAGCATGCAGATAGACAAAGACATAATACAATGGGTGAACAACTGGCTGACGAGTCAGACTCACAAGGTTCTAATAAATGGGGTTACATGGGGCTGGCAGGCAGTCACTAGTGGGGTTCCACAGGGCTTCATTTTAGGGCCAGTTCTCATTAATGCTTTCATAAATGGCCTGCATGCAGGACTTGAATGCATAGGAGCTAAGTCTGCAGACAACACTACATTGGAAGGAGCGGTTGACTCCCTCAAGGTTAGAGAGGTCTTGCTGAGAGATCTTGACAAATGAGAGAGCGGGGCAATCACCAACAATATGAAGTTTAACAGGAGCAAGTGCTGGATTCTGGATGTAGTGTAGGACAGGACAACCCTGGCTGTAAGTACAGACTGGGTGTCAAGAGGCCAGCGAGCAGCCCCGCAGAAAGGGATCTGGGGCTTCAGGTCAACAGCAAATTGCACATGAGTTGAACAAGTGTGCCCTGACAGCCAGGAGGGCCAACCACACCCTGGGGTGCATCAGGCATGGCACTGCTAGCTGGTTGAGGGAAAGGATTGTCCTGCTCTGCTCTGCACTGGTGTGGCCTCACCTCCAGTGCTGTATGCAACTTTGGATGCCACAATATAAGAAGGACATAAAACTATTAGAGAATGTTGAAAGGAGGGCTACAAAGATGGTGAAGGATCTGGAGGACAAGATGTATGAGTGGCTGAGGTCCCTTGGTTTGTTCAGCCCAGAGCAGAGCAGGCTGAGGGGAGGTCTCTTGGAAGCCTGCAACTCCCTCAGGAGGGGAATAGAGGGGCAGGTGCTGAGCTCTGCTCTCTGGGGACAGCAACAGGACACAAGGGAATGGCATGGAGCTGGGACAGGGGAGGGTCAGGCTGGGTATTGGGATGGTTGGACCAGATGATCTTGGAGGTCTATTCTAACCTTAATTATTCTATTGCTCATCCTTCTACCCCAGTTGATGCTCCCTGCCCAGCCCATACAGACATCTCAGCTTTCTTCACAGAAGGAGGTTCACGGACTTTTGTCTGCCAGTCAGGAGGCAGGTCCTGAAGGTAGCCACAGACTTGCTCAAACACTGTTTTCACCCACATTTCTACTCCATTGATGTTTGCCCTTGCACATTTTTCATGTGGGTTTAGTGCTGCAGCCCTCAAACACTCGCCCCACAGTGCCTGGCTGCTTACCTGGTAAGTGGACGAGCCCTCAGTGAGAGGCAAAAATTTCAGAGATTAATTTTTAGGAGGACAATGGGTTTCTAAAACAAGGCTTGTGCTGCTTAGACAGATGTGGTAACTCAGGTGGATCAGGATGCTGAAGGCAACCTTAAATATTAGCATAGTTTCCTTTAGCTGGTTGCAAATTTCATTACATATCAATCTTGCAGTGCATTATTGAGCAGCATTGACAAGCCAGTCATAGGGGTAACTGCATGTGTCATTTAAAATGACCTGCTGTCAAATGCAGCTTAATCCATAAAGATGAACTCATCAACATATTTTTAAACAGTATTAAAAACAAACAAAAGCAAAAACAAAAAACAGACAAAAACAAACAAACAAACAAAAAACACCACATAACATTTGAAATGTGTAAGCAGATAGGCATTAGAAAACAAAAGGTCAGAAATAGAAAAATCATTTAAATATATTTAAATTTAAATATATTTTAAAATCTTTATCCTGGCATGAAACCTACACAGCGTAACTGGAAGAAAAATTGCAATCAAAAGAACCATGCTGCAAACATACATTATTAAAGGTATCAGAAATATATACAATTTAGGCAACCAAGATGTGATTCTGTTTGGCATGAATTCTGTGCACTGAGGTGTTTTTCTGTTCAAAATGAATTATAGCTGTCATCTCAACAATTTAACTATGAGTAATTTTTGAAGTATCATTACATTGAGACACTTCATGCCAGAAAACCACAGGAAAATACGTGATTAAGCTGAAAGATTATCCCCCATACTATATTCAAAGACAAATAATAATCATGCTTTTCCCTCCTGGTTGCCCCAAAAGCAGGGTGTAACAACCAGTACCACAAGGCAAATATGCAGTGTTTTTTCCTGGGAGAGACCACAAAGAACACTCCTCAAGCAACTAAATAAAACAGATGAGCTACTGAGCTAGATCTGCTGTCTACCTAGTTCACCCCAAGGGAAAGGTTCTTATCTGTTTCATATTTTTTGTTTCATTCTTAAATTGCTTGTCATCCATGCAGATCAAAGCAGGCTAAAACCCCAAACTGAATATGATTAGTCTTTTTTTCCCCTCTGGAGGATTAAATTCATCTGTGTCAAAATGTTAAAAAAAAAAAAAAAAAGAAAGGTGGCATAGTACTGAAACCTAGAATGTGTTGTTGGCTTAATGGGAGGGTTGAGCAGCACTACAGGGCACAGCAGAACACTGTTTGACATCCTGCTGTTTCTTCCCATGGCAAATCTTTTTGAAGGATTGCTGTAGCAGTGCAGCTTCTAAAGTGTAACAGCATGGAACTAAAACCTGTCCAGTTCTCTTCTGGTTTACACTGGGGCAAATCAGCTGAAAGACCTAAAAAATAAAGGGAGTTGCATGATAAAAATACTTAGAAAATATATGACAAAAGATAATCTAATTCAGTGGATATTTCATCCTAGCTAAAGTGAAGAAATGACTGACGGTTACAGCTAATAAAATTGCTCTCAAATATGCTGACCTTTCAATGTAATTAGAAAGCTGATTTCTCAGGCACAGCAATATTCTCAGTGCACAGTCCAATAAAGATTACAGGTACAGGCGCCATCTCAAATACTGTAAAGCTGTAGTTAGGAAAGCAGGAAGCTATGTAGCATTATTATCATAGAGTTCTGATCCACCTAATTTACCGTAATGAGTGGTGAGCTTAGATAGACTCGCTGTCAACACAATTCCATCATCAGTGTTGTTCACTCTTCGATCAAGCTAAGGTGTCTCTATCCTGTTCTTCACTGGGTACTGTAAACATAACATAAGATCTGTCAGGGCAGAACAGGCAGTTATGGTGACCTGGTCTGCCCTGCAGTCTAAAGAATGTCACTCATCTTTTTGTCAGGTTTACTTCTGACCTGTTACATTTGGTTTTCTCAAGACTTGAACGTGTTGAAGAAGTTACTGCACACCTGACATCAGCTGTCCTGACTGCTCAAGATGTATGTGTAAATTTGTCTAAACCCAACCTGTAGTGAGTGAATCTTTTGTTTACAAAAATTAAGATTTAAGTATTATCAGAAATTCTTTTCCATGCAGATAACTGTAGTCAACCAAGAAATTATCATTTTATCACGTTTTTGAACAAGTAAACTAAATCTAGGGCTTTAAACTTCTTGCTCAGTAAGATAGATCTTCCTGACACCAAATTTTCCTTCAGCTTTTTATGAGCGTTCAAAACTGTTCACGATACTCTCACAGGAATCTCACTTATCTCTGTATGCAGAGTTGTTATCATCACTGAGATTCTCCATGTTCTACAGCTTACACATCCTGGATCACAACAGTCATTTTACCTGCTACACCTCCTGCTGTGACCTTCTGAATTATACAGCCAGGGTCTTACCTGACTCTGTTTTAGAGTCATTACTTCCCTGAGCTCAGACCTTTATCTGATAAAAGGGATGAGAGAGTACAAACATGGTCTAGATTGGGACTGTTACATACCTTGGCTTGTGTCCATGGTATAGTTAATAGCCCAGCTGCTTGGTCTTTCTACCTGGGTAGAAACAACGGATGTCATCATAATTAAGAAGAAGCAGATTTCATGACACATTACCTAAAGTGGTTCCAATGAACAAGCAAGGGTCATTATTCTGGTCTAACTCCAAGATTTCAGCTGAAGCATTGTTTCTAATTTCAGCACTATGATTAACAATGTTGTCTATTTATTTGAAGGGCTAAGAAGACCGAAAGCAAAAGGAGGGCTGGAAATCATAGTGGAGAGGTGGAGAGGAGATCTCAGCACCTGCAGGGCAGCACAAGCAGGGCAGGGTAACCTGCAGTGGGAGGGCTAACCCACATTATGGGGTCCTGCACTCAGGCCTGGTGCAGAACACGATGCTTTGAATTGACATCTTCTTGTAATTTTCGGGGTGAATACAGCTGCAGTATTGCAAGGAATTTTCCTTGGTGCGTCACAGACCAAGAAGCAGCCTTTTGATTGCTCTTAAGTGAGCAATATGACTTCCACTTGTAAAAGAGCAACCAGGAGAGCTGCACACTGCAGGGGGGAGCTGGAAACCTGCTGCTGCACAGCCAGGCCTGGTGGAACCCCTTCCTCCCCGACCCCTGCAGCAGCTCCCTGCCACACTCTGCCCTGCACAGCATCAGCCAGGGTTTTCTGTCAGTGCACAAAGCTGGTTTCTCTACACTAAAATACCTGCAGGAAAGTTGAGTGTGTGCTGGCCTTTACTGCCTACCATGCACGCAGATTAACATTACATACCGCAGTCTGGACGTAAGGGTGTGGCCCAGGGTTTTATATGTAAGGCACAATTTTTACCACAGGCTTCACTCCATGTTGGTTTAAATACAATGAGCAATGTATATCTTTTTTTTAAAGTCCAAATGGAAGGAAAAGGTCAAAGCCAAGTCATAAATTTATCACAATTTAATGAACCTGTGCCAAGGTGTCATATGAAAGTATTGAAAAGCCGCTGAAAAGCAATAAACATGGGATTGCTCACAGGCTATGGAGGTTGCCCAACCTTTCAGTGACCTTGGCCTGAGGTGGAGTTTGTAGCAAAACATGAAAACAGGAATACCTCCCTGGTTTCACTTTTCAAGGCAAACACTGTGAGCTGAACCTCAGCACAACTGAGGTACAACTGCAACTGGAGCCATCAGCTTCAAAGCTTTTGTGTTCACAGCCAGAACATGCTGCAAACCTGAACTGAATCACCTCGACCTGGAAAACAAAACAAAACAAAACAAAAACAGGGAGGGAAACAAAATCTTGAATATCAGACCGACAAAAAGAAAAAAACAAACCACAACAGACACCAGCTGCTGAAATGCGCATTTGTTGCAATCTGAGATTCAGGCAGGAAAATATTCAGTATGAAAATAAGTGCACAAAACAGAAGGATGGCTCTCACCATAGACATCTGCTGGGGTGGTGGTACTGTTAGGTAATACCCACTGTTTTTCCTCCAGAGTCAAGCAGAAAGGAGAAGCCATGAAACTCCTACTTCTGTCAAGAAGACAGCAGTGAGACTGATGGTTTGGGACATCTGCTCTGCGCTTCCCACAATGTGACTGGCAAGATGAAGTGAACTCTCACAGACAGGGGAGATGCCTGGATCTTGGCTTCTGCATCTTTCAAACACTCCTCTTGTGATGACAGTGCCATCCCTCATTCCTGACACTGTGCTGTATGGTCTGACCATCACGTGGGCAATCCGAGCCTATCCTAAGCATTTACAGTTCCTCAGCTGGATGTTCCCACTCCCTGAATGTTTCATTTCCCTTCAAGTCTTACACCCAGCAGAATTTACGAAACTGTCCCTCAAAGACACAGCCACACTTGAAGAAACATCAGGAGAAATTGTAACTGATGTTATAACCATTGAAAAGGAAGAGAGCACAATGAGATCCTCCACAATCACAGCTATTCCCCTTAATGGATCAAGATTTTGTAGCATCTGTTTATATCTGGAGTGAAGAAAGCCTTGCAAGGACAAGGGACTTGCATTATAAATACTACCGGAATCATAACTTTTTCCTTCCTCAGCTGTTACCTTTAACTCTCAGCTTTCAGATTACTGTAGACCAATGTTTTTCAAAATGGAACCTTCCAGTTTAGCTCACACTCTAGGAAAAGATTTTCAAGGTATAGAAGTGAATAAGGAGAGAAAAAAAATCTCATTTCATGAGGATTTGTGCTTCTCACAGACACACACATACACACACACAAAAGGCTTTGGAAAACCTCACTATAACCCTTTTGTTACATAATATTTGGCTTGATTTTCACAACTGTTCAACATCCTGCACAAATCTATTAGAAGACGGTTATTGCCTCTAATTATTTAACTATATATTTGGGTACCTAAAAATGGATTTCTGTACAGGGTTTCTTCCATAGAATAGTACAAACAAGGCTGTTGCTGCTCCAAATAACATTCCTCCCATTTTACAGCCCCCTTGCATAACTACTAGGTTACACGTGGCAGTTTTATTGATCACTCTGGATTGCCATTCAGGAATTATGGGAAGCTGAATGTATAACATTTTGGAGAAATGCCCAGAATTGGAAGTGATTTTATGTTGACTCCTTCAGCACTTATACTATGTAGGAAGAGTGCTGATTTTCTTCAACAAAGTAGTCAAAGAGGGGTAGGCAATACACTATTTCTGTCTTATTTCATTTAAGTGCTAACATTTATGAGTACAGGTTTAAAGACATGCAGGGTACAAGGGGGGTTGCTGTCATCCCACATCTGCATTCCCTTTCCCAACACAGGCTGTCTGCAGAGTTTCCCTCTGTCTATTGCAGTTACCTTCAGCCCCACAGAAATGAGGATGTAGGTGCTGTCACAGACTTTTTTTGTAAAAGCCAAGTAGATGGAATTGTGCTATCTACAACACACTGATTTGAGACTATTGATAACAAAACCTATAAACCTTAACTTTTTGAGATAAGTAAATATTAGCTTCATTTCACAGAGGAGACTCACTCAGCAATGTGAACTATGAGTCCTGCCAGGAACACAGAGCATCTTGATCCTTAGCCACTTGTTCTGTTCACTTGTCTGCCAGATTCAAATAACTGAAATGGTTCAGGAGAGGAATTGGACACTGACCATGGTAGGTTAGGAAAGTAGATTGGAAAAAGTGCCAGCATTTTTTCCAGAACTGCATGTTTTGGAGTACTTAATACTTCTGCCCTACTGGAAACTTAATGAAGGCAACCTCATTAGCAGTAATTAGTAGCTGAAAGCAATAGATGAATGAATAAGCCTTTCCAGTGAAGGAATATCAGCTGTCAAACTGAGTTTGAGGAGGCCAGGCTTCTCACCAAGCACAACTGATACATAATGAACCATAATACAACACCGTGTAAGTAGTAACAATAATAATAACAAAACTTTTCATTTCTGCTCCTTTTTGAAACCACAAAAAGTCTTTACCAAAAATGCAACTTCTTACTGTCAATAAATTTGCACTTTCATCTCAGCTTTGCTTTAACTTTCTCTAAAATTGTTCACTCATGTAAAACTGGAGCATGGACTCTGGATTTTAGCTATGCTGCTGAACAGAGCAACAAGGGATGTAGTGTGGGAACTGTAGTGTGCATCAGAGCAGGACACGTGATCATTCTGCCTCTGCCACAAATACACAGCTTTTGGTCCTCTGTAGGTATGTTGAATCTATCCCAGGCATCTTTGCTATCTAACAGTGGTTTACACTGTCACAGAAGTGGTATTTTAGTAAACACATACAGAATCTTGAAGTTTCCTGACAATCAACTTGTACATACATGCAAAAGAGAAAACAGTGTTGGTGGGAAGCTACCAAAATTACATTTTCCTGTTTACACAGCACAGCTAATACTTACAGCTTGAAAAACTTATTATAGTCATGAATAATATTTAAATGCTCTTAACTAATATAAAAATCACAAACACTTAATGTGCACTGAACACGTGAAATTTTCTGTTCCAAGGTGAGAATACCCAGCTGATGAAACAGAGGGTTCAACAACAGCTATCAACAGAGAAGATAGCAGCACTGGGGACTACAGAGAGTTAAATCACTTGAACTCATTTGAACTAGTTTAATAGTTAAGCTAGAAAGCCTCAGAACAGAGATTTTGGAAACAGAAGGAGATTGATAACTTGTTTGTAACAGCATTTTCCCATGCTTCATCAGTGGAATGCTGCAGCCAATGTGGGCTTCTTGCACTGGTGGGATTTTGTTAAGGGCTTCTGTGAGGCAAAGGCAGCTCTCAGCAGCTGTCCCATTTAGCTTTCTTCTCTTTATGTATTAAGTAGTCGTAGGAACAATATTTGTTTTACATAAATATTTGAAAGTTGTTTTTTACCTTAGTTGCTACAAACATCTGTATTTGAATGTGAAGGGGATTGTTATTAATGTATTAATGTATGAACCAGAATACCTGTTACTCATTTCCATCTCACTTTATCCCCAGATATAAATAGGAATGGTTTCATTCATCTGCTTGTGTGCATTATCCATACAAATTGCTAAAAATTTGTAGGACTGATACACACAAACTGAAAACTGTCAGTTCAAAGTCCAAATGAAATAAGGAGGTTCATGAGTCACAAATATATTTCCACATCTTTGATTCAATTTGTGAAGGACTGACAACGATGAAGAGGGCTAGCTCTTTTTGAAATTTTATTTGAAAATAATAAATTAAATAATTACATAGAGTGATGGGTTTGACAGCTCTGCTAATGTTGTTTGTCATGCAGTTCATTCTGAAAACCTTTCATCTTCAGTAAACCCACAAAAATCTAGTGCTTTCAAATCAGCTTCAGGAATTTACTACATCTGTAAACATAGTCTATGACAGTCTATTTCGGATGACAAGCTCCAGCTGATTACCTCAATTAAAACTTAACATCTTTTATACAGAATTTCACATCTTCAGAGATACAGAAATTCATTTTACCCTGTTTTGTTCCACTTCTTTTAAACTCATCATCTGATACTGTTTTTTTTTCTTGTTGTTTGTTTTTTGGGGGGGTAAAAATAAACAAAGGTACGTCTGAAAAAACATTGACCAATGTAGATTTTTAGTTACCCTAAAGATGTGTGAGTGGTTCACTTAGGTGTGGGTGCGACGTGACACTTTTGCCTGTGGTTTACGTGTTATAACTTTTTCATCTAATGAGCTACTAGCATGCAGACAACCTGCTGCTGGTTGTACGTGTTGGGAATGAATGATTGTGATCTACATGTTTCTCAAAGATCAGCACTATACAGTTATTTAATTGCATAAGAGGAGAAATCGCTGTCTTTTGAATAAATTTCATTTATGACAGGTGAAAATGGAAAAATCTAATGCTTGTCAAGATGCAAAGCTTCCCTTCCCTTCCCTTCCCTTCCCTTCCCTTCCCTTCCCTTCCCTTCCCTTCCCTTCCCTTCCCTTCCCTTCCCTTCCCTTCCCTTCCCTTCCCTTCCCTTCCCTTCCCTTCCCTTCCCTTCCCTTCCCTTCCCTTCCCTTCCCTTCCCTTCCCTTCCCTTCCCTTCCCTTCCCTTCCCTTCCCTTCCCTTCCCTTCCCTTCCCTTCCCTTCCCTTCCCTTCCCTTCCCTTCCCTTCCCTTCCCTTCCCTCAGGTAATTTTCTTCCAAGTATGCTAAACTGGAAAACCTGACAGACTTTTGCACTGCAGACTATTCATCCCATTTGTCAATGCATTAATTTTTACCAATATTTTCCTAAATAAGAAACTGAAGTCAGGCTCCTATGTCTCAACTTGCTGGTCCTGGAGACAGTTGACTGAAATAGAAGATAGGTGTTTGAAGACCAGTGCTCCCAATGAATATTCCCAATGCTACACAGATAAAGAACATAGCTAAAATGATAAATGAGTCTGTCAAAGTCATACAGGGTATGTTTACACTGGTTTGTGGAAGTGAGTAGAGCTTGAGCACAGCACCCCAGGACTTGTTGGATAACTCCTTGCTCTCTTTAAGGGCTCTGCAATGACATCTCTCATACAAAACCTGTCCATGCTGCACTGTGGGACAATGCCAAAATGATGTATGAAGAAGCATGAATGGGTTTTAGAAGTTTTGATTCTGTACTAATTAATTAATTAGTTCCTAATTAATGTTATTGACTTTGTATTTGAAAAATACTGAAGCTTATGTAAAAGAGGCTGAAGATGTCTTCCAGCACTGCAACAGTCTGACAAAAGATGTCTTTTCCATCTTTTCAGATAGTAGGGAAAAAATGATCTGATATGGAGTTTTCTGAGGATATTTCAAATGTTGATTAAACATAAAGTAGAAATACAATGTTTAAAGCATGTTGGGTTAAATTCAAATATGTAAATGATTATATCTGAGTCATTGCTGCTATAGCAATTACTGAGATATTTGTTGAAATTGTTTCAGATCTCTGAAAAGTTTCCAAAGCACTTAACTTTTACATAAGCATGACAGTCAATTGAATGCAAGAACCTTTTCACCACAGTAACACATGATCTAAATTAGGTCACTTTGTATTTGTGAGTGTTCGAAGTGTAACCTACTCAAATCAAATTAGGTCAGCCCGCAGTGTCCTGCTTATCAAAATACCCCTCTAGAACAGAAGATACAAGATCTATAGAAATATTAACCGAGGAATTAAGAATGACAAGGAATATACCATCGTCAGTTTCAGATCAGTTGGAGTTACTCAAATGTGTTTAGACTTGGCCTATACAAATGGAAAACATACTGGCAACTTACCTTTCCTTAGACAGTGTAAGGTTGTTCTTATCCCATAGCCCAATATTACGTGTCTTCTTCTCCAATATTATTTATGTGTTTATTTCTATTGGATATCTGGCTGAATACATTTACTTAACCAGACAGATGAAAATTAGTAAAGATATTCCACAATATAGTCAATGCTTGCATAGTAAAAACAGCAATGTAAAATTTGCACTGGCTTTATCTTTAATTTTACTTTAATATTCTAGTCTTTTATTTCTTTACTTTTCATGTTCACACACTCTGGCTAAGGAAAAGCAAAATGAAAACACACATTGGAACTTTTTGCTTAGGTGTACAGCTTCACCCCTGACTAAGCCTTTAAACATAATGCTTTTGTTTCCTTAAACTATTTACGTGTAAGCTGGTCTCCTTGGGTTATTTATGTTATGCCATGTTCCATTATGGATTGACATTTCTAATAATACAATACTACTAAAATAAGATTAATTTACTATCTTGAAGGTGCAGCTTAACATCAGTAATTCCCTATAAATACTTTTGATGCTGACACATATCTTTCAGTTTATAAAAACATGAATACACGATAAGGTCAATATTCGTGACACTTCACTATAGAAAACAGAATCACAGAATCACAGAATCATCTAGCTTGGAAGAGACCTCCAAGATCACTGAGTCCAACCTCTGACCTAACACTAACAAGTCCTCCACTAAACCATATCACTAAGCTCTACATCTAAACGTCTTTTAAAGGTGGCATTCCTTACACGAAGGCAAGCTATTTAGTACACAAAAGCTTTTATGCCTGTAATAGAAATGAACATTCTTTTTGCCAAGCTTCCTGAAACCCTGCCTGACTTCTGTTTTGTGTATGCTTCACTCATGTGAGATAAAAGCCCGATCGTGAACAATAGCTTAACTCAGCCAACTCCATTAACCTGCCATTGTAACAGCATTATCCTGAAAACCTCTGGTAACATATTTTTCAAAATATTGTGCAACTCCTGTCAAACAAACCTAATTCTGTTTGATATAATGTAAGAATTTGCAAACCTATGTTACATGAGAATGAGTTTTTAGTTCTAAATATAGAACAGGTGAGTAATTTCACCCAGTTCTGGCATCAGCACTTGCCTACAGATTAAAAAGAAACAATGAATAATGGAGATCTGGAAACCCAAATTACAGCACCTAAGTTCGCTTAACAGCTAAGCCTGCTCTCTGACTCTGATAGTGCTTAGACCACTCACATTGCATGTATAAAACCAACACTGAGGTGCGCTCTATGTTTCATAACTAAGTTCCCAAGAGCTTTGATGTGCTCTTGACCAGCTCTAAACCTCACAGATAACTACTTAAGCTTCTAGAAGACAGCACATCCTCCAAATCCTCCTGAGGTTCACAAACAGCATAGCTGGTGTCAATAACACATTTTAAAGAAAAAATTAGTACTGCAGTAGTAAGGGCTCACTGATTTTTTTTAAGATGATATTATGTTTTATAACTGTATTGCATATTTGTTTATATGTCGCCTCTTCTACTGTAAAAAAAAAACACAACAGATTTATTTATTTATTTATTTTTGTTAGCAATTTATTAAATAGAAGATAGAAGATGGGAGAATTTTGAATACTGAATGATACCTGGTTTCTAGATAAGTTTAACACAAGTGAAATTGTAAAGTCTGATCAAATACTTGGGATTCTTGAT
Source organism: Aythya fuligula (assembly GCF_009819795.1). NCBI lineage: Eukaryota > Metazoa > Chordata > Aves > Anseriformes > Anatidae > Aythya > Aythya fuligula. The sequence goes on along the minus strand of NC_045593.1, from coordinate 12,681,167 downwards.
TCTAGAATGTGAGCTTAGTAATGTAAGAGAATGCCACACAAACAAATACAGAGAGGCATCAGAACTTCAGTTTATTTTTTCACTTTAAATGAAGGATAAAGAAAATACTTCATCATTGTATCTAGCTTCCAAAAGAAATAAGGTCTTTCAGCTTGGAACATAAAACATAAACAAGTCCAAACACTGGACTCTGAAGGTAGAACTTAGTCCGAAGAAGAAGTCGCACATGAGTGTAATTAACTGTTAGAATAAATTGGTATGTGATCTGAAATCTCTTTCTCTTATCTCTTGCAATCATACATGGACACTTTTCTAAAAAATAGAACAATTACTTTTTGTAAATTTTATAAATATGTAAAAGTATTTTGTAAATACTTTTTGTGGGGTACTCTAGGATGAGGTCTCTCACAATCAAAAATAAAATATCCAGATGAAAATTTGGCTTAGTATGAAATGAATAACAAACAGCCCACTGATTTTAGTAGAGACAAGAAATCACCCTATGAATATAAATGGTCCAAAACAAACTGCAGGTAGGAAACAATCTCTTTGATTTTATCTGACTACCAGCTTTTTTTTTTTTTTTTTTTTTTTTGAGTTTGAGTTTGAGTTTGAGTTTGAGTTTGAGTTTGTCCTCATTTTGTTCCTTACCTTACCATTGTTTTTGTTGTTTGTATGTTCAGATGTGGGTAGTGGTAGAGCAGAGGAAATCTGTTTCTTACTTCTAATTTATCTGTTTCTGAGAAGCCACCCTAGCCCTTCCTTTGCTCAGCTTTGGATTTTTAAGGAGTCCTGCATTTTAACCTTTGGACTTATTATTGAGCATGGCAACAATGAAGTAACAGAAAGATTTTTCTCTTTTGCCTTAGTTCTAGACCGAAAAAAGGTCAATTCAAACTAGGATAGTTTGCTTGAGGAAAAGAGAAAGCTATCAAGTAGTCTAGGTAATTCAGGTAATAAGAGGTGAAAATATGCCATAGGCTAAGCCTCAGAGGGCTCATCTAATTCAACAGATTTTAAAGGAAGTGGTAAGGGAGAAAAAAAAAAAGCCAAATCGGCTGAGGTACTGAAAACATATTTCCTTTAAAGTAAAAGTTAATTGTTGTTAAAAGTGTTAGGCAGAAAACATGAAGAAGTACATGTAAATCTAAAAATAAGGAAAAAAAATGCTATGGATTCATGGCAACCTCATTTACCCTGAAATAAACTAATACCCTCTATTATCTAAAGTAAGAATGAAAAGATGAGAAGCATTTTTCAGAAAACTGATTTTTGTCTCCAAAGAATCTATGCCTGCTTAAAGTAGTATGAAGTACGAAGATCAGGTGCTCTAAATTTAGCCATGGCATTACAGTAAATTACCAGCCTCTGTTGTAGCAGGATTGCTTCCAGTGCCTGAACTAACTAATTAACCTATTTAAAGCCAGCTTTGACACCTCTATATTGAATTACACTTCACAAAGTAGACATATCCTTATTGCAGAACTCTAACCACAAGACCGTCCTTTTTCCCTTTCAGGCTTCCTCCCAGTAACAATGTGAATGACATGCCCAGTTTAAAAAGAAAAAAAGAAGAAGAAAAAAAAAAGGCGTTATTCATTGTGTCACTATTAATCATTATGGTGCTAAAAATGAAAATACAATGCTAAATCAAGTCCAACATATACTACCTGAACTTAAGCTGTCGTGGTACCACAAAGTGTTTTTTTTTTGTGGTCATTTAATCCCAGCGTACTCACAATTCATCCCATGTACTCATCATTGTGACCTCTCTCAATTATTTTTCAATGGTTTTAGGAAACTAGAGAGGTCCTAGTTGACTGGAATCTGGCAAAAGTTGTTCCAGTTTTCAGGAAGGGTAAGAAGAAAGACCACACTAATTATGGGCCTGTCAGTCTCACTACAATGCCCATAAAAATCCCAGAAGATTATTAAGGGAGTTATTGAAACACACTTAAAGACAACAGTTGTTGCTCACAGCCAATGCAGGTTCACGAGGGGTGCATTCTGCTAAATGAACTTAATTTCCTCTTATGACAAAGTCACCCACCTGGTTGACCAAGGGAAGCCAGTCAATGTAATCATTCTGGATTTCAGCAAAGTTTTTGATAATGTTTCTCACAGTACACTTCTGAACAAAATGTCCAGCATGCAGATAGACAAAGACATAATACAATGGGTGAACAACTGGCTGACGAGTCAGACTCACAAGGTTCTAATAAATGGGGTTACATGGGGCTGGCAGGCAGTCACTAGTGGGGTTCCACAGGGCTTCATTTTAGGGCCAGTTCTCATTAATGCTTTCATAAATGGCCTGCATGCAGGACTTGAATGCATAGGAGCTAAGTCTGCAGACAACACTACATTGGAAGGAGCGGTTGACTCCCTCAAGGTTAGAGAGGTCTTGCTGAGAGATCTTGACAAATGAGAGAGCGGGGCAATCACCAACAATATGAAGTTTAACAGGAGCAAGTGCTGGATTCTGGATGTAGTGTAGGACAGGACAACCCTGGCTGTAAGTACAGACTGGGTGTCAAGAGGCCAGCGAGCAGCCCCGCAGAAAGGGATCTGGGGCTTCAGGTCAACAGCAAATTGCACATGAGTTGAACAAGTGTGCCCTGACAGCCAGGAGGGCCAACCACACCCTGGGGTGCATCAGGCATGGCACTGCTAGCTGGTTGAGGGAAAGGATTGTCCTGCTCTGCTCTGCACTGGTGTGGCCTCACCTCCAGTGCTGTATGCAACTTTGGATGCCACAATATAAGAAGGACATAAAACTATTAGAGAATGTTGAAAGGAGGGCTACAAAGATGGTGAAGGATCTGGAGGACAAGATGTATGAGGAGTGGCTGAGGTCCCTTGGTTTGTTCAGCCCACATATATACGCATATTTGAAACAAAGAAAATATGAACTATTGTTACGAGAAAAAGAAAAGAGGAAAACCAAAGGCTTTGCCTAAATTAAACTTTGAAGTGGGCATGGCACATTTTTTGCTACTGGCAGGTACTGCTGCTATTTTTTAACAGGCATGATATTCATACTGGGAGATAATTACAGACAACCATTGAATTATGCTAAAGGAGCAAGGCCATGAGCCAGAAGTCTATCAGACAAAATTGCTAAGTTAAAGACCACCTATTCAGAAGTACATGGACATCTGAAGATGCTGCACATGAGAAATGAAAGTAAGAAATCTTGAATGTAAAGTGACTACAGAAAACAAAGAAAATGAAACTGAGAGGGTGGTCGCACACTGAAACAGGCTCCCCAGGGATGTAGTCACTGCACCAAGCCTGTCGGAGTTTAAGAAGTGTTTGGACTGTGCACTTAGTCACATGGTCTGAATTTTCGGGTAGACCTGTATGGTGCCAGGAGCTGGACTCGATGATCCTTGTGCTTCCCTTTCAACTCAGGATATTCTATGATTCTATGATTCTATGAAATTCAAAATGTTTGAGAGAAATTTAAAATTATGAATAGAATATTCATAGGTCAGGAAACTACCCTTGCCTTTACAAAATGAATGCTCCTAAACTAAATGTCGGTAGTGGTGTTTTATTTCTATTTACTCTAACTTTATTGAATCAACTTCTAGATACAAATTATTCATAAAATACATAATGCATATATAGAAAAGCCAGGGATGAAATTGAGCAGACACTTAAAAGTGACAGTGGAAGATGACATTTCTGCATGAATGTGGTGCTACCTGGAGATAGCCAAAGTCATACCTGTTGATCCAAGTAAAGAAAGGATGTATATTCACTTTTTCACTCCTCTTATTACGGTGCTAATAAGAAAAGAAATAACACTCTATAGGACTCTGAACAATTTTCATCTCCAGGAGAACTACATATTAAGAGCCCATTAGTTATGCTTCTGCAATGTCAGTGAAGTCAATGGTTTTGCATGGTATACCTGAAAATAATAAACATGACAATAATCCAGAAGAAACATCCAGAGGTCATCTAGTCCAATCTCCTCCTCAAGCATCAGCAGCATGCAGTCAGCATAACATGCTCATTTATGCAGTCAGGTCTTGAAAAACTTCAAGGACAGAGACTGTAGAGCCTCTCTGGGCAACCTGTTCCACTGTAGGACTTTCATCAGCTTTTTCCTATGTCTGCTCAGAATGAGGCATGTTTCAAATTATGCCCATTTTCTCATGTCCTCTTGCCATATTCCACAGTAGAGTTTGACTCCTTCTTTCTGATAACTGTATCACAGGTGTTGTAAAACTACTGTTAAATTCCCTCAAAGACTGCTCTTCTCCAGGCTGAACAAGCCCAGTTTCTTTAGCCTCTCCTCTCCAGAAAAGAGGTCAATCCCTCAGCCCTCTTGGTGGCCCTCCACTGAGCCTTCTGCTATTTGCTAATGTTATTCTGGCATCGGGAGGCCCCAAACTGGACACACAATTGTATAAGAAATGAGAAATTGCTCAAGAATAGTGATTTTTCTCATTCTACTAGGTATGTTCCAGTTAATACAGGACAAGATGCTCTTGGCCTTTAGTGCCAGGGCATGCTGCTGGCTTAGGTTCAGCCTGCTGTACATGAAGATCCACAGGACCTTTTCAGCAGAGCTGCTCCCCAGCTAGTAAAACCCCTGTGTTTATCATTGCAAGAGCTTACTCCTTCCAAAGGTGCAGCCCTTTGCATCTGTCCTGGAGTTTGCAGACATGTCCAATGATAAGATGCCAAACTACAGAATATTCATTATATACATTCTACCTAAAATTAAAGGAAACAAAATATTTTATATTCTAGTGCCAAGGGAAGTTTGTAAAATCAGGAATGAAATAAAATTGCACTTTATTTATGAAGGAGCATATTTGTTATAGAATCTGTTGGAGGTAACAAAAGCAGTACAAAAGCAATTTGTACTGATAAAGTGAATATCTTTTGATATTTTTTTTTTGATTGCTGTTTCGTTAATTTCATAATTATAGCTACAATATTGCATACAAGCTTGTGAAGTATGCTTGATTTTTGGATTGTATCTGCCATTCTGTGTCTTTTGAATGGCTTAGAGAACTTCTCTTTGGCAGTCTTTATGCATTAAGAAAACTCAGCATAGCTAATAAGCTTTTCAAAAAATGGCTTGCTTCACTTGTAAAGAATGTGAAAAGAAACTATGGCTGAACCTCATGCTCAGTGGAAATTTTGAGGTATGGACCACAGAGCAGATTGAGGAACTTTTCTTGCTAGCATGGTGACAATGTGACATCACATAGCCACACTCTGAAGTGAGAAAAATACTGCCTTAGAAAATGTTCTGGTTAATTGTAAAGTGTTTTGAATCTCCCTGTGCCGGTCTGCTTCCTGAGAGATGTGCCCAGAGTGTTTCTTTTTGTATAGGGAATTGGTCACAGCCTGGATTCTTCACAGAATGAAATGTTGAGCCATATTTATGCAGAGAAATTTTATGCCAGTCAGTAAGTGTTAAGAGACTTCCTAACTCAGCAGTATTTTCTGTGTTTTTATTATTATTATTATTATTTTTATTTTTATTTTTATTTTTATTTATTTATTTATTTATTTTTGCAAGGACATTTTTGCAGGAATGGACTGTAAGTTGTTTTAATCATAATAAGAGTATTGTTAATATAAACTCTCTTGCATGCTTTCTAAGGTAGACTATCCAAAGCTTTTTCTATGCAGCATACAAAAGAATAACTGAACACAAATGGTACAGGAAATAAAATAGTAAGTTACAGCAAACTTTGAAAAAAAAGGACCCAATGCATTGAAAATGGTTAACTGAAAGCTGAACTACATTTCAAGTTTTTTTGTTGTTGTTGTTTGTTTGTTTTTGTTTTGTTTTGTTTTGGTGTGTGTATGTTTTAATATCAAAAATGCAGATATTTCATCTCAGCTTCCATCACAAACTGGATTTAATAGCAGAAGCATTATCCATCTTCATTTTATGACCCTGTGATGAGAAATTTTTACATTACTTTGTTTCAATACTTGATCCTCTTCCCTGCTAAAAATCTCTGCGTTATTTTGAAGCCTTAAAGTTCCAGCCATGGAGTCTTGCTATATCTATATGTCTACTGGAAAAAAAAAAAACTTTTTATATGGATCCTTGTAAATGGAAATCTGACACAACCACCCCTTAACTTTTCCTTTGATGAAGTAAAAAGAACAAGTTCCTTGAATTTTCTTGTACAAAACATGATTTCCCATCATTCTCGTGGTTATTCTCTGAACACTTTCCAGTTTTCAACATCCTGCTTGAAGCTTAGATACCAAACTGAGCAAGATATGACTATAACTCCACTGCTAAATCTGAATGCATCGCTACTCAGCTTTCCCCATTCCTAAATATCGGACCTATTTTGTTCTCTGGGCCCCAGCATTACGCAGGGAATCAAAGTCTATTAGATATCCACCATGAAACTCAATTATAATCAAGTTATAACAATTATAAAAAAATAAGTTGGTGTTGTCAGGACATATATTCTTTGCTTTTTAAATTATGCCTTTGCCTTGGGATATAGAAATAAGTACTGTCTTTCACATGTACTATTTCATAATTCACTGTACAATCCATTTCACTTTTTATTAGTCAGCATAAATTCAGAATGTATGCTTATTCTCGAACTTTATCAGTAATGATTTTGTTCGATTCCAGGACGTTGATAAAACATATACTGCATGAAAAAGGAGCAAGAATTTAAGAATCCTATCTAAAACAGCGATTTACAATATTCGGTAGCTGAAGTTCCCTTTTACCTCATTGGGGTTTACAAACCATAGGAGAACCTTTCTGAGAATACCTTTCTAATTTCCCACAGAGAAGGTCAGTATGTAAAGTTAGAATTCAACACCTAGTGATTAAAGGTGGCTTTTACTAAAGAAACTAAAAATGGAAAAAAAAAGAAAAAAATGTAAAGTTTCCAAAAGAGAACTGTGCTGTAATTTTTAATATCCTTGTAGTAAGAAAAAGACTTAGTCTTGCATGAGTATACATATGCAATGTCTCAAGAATATAGGGGATGAAATACAATGAAATTCTGACTGAGTTGTACGTGCTGTAAGAAGAAATTATTCTGGTAACAAAGCAGATTAATTTGTATGCATCGTATAGTCTGTTGTCATAAGTAAAACGAGGATGTTGAGGTTTTAGCATGGTTTGCGGGGGCACAACAGGGTTATATCTGTTTCTAAGATAGTACTTAGCTACAATGTGCCGGTGTGGTTAGCACAAAACATGTAGACTGCAGAGACACAACATTATTTGCCTGAAGTGATAAGCTTATTGGGTTCTATTTTGAATTTGTATATCATGCATAAATGCTTTGATCTGCTGTGCTAGTCTACCAACTTTTCTTTCAATATTCGACTGTCTGAAATCAACTAAGAAATGAGCCTGCCATTATTGTCACCAAGAAGTTTTAAAAATCTGACAAAATATTTATAATTTTAATCATCCCGGAAAAAAGTAATTTATTTTACATCTTGGTCTGCTAGGTATTGACTGGCTATAACTATGCCAGCCTTTCTGTTTTGCATGCTGCTATTCCTTTTTTGATACATAATTGTTTTATAGCTCAAGCAGGCAATTTAAAACCCTCATTAGGAACATCAGAAAATGTCGTGCAAGTGCTATACTGTGTCAAGCAAACTTGACTAAAAAGTTACAAAGATACATTAAAAATGTAAAAATATTCTGTGCAGGGAGCACTTCTCAACAAAGGTTTGTGGTTCCCTATGAGCTAGCTGACTTCAATGGGACTATTTGTATTCTTAGAGAGCACCATATGTTTGAGTGCTTTGCTGAATCAAACCAGAGAAAGGAAGCTTTAAATGCTTTGTGTGATTGTTACCAGGGTACTACCAAAATGCAGAAAAAATACCCCAGAATGACAGAGCAGTGTTCAGGTATGAGTAGGCAGATGTCTTGGAAGTATTTACTTATTAATTATGTTTCTAAGCTAGTAACACATTATAGAGCGCACAAGGTTTGCTAACAGCTTGGGCAGTTGTCAAATTGCAAATTGGAAGTTCTATTGAGCTTTGATAATCACAAATACATTCTTGCCATGTCCAGTCTTCCAACAACTTGAAACCGTAGATCAGAAGAATGGGTACTATTGAAAGCCGAGGAGATATTAGACATTTCAGTGTTGAATTCCCGAGGAACTAATTAGAAACAAAAAGTATTCTAAGATTTATATGAAAAAGTTTTGTGAAAATATACAGTTCCCAATATCTTATTTATAGCCATCATTAGGAACAAGAGAATGAAAAGGTTGAATAAAACTGCAAGGAAACAAAAAATTCCTATTAAAAAGCACATTTCTATGAAAGAAACTCCAGAACAACCTCCAGGAGAGCCAAAAAAGTCACAGTGGATGTAGAAAAAGAAACAACAACTTCAGAAGTAAATAAGGAGAGTTTCACCAAGACTGTTTAATCTGCCAAATAATGCAGCAGCTGATAGGTGTCATCAAGTGCCATACACATTTTTAGACAAGCACCTATCATACAAGGAGACCTGCAATTTGTAGCTGGTGTATGCAGTGCCCCTTACCACACTATGCTGATTCAAAAATGAATTATGACCGATTACTGGAAACAATTATGTGGATCCCCAAAATAAATTACAGTGACTAGCAAACTTATGTGCAGAATTAGCAGTGGAACCACAAATGGTACAGCCCCTACTTTACCGCTTCTGCAACAAGATGGGAGGAGAGGTTACTGGGCCAGGGGGGAGGAGGCAGCAGCCTATGCCACCCAGCCCCTTGGGCTACATGTGGTGCTGCACTGCACAAAGAGCCTGTGGAGTTTTAGTGGGTGGCAACAAAGCTCGGCTGTGATGGAAAGTTAGGAAAACAAAGGTTGGATAACAAAGATTCATCATCTCTGCTATTAACAAGCACTACTTTTTCATGTATATCATGATGTTTTGGTAGCTTATACCGACCTTATACTGACCATGTTTTCATTTACTTATTTTATTAGCTATGAACTGCATCATTAAAAAAAATAATAATTAAATTAAAACAAATTTAATTAATATCTTATAAACATTAACAAAATTTGACCAGATGTCTTAAGTTGTTTACAAAACCTTGATTTACTCAATTCTTCTACCACCTATTAAAGAACACAAACAGCTCTATTCAAGTTCAGAAACCAGCTTTCGTTTATTCAGAAATTCCACGACTGTTTAAAATGAACTAATAATATTCTTTCTCTGGTTTTGTATGTTGCTTTTAAATTATTATTATTATTATTATTAGTTTAAAGTAACAAATAAATGTAAAATTACTACAAAATCTGTTTCTTTCAATGTTAAATGAATAAATCTTTCCTGTGGAAGGGAGGAGTGGAGATCTAGCACCCATTTCTTACATGCATAACAAAATATATGCTTTCACGAACCACAATTTTTCATGCATCGATATCTTTGTATGTTGTGGTTTTCTCATCAATTGACTGTGCTTGTTCAGCTCTCTGGAGAAAGATTTTAATATCCTATGAAAAAGAAAATGAAAAGTTAAAAAAAAAAAAAAAGGTCATTTCACATAGCAACTTGATCATCTCAAAACTTGTAATAATGAAGTCTGTCTTTCCATGGTATGAGCTTTCTGATTAGTCACTAGAAGTGTCTGATGAAAAATTAACTTCAATGGTGATACATTACTATAAATTACACTTGCCCTGGGTTACATAAGATGTTTCCCAAAAGAACACTTAAAACAGCACTGTCATTCAGCTTTAGCACTATGTTGAGCACACTGATGAAAACATAACTATATAGTGGCAATTGCAGAAAGAACAGTATTCATGGCAAATTCTAGAAGTTACTGATGTCTCATTCTTATCACAGAGATGGTGTTTTCATGTTATCCATACAACCTCATTGCTTTCCGTGGTTTTATGAAACTATGGTGTATTAAAACACAGTTCTCAAAGTAAGCAGAAACCTTAAGCATCTCCTTAACCATGTCATTTAAGTCATTAAAATTCTTGTTTAAAATTGTTGTTTAAACCAGCAAATATCATTAAGAGCATACAGAGACAAATTTTTCAGAAGTTTCTTTTCTTGTGTCTTCACATTTCAGACTGAACTTAACACATCAAGGAAATAAAAGAAAATAAGTAACTACAACAGTTGGAATAATACATACCCCCTTTTAGACATTACAGACATATATATATATGCTTTTTTTTTTTTTTTTGCTTTTTTTTTTTTTTTTCAGTTCTGCATCTTTTATAACACAAACTGTGTTATAAAAATATTTTGTGTTATAAAAATAAACAGTAAGTGAATATTCAGATTTTTTATGAAATAAATGAGTTTAGATTCAAATACATACTCCACTATGCATTTGGTGCCTATTTTGAAGATAGAGCCTTTTTTTTTCAAAAGCATAAACTGCTTGTATTGAACAATGCCTCATATTACTTGCAATGTATGAGCAGCATTTCAGTGAATACAGAACTGGGTTAAAAGATTAATTTTACCAGTCCTTAGTTTTGGAAGGTAGTGCTAACAGTTACCTTGACTTTAAGAAACACTTCAGTTTAAGGAGGCCTACTTCAGTACATTGAGTCAGAAATGAAGTTTCAATTCCGGTTCGACAAAAGTAAATGTTAGCAAATGGAACCATCAGTAAGCTCATTATCAGTACTTATCACTACCACACAAAGCAGATGAGGATCTCAGTAAACTGTAGTGCTTCTGACATGATAGAATGTGAATTATGAGTGTTTTAAATTTAAGTATGTGTTCTTGTAAAAAATAAGTTTGAGAAAGCTACTGCTCATCATCATGGAGCAAATGAGATACACAGTCACTTCCAATACTGTCATTGTGTTCTTGTGTGTGGGAAGTGGAAATTTTATGCTCTAGCAATGCGACAGAAATATATGTTAAATATCAGTCTAAAAGTAAGAATGATATGATCACAAATTTTAATTGGATGAAAAAGAGAGAGTGATAGAACAGCATTTAAGAATGTGTTAAGCATATGAAAGAAGGTTTCCGCAAGACAGATTTAATTTATGTAGCTACCAGTTTTACAAAGGAAAGCAAAACTAAATAACCTCAAAACATGGGTGAAATAGTCCCCCCATAGATTTAGTATGTCTGTACTTAAAGAAGCAGACATAATGTTTCTGTTATATTAACAAAATGTTTATCATTTTTAATATAAGAAACATGCTATTTTTCTTGTATATTTGCACTTCTTGTTTTTTTTTTTTTTTTTTTAATGGGATATAGAATACATGATCAAGAGAAACATAACATATGTCTCTCATTTAGACCAGGTATTTAAACACTGAGTTTAATTTTCCTTCTCTTGCACACTAGGACATTTAAAACACCACATGAAAAAGTCTTCTCAAGTTTCATAAGTATTACAGTTACTGCCTACAATTAGACAGTGATTCAGCAATGCTCTTTCCTCCAAACCATTAAGTATTGACTATGAACTATATGGTCTGCCTCTTAAACCTTACTGAATAGAATCTTCATGAACTCTTCCTGAGAGAGAATGCATTTTTACTCTGCTAAATGACATGTGGAGTTCTGAATGCTTGTTGAGTTCTGCAATATTAAATGGCTGCTGTGAGTATAAGCAGTTTTTGTAATATTTGCTCAACTTATCAATAAATATTTTGATAGATATGTTTACTATACATTATTAGAAATCCTAACCCAGTAGAACTTCAATTTAAATGAATGATACTGAGTTCAATACTGGGTAATGATACTGAAATAATTAACTAAATCAACAATAAAAGACGTAATAATATGATAATTACTTTAAAAGGAACAAGCCTGATGCATGGACCTATACTGAAAGTATTCAAAAAATAGATATATCAAAATACAATGTGGTATCCCAGCCTTCAAAATTATTATTATTATTTTTAAATGAATTAAGTAGTGGCAACCATACCACTCAGGATTTGAAAGCAGGATAAAAAATTTAACATAACATTATCAAATGCATAATGGTTATAACTGAATGGTAATTATTAAGCTACCTTGTTATCCTCACTAAATGTAAGAATGTAGTTCACTCAAAATGAATGTATTAAGAATTGTAGAAATAAAATACAATGCAGACTATTTAAATTTATCACAATCAAAACACAGAGTTACTAAAATGTATTATTGTTCTGGGTACTTGTATCTGTGATAGTATCAGGATGGAAGAAGTATGACATTTTTAACATGAAATAATAACAGCCCTGAAAATGACCTTAATTTTTATTTTTAGACCAACCCATAGAGTAGAAAAAGCAAATTTGCTTGTTTTTTCCAGCTAGAAAAATATTCTCTGTTACTATTGAATGTATTTAAAATGATATCATTCAGAATGTAATGAAGTGTCTACATAAACATGTAGGATTGGTCTGGCTATACCTAAGAAACAAATTTCATCTGATAAGTGAAAAAAAAAAAAAAAAAAAAAAAAAAAAGTCAATTATGGAAAACCACTTGCAAGTTCTATTCAGGACCAGAAATCAGGATGAAAAAGACCACATGACAAAATAATAGAATTTCCAAGTTTATTCACTTATTGGCATTTGTACTGTGGCTAACAGAATGGTTGTCATCATGCAGGTTGTTGCCAGCCTACTGGTATATGAACTGAAAAAACAAACTCCCTTCAGAAGACATCTATATATCTCACCAGCAGATATTCTTTATCAGAGATACTACTGGTTAGAACTGAATAGTCCATCAAGAGACCAAAGGAATATGGTGCCCTAAAACAGATTTTACAAGTTGTAAGCTAAATATTTCATTTATGGTTTTCAGCAAAACATTTCATTTTCCACTGTTTGTGACTGCAGCAGTAGAAACATTTTAACCTTAAAAACCACACCCTACCTTGCTATATTTATCTTGTAAAAGATCTCAAAATAACAGCACTGTGGTTGGATTTCATTTTTATAGAGATTTTTATAGTCTCTGGAGAATTTCTGAACAAATAATTGATGCTAAAATTATTGTTTACTTATTTTGGAATTCTTTCTTTAGGAAGAAAAAAGTTTACCTGTTCACCAAATATACTTCTATGAATTGTCAGAGGAATGTCATTCCTGAAGGGCATAGATTTCTGACCTGTTCTACATAAAACAATGGCCACTGGTTCTCTATGCATGTTTGCTGGTGAATATAGTAATTTGTTGTAAAGTTGAGCAAGAACTTCTAGTCTTAGCTCTCCCCTGCTTAATCAGAATTTGAAAGTTAGTTGATTTCATGCATAAAACAGCAGTCAATATTTACTGGTGCAGTCATGGAATATCATCCTGTCATTCTAAGTACAGAATATGCATTTTAAATATATACTGCAAACTACTCTTCAAGCTGTATAAAATACTTTCTTCTTAAAGTAGAGCTGGAAATTTTGATTAAGAACAAACATTCTGCTCTTGATATTCAGCTATTAGTTTGTGAGAAAAGGTTTTCAAATACAGTACCCTTCCTTGTAAATAATGGAATATATACATATGGCATTACTCTTTTCACAGCATAGTTAAGTGTTACTTTTAATTGCATCACACTTGCTTTTCATGGGGAACTTGCAGTATGTTGAATGTGTGTTAAGAATACTTCTTGAGATAGATCATCTATATAACAAAGAGCTCATTTAAGAAATGCTGTGGTCTACAAGAAACTCAGAGAAGATGGAAAAAATGTTTGAATTAGGAAATGCAGTACATGATTAAATAAAAGGGATCAGGAAAGATGGCAAGGGGAAGGGGAGGGAGGAATAACCTGTCATTCCATGATGTCTATCTTCCCAAATTTGCTGAGACATACATTGCATGGGGCTTTGAACAACCTGGTCTCGTGGATGGTATCCCTACCCATAGCACAGCAGTTGGAAGTATATAGTCTTTAAGGTCCCTTCCAACTCAAAGCATTCTGTGATTATATGATTATATGATTAAAGTAGCCAGAATAGATACGATTAATAGTTATAATCTTTAATTGAGTGGTCATTGTTTTATGTTTTCCTTTTGTATCTTTTCCTACTATAACAAATAAATTTTCAGCCTAAACTTCAACAAATAGATTATTTTATTCATATGTCTTGTCTTTTACTAATAAGGAGTACGACCAATATGATAAATACTGTGTACTTCACTCCTTACAGGGAAATGCATTGCCACCTGTGACAAGGCAGTAGAAAACTTGGAGGCAGCTACAGGCCAGCTAGACAGGTATAAAAAATCAGTCAGAAAGCAGTGCACTCTTTGATGGATGCTTTCATTGACAATGAAACAACTGATCTAATCTACAATCTTCTATGATGTATATTTCATCTACACTTCAAATTGACAGTATCTAAATAAACAATGTTTTTGGGATAATGCAAATATTGATATGAACACTTGCAAAGTTTGTGGTCCCTGAAAGCAATACTTACAATAAGCTTGTACTCTTGATACCTGTTGATCAAGTCTTGAATGAAAGGATGTTTCAAAAGGAGTTCAACTGGAATAGGTGTCAGATCTTCAGTGCCTAATTCTTTGTATATTTTTATGAAATGCTTAAAGAAAAAATAATAACTGTTAACTACAGCAGGTATTTCTGTAACATATAATGTAAGGTACAAAACCTCCTTTGGATCATCAGACTACCTTATCATATCTGCTTTCCTTCTCCAAGCTACTAAATCTATGATTATCTTCATCTGTACTTGCTCCATCATGAAACACTTTGAGTAGAGTTGCCAGTGAAATTTTTCCTTCATCTGTGTATTTCAAGACTTCATTTTCATCTTTTATTAAAGGTCCCTCATTTGTCACTACATCAATATAAGGGAAAGCCTAAGAAAATAAAACACAGGCATAAAATTTAGTCAATAGATCATCTGTTTCATCTAGATATTTGTTAAGGATCAATGGATTATACTTTCAAACTTCAGTTCTTACCAAAAAAAAAAGTCATCAGCCTATACAAAATTATCCACCAAACTATGAGATGAATGAATGGGTCCTGACAGTCCAGAAATATCTATGATGTTGACAACAGGAGAAATGAAATAATCATCTTTTTCCAGGAACCTGGCCAATATTCCTCTGAGAAATTAGTATTTTTCAGAACAACAAAATATAAAAATACTTAACAGTTACAATTTACAATACACTACCAAGAACTTTTTGTTTACATGAGTAAGCTTAGCAATTCATAGAATCATAGAACTATCTAGGTTGGAAAAGAACTTCAAGATCATCAGGCTGAACCATAATCCTGACCTACCAAGTCCCATCACTAAGCAATGTCCCTCAGTGCGACGTCCCCATATCTCTTAAATATTCAATACTCACTCAATGGATGGTGGGGGTTGGACTCCACCACTTTTCTGAGCAGCAAGTTCTAATGTTTAACCACTCTTTCCACAAAGAAATTTTTCCCAATGTCTAAACTAAACCTCCCTAGTGCAACTTGAGGCTGTTTCTTTGTGTCCTCATCACCTGACAGAAGAGAATAACACCCTCCTCAGTGCAAATTCCTTTCAGAAAATTGCAGAGCATTGAAGTCACTCGCAGCTTTCTCTTCTTCAGAATAAACAATCCCAATTCCTTCAGTTGGTCCTCATAAGTTTTGTTTACTTGTCCCTTCACCAGCTTTATTGCGTTTCTTTGCTCAAGCAACTCAATATCCTTCTTGTAGTGAGGGCCCAAAACTGAACACAGTATTCACAGTGCAGTCTCACCAGTGTCAAATACAAGGGGACAATCTCTTCCCTGAGTGATTTGCACCAGAAAGTAATAAATCAAAGCAAATACAGTAAACCATAGTTTGGAGAAATTTGCTTTCCACAAATTTCAGATTAAAAAAAAAAAAAAAAAAAAAAAAAGGCAGCATGAATTTTCTAGTCCAATACAAAGAGTCACTTTATGAAATTCATTTTGGTTAAGAGCTAACATAAGTTCACCAGCTCTCCACAGTAAAAGGTGAGAAAGGCTTTATGCAGAATAATTAGGTGTTCGGTATATTGTTTGTTTGTTATAAACAAGTGACGAGATGTCTTTGTGATGACACTACAGATGACCAAAGAGAAAAACAAACAACAACAACAAAAAGCACTCCAGGTATTTGTTATCACAAAGATGAGAAAGGACCTCATGAAGCTGAACAACATTTTGTTGAGCTTAACAATAGGAAAATTCATTTAATTCAACATACCATTTTCCTCTTTATTAGGAGGGACACAGTGCTGAGATTAAGACAACATTTGTGGTACATATCTTGTGCCTTAATACATTCCATTTTTAGTCCAGGAGTTACATAGTTTACATTTTGCCCCCTCGTGGTTGTTGAATATCCTGCATGAAATGCTGGCCCTACTGAAGCCTATGGTTAAACTCACATTCATTTCAGAGCAGTGGGATTTTATTAATTCTCTCTCTCTCTCAGTATTCAATGGGACTGTAAAGGATACACATACAGAAGACAAGGTATAAGAAAAAAGAAAAGGTTAAAAGGTTATGTTCTATCAGCCCTGGGATACCAACTTAGAACAGACAACTATAAAGTCAAAGAGAATCTACATATGCAAGCTGTTCTAACAGAATCTAATTCTTAGATATGTCTAGATTTCTAAGGGACTCTCCAAGAAGAATTAGGCAAACCATCTGTATAATACATTGAGAGACGTGCATCATAGCACATATAAATCTTGCCCTTCGGAGATAAATTTTTAATTCTAGATTGGAGGGAAAGGTTTTCCTCTACCTGTGACTCACAGCCTTATGAAGCCTTCCACATTTAGGTGATAATGAACGTGCAGTTACAGAAGTTCCAACTCAAAAGAACAAAGCCAAACAAAAAGCACTGAGGAGAATAGGTTGTGTTGTTTTATATCCAATGTCCAGATAGCTAGAATTTTACACTGGTATATGGGGTACTAAGTTCAGATCTACTGTATCTAAGTGGGAACACAGTCTTCTTTCTGTGCTCTCCTTTTTATTTTTTTTTTATTTTATTTTTATTTTTATTTTTTTTTCCTATGACATATGAAAAGGTAAGTGGTATATTCACACTCTCACACTGACACTTTAAAAACTTCTATTCCTTCTCTCTTCAGTCAATTCGAAATAATTCTTCACTCACTTCACATGTTCCCTTTCCAAAACTGTGTTGTGCAAAGCAAAAACAGACAGAGGGGAGTACAATAATATATGTCATAAGTGATAAAATGTGATTATAAATATGTATGAAGTAACAGTGTGTGGTAAAATAATGTTCTTTCTCTACTGTTTCTGGAGAATATAGCTGTATTTCAAGTACTAGAAAAATGCTAAAGTCACTGTAGTTCGTGACAGCATTTGAAACATTTTATTATCTAGCAGAGTGAGCTCTTTCCAAGTGTGTACCAATATAAATCGTATGTCTCAAAAAGTGACTTATACTTAAGCAACACACAGTTGATGTATTTAGTGCATTTACTAATGGCAGTTAGGAGTCTTTAAAAAAAATGGGAAATTAATAACATACTTCACAAACACTAACATAATTCAAAAGCTGAGCTTTATGGGATTTGACAGTACATTCAACATGTATTAAAAAAACTCATACTCAAAATATATATTTTTAAATTATTTCACATTAAATAATTAGTAATAAGCCTTCTGATGTACAGGCTAACTATAACACAGTAACAAAGTTTTATAGAAGTGTATACACTTTTAAATACCTCAAAGAAACGTGGTGGGAAAGAAGGTAAAGAACAGCAATAAAACAGGTTTTATATCTTTAAATGACATTACCATATACTACATTATAGTCCTACTCACGTGGACTGGTAGCTGGACTAAGACTAGATCAAAGAATGTCCTCAGTTTTTACCTCCTCAACTGTACAAGGGGTAGTTACCAGGAAATGTCTTAAACTTTTGTTATTTAACAAGCAACATTTCAGACTTCTGGAAGAATACTTCTGAGTATTAGTACCAAAATTACTGGGACTATTTGCAGAGTTCCCATGAAGTCAGTGGGATTGTTTGTGAGGGCTGGACCTACTCAGTATATAGATATGTACAGAAATTGAGCTAACCTATAATTTAGCAAGCATCATTACTATTCTCTAATATTTTACTTAAATATTTTACCCCACATACAAGAGAAGATTCTTCTTTTCTATGAATGTGTGTTCCAGCAGCAATGCTAAGTGCTCGGTAGACACCTTCAACAGGATCAGAATGAGCAGCAAAATAAAGTAGCATCTCAATATAGTTGAGCAGAGCAGGATCTTTTCTGGTATCAGCAAATAAGCTGAAGAAAAACTATAAAAGGACAAAAATACATACATTAATTTCTACTAATGAATGTTGAACAAATACAAATAAAAAACTGTACAGAAAAGGATAACATAAGTAATGACAGCTGAAAAGTGATACTATCCTTAAAAATGTGTTGAGGTTGTGTAAATTGAGATAAATCAGTCGTGTCTGAGTCATTCCAGGAAACAGAAACTGTACTATTTTATTTTTTTAGAATGAGGATTTTATCAGAACAAGAAGAAATTCACCAAATGTGATATCATTATAGGTAGGTCCAAACCTTTGTCCTGTATTCAGATTACACCTGCATCTCCCTCTTCCACAGTGATGTCTGGGAGCATAGATGCTCCCATCATTTGTCTCTCATTCTTTACAGAGTTGTTCACTGTATAGCAAAATTTATGTGGTTCAATAGAGAACAGGAATAATTAAGTCTTTCTGAGAAGACTACGGTTTAGAATACTGAAAGAGAATTCATAGATTCCTGTCCCTACTTTCCACATTATTTCCAACTTTGAGGTTTCTATACATGGAAGCCATATCATGAAGTACCACCTGACCTCAAAAGCCACCAAAACATTGCAGCAATTATGGAAGAAGATACCTAAGAAAATTCAAAATGAGAACTCTTGGGTTAGAATAGTGAGTGGTCTCTTCAAAATAGCTGTTTTCAAAGTTACCTTTATGAGACATCCTAGCCTATCAAAAGGCAAAGGTTCTGTGCAATCTTTTGTACTGTTTAGATCTTCATTTCCAGTAAACCATAAGCCAACCTGAGGAAAAAAAAAAGTCATTTATTTTCACACTTTAACAAAAGTGGTCTTTATGCTCTGTAACTGTTGAACAGACCAGTTATCCTCTATCTAGAGGATACCTACAGGGTATCCTCTGCTACCCTGTAGCTTTTGTCTTAACTGCTCTTTTGGAAATGTCCAAACACTTCAGTGCAACCTGGGAGTCATAGTTCTTCCCATGCATGCCTACTTCCAGCAACAAATAAGTGTCCTGTAATGTTTACAGAGCTACATCTACTCCAGCATACTAAACCTGCCCACATTTATATAGGCTTCTTCTGAAAAAAAGGATCTTCAGCTGAGAGTTACCTGTGTGTTTATAAACCTTCTAGTCCTTTTCAGTCCTTAACCAACTGCAGAAGACTGTAGGTTTATTCAGTACTCTCAGGGAAGTTTGGAAGAACTAACAGGGGTGGAGGTCAATAAACAAATGAATGTACACACTTGCATGTTTACCTTGAGCTGACTGAATGGGAACCATTTCTGATCCTGAAGTGTGTAAATGTTTTGATCACTTAGTATTACTTTATAATTAGGATCCTATGTTAAAAATGTTAATTCACAGCCTTGAATGTCTTAAATCTGTTTATTTGTATACTCTCAAATTTCAGTAAAAATTATCATAATAGACAAATAGATGCAGCATGTAGACCTGCAAATTTTGTGGGTTTCTGGCTTTGCAGAATTTTGCTTTATTTATTTATATTTTTACCAGTCTTGGATGGGATGTGGTTCTGCAGCAAGTTTTCAATTAATCAGAGAAGTTCTAAAACAGGCAGATTTCTGGAATAACACAGCCTTTATTTAATTTTGGAATAAATCTAATGTTAGACAGTTTTAAAACTAACTACTTTAAAGGTTCTATGAAATTTGGTTAAAACATTTTTGAAATTATTTTAATATCACCAAATCCAAACTGACAGAGCTATGAAATATTTGTGTATACATGCATACATGTATATACACATACATACACATATATACTGTGTATAATATATATATATCCAATATATACGTATATGTATTGGCTAGGGCACATTAAAAGACTGAACCAGCAGTCATTCTAAGATTAAAAATCCAAAGTAAAATTGAAAATGTATAGAAGTAGGTCAAATATATTAAAAGGAAAAAAAAAAAAAAAAGTATTCTTGATATTTTTTTACAAAACTTGCTTCTTTGAAAACAGTTCTAAGCCATGCAAAGGTTTAAATAGAACCTTTTTTAAACAAAAGAATGTATCAAAGAATAGTTTAATTTCCTATATATTCAAGGTCTGAAAAACAATTTTCATTTGCAAAAAAATACTTATTGGAAAAATTCTCAAGATATTTAATTAAATTAGAACTGGTGAGACTATCTAAATTAAAGTATTTGTTTCTGTTTGGGGCAATTTTTTTGTGTGTTAAGAGACATACAGTATCAATCAATAGCAATGGTAGCTAATTGTAGTTAAAATGCTCACAGAATAGTTTCTTTAGGACAGGAAGGATTTTTTTTTTAATTAATTTATGGCTTAAATAGAAAATGGAATTAAAATGTAAGATTAATCAGTCTGATTTTTGTAACTAATATATATGGATAAGGTAAATATTTGACCCTCAATTTTCTAAAGACAATTTTCACTAGAAAGCACCCTCAAATAGCAAAACATTTAAAACACAGGCTGATTTTTTTGAGTTTGAATAAACCTGACAATATATTATTCAATACAAAGAGATTAACAAATGAATATTCAAAGAGAAAAGAATTATAACCTGCATATAGCGTTCCTGTGTAACTAAGCCTGATCCAGCTACGTCAACAGACTTGAAGATACTGAGAGTTTTGAGAAGTTGTGTCAGAGATGGCACTGGCCAAGGCTGTGCTGCTGCTAAAAGGAATCTGCGCCAGTCAATCAGTTCTGAGTTCACTGTGAATGCAGATGTCAGATTTTGCAACTATAGAAATAAAATAATAAATATTGTCAAATATGCATGCATAAACATATATTCTTTATATATTATGCATACTTAGTTCTGTTTCCTATTTAGGATGGACAAGGTTATCCATTGAGATTTGTATATGTCAAAGATACATCAAAGATGTATAAAGGATTCAGAGTTCTTTCTACTTCCTCCTTGTCTGCATAGTGCAGTTACACTGACACATTTATGAAATTTACAGCTTATAGTGACTTTACAGTAACTCCAATGGACGCACAAGCATAGTTCCACGTAGTAAATAAGAGGCTTTACACAGTAAAAAACCTGCCCTCAAGTGCTTATGCCTCATGTCCTCGTGAGAGGCATCTGTGGTTCACCCCAAACTCTTGGAGCACTGCTTCTCTCAAATATAAACACATAAAAAGACCAGTCTCCTATCTCTTTTCCCTGTATAGTGAGCAGCTGAGTTTTGAGGGAGAGCAAGAGCCTTATGAATTAGTTTCAAGACTCTGGTTTCTTGTAGAATGCATGGCTAACTCTGTATCTGTCATGAATGGAAATTACATGCACTTTACTCATAACAGAGAAGAAGCAATGTATTTTACTGATAAAATGTAGTGATCTAACAAAGCTTAATCATAAATAAGACAACAATAAGATTTGAGACAGTGAGGTACGCTTGGATATTTACTGTATAGAGGAAAGGGTCAAACAAATGATCTTGGCAGTCATGCGGTTCAGAGTGGATCCCCTTGCCTTCTAAACTCCTTCTCAGAGGTGCCTAGGTGTGGCTAGATCCAAACTTAGTCCCACAGTTGGTCAATGATTTATTTCTAAAGGATTACATGTGCACAACCAATCTAAAATTTAATCTTAGCAAAGCTTACAAAATTTAGCAAGCTATCAGCCACTTACTGAGTATCTGCTGTGGATAAGGAATCAACAGTAAGGAATCTCTCATCCTTGAGTGGCAGACCTTGTGAGGCATTCCTACTCAAGGAGAGATCCTGGCCTGCAGCCCACTGCCATGCAGGAGAAATCAAAGGGCTCTTGGCTCACTCTTTATAGGGTTACAAAGAACCATAGAATCATTAATGTTGGAAAATACTTTCACGATCATTTGGTCTAACCATAACCCTACCACCAATAGACACCCACTAAACCATGTCCCTAAGCACCATGTTCAACCTGTCCTTGAATACACCCAGGGATGGTGAGTTCACCACCTCCCTGGGCAACCCGTTCCAATGCCTGACTACTCTTTCTGAGAAGAAACATCTCCTAATTTCCAATCGAAACCTCTCCTGGCACAACTTGTTGCCATTCCCTCTAGTCCTATTGCTAGTTATCTGTGAGAAGAGGCCGACCCCCAGCTCCTCATACCTTCCTTTCAGGTAGTTGTAAAGAGCAATAAGGTCTCCCCTGAGCCTTCTCTTCTCCAGACTAAACTACCCCAGTTCCCTCAGATGCTCCTCATAGAACTTTAGTCCAGACTCTTCACCAGCTTCATAGCCCTTCTCTGGACATACTCCAGACCCTTGATGTCTTTCCTGTAGTGAGGGGCCCAAAACTGAACACAGTACTTGAGATGTGGCCTCACCAGAGCTGAGTACAGTGGGGACAATCACCTCCCTGGTCTTCCTGGCTACACTATTCCTGATAAAAGATGATTTACTAACAATCATATCGGCATACTATAGGTGTTGTGTCACTATAGATGTTAGTTTCTTCCAAATTTGGCTTGAGTCTGACATTGACCAGCATTGTGGTCAGGTGAGCACTTTGCTCAGCTAGCCTCTTGGCTGTTGTATTGTTAACTGTCCCTCATGAATCCACTGTGACCAGATGGCACCCACCATGACTGCTGCTGGTGGTTATCTTCTTAAGCAGGGTTATGGAAAATAAAGCTGTGAAGGTTGTGGGGAGTTGGAGGTGCACCATCACATTATCACTAAATAAAACAGACCAGAGATCATTGTTTGTCACTGAGGCTAACTGGCATGTGCAGCTGGTATACATCTAAATAAGTACTCCTACTTCCTAAATCAGGGGTTATACTTAAGCTGCCTACAAGATAATGGTTCTTAGTGTGTGTTAGTGGGGAACTGAACTGACAATTTAGTGGC
Source organism: Aythya fuligula (assembly GCF_009819795.1). Lineage (NCBI taxonomy): Eukaryota > Metazoa > Chordata > Aves > Anseriformes > Anatidae > Aythya > Aythya fuligula. The sequence continues at coordinate 12,658,053 of NC_045593.1, read as the reverse complement.
ATGAGTACAAAATTTAGTATAGGGCCTGTGCCTTGGCCTTATTTTGCTTACTCTTTCAGGTATTCACAACATGGATTTTCTTTGTTCCAGTAGTGTTTCCAGGTATCAAAAACTATCAATAGAAAAGCTGCTTTGCATCTTGCCATGTATTCTTTTACAGCTGAGGATGCAGTATGTGGATAGTAGGGTGGGGTCCTGATCACAAACAGGGAAACATGTAAGATCTCCTGATAGAGCATTGTGATGGAGGTAACGAGTCTGGCACAGTTCATTTCTGCACTACTGGTGTGATGAGAACTTATTATGTTCCTCTACACTATGTTCTTCTCCAAATACTGATTTCATTGTCAAGCATCTGGTTGGTTGCAGACTGGATTTTCAGATGGAAGAAATGTATTTAGAGGGCTTAGGGCCTTAGGCAATACAGAGTGAGTCAATTCAATAATGTTGTAGATGCCACCTGCCCTAAAATTGGCAAGTATAGCACTGCTTACTTTAATTTCAAAACGTATTTGAAATTACATTAATTCACAAACTGTAAAGATGAAATAGCGACTTCTGTTCAGAATAGCTTGTGCAGAATAAACTTACACTTTAGGTCATGCTTCATTCATTTCCTTTAGCATGGCAATTCTTGCTTTCACAATAAATTTAAAAGTCTCATTTTAAAGTCATGCTATTAAGGAAACTCTTTTAAAGGAAATCCTGTTCTTAAAATAAAAATAGAACTTACAAGCACTAAGAGCTCTTACAGAATAAAGAACATGGGATACATGCACATGTGCTCTATGAGTCAAATATTCAGTTTGCTAATACTTTTCCCCATATAATTAATTTCCTGTGCTAAGATTAGATTTTTTACATACTGATGACAGCTGTGACTAGTTTTCACTAAACTCAATGGAAATCCATCACTCAGCGATTTTAAAATGGTTTACTCGTGCAATTCATCTGTGTGAAGAATATTTGAATAAAGCTGCTTCCATCATGTGTAGTCCAATTAAAATCTTAATGTGATTTGTGACTAACTCCCAGAAATAATTATCAAAATATACTAAAAATAGCATACACTAGATATTTTTATCCCATACAATTTACCAACCGCATCTCAAAATAATCAATGAATTCTGTGATGAAAGATTTGGAAAGACTAAATTTTTTCATGTTTCTAAATCTGAAAATCATGGATAAATAAGATTAAGGTCATACAGCTCCAGATTTCATTCTCCTATCTCATAACAAAGAACAAAAACAGTCTTAATTTAACACCTGGAAGTGAATTTTCCATGGTTTCTAAGGAACTGGTGTAATTTGAAATTTGTAAGTAAGTATAGTGCTAACACAAGCATTTAACTCCTGACACTGTCGTTTCTTTGTCTTCTCTAGTGAAAGGGAAAAATTTAAGGAAAAACTGATAATGCCCTATAATAGTTATTCTCTTGACTTTGTCACAGAAAGGCAATGCTTCATCTTCTATACAAAGAAATACCTCAGGAAAGAAAATAGTTGTTAACTTACATCTGGAAGTGTTAAGTTCATCCATGCATCAGGAAGGTAATTTGTTCCAAGGTTCAAATTAATCACGTCAATAAAAATGTCAATAAATACTTTCTTATATATAAAACCTAATGAAATAAAATAAAAATCAATAAAAAATATATTCAAATAGACTTCTTTTGTTAAAGGGGATCTATTTTTTTTATATTAATGGCCATGTGGGAAAATACTTGTTTTGCTATTCTATAGTATTCATATTGGCTTTATCTTTGAACCCAAGCATAATACATTCTCATTTAAAATAAATAATGTAGGGCCTATTTAATAGCAAAATGTCAAATATTCCAATAAACTACAGCTATTTTGATACTTGTCTTGATCTCCATTGTGATCACTAATCTATCCTCCCATATCACACTGACAGTTAATAAGCATTTTAAAAATACCAATCACAATCACATACATATTTTGTATATTGAACACCTACCAACCTTTTCTTTCACTGTGCTCTATTTTAGTTAATCATAAATCTACATCTACCCTTGGTAAATGCGCTAGAGAATAGGATGGTAAACACAGAATATTGTCTGTTAAACTCTGAAATGAAATTTAATTGCTTAAAAAGTTTCATAGGATTAGCTGTTGGGAGTTAGAGATAAATAGCTCTGTCAATTTTAATTTAAAGCAATCAAAAGTTAAATAAGTACATGCATATATGGCACGTGTATATATTGATAACAAAACTTAATTTTGTAAAATAGGCATGGATTTGCTTATAAGCAAACAGTAACTTTGAACTTCATGTATATTATTAAAACACAGAATGAAGTATACTGAAATACAATGGATAAATATGAGTCTGTCCATTCAGAAACAGACTTTTTTTTGCTCAGTGAGGATTCAATGTAAAATCTCTGCGGTAAAGACAAAAAAAAAATGTAAAGAAAGTTTCAAATGAAATTTTAAGAGACAAGACTGATTTGGTCAGTCTATGATCACTTCTGGAAGGTCAAGACAGTAAGTTTTCAGATTATAAAGCAAACACAAACAATGAAAAACAAGAAGGAAAAAAAGTCTAACAGTTTTTTCCGTAATGCAGCCAAACTATATCCTTTTTGAAAGGAGCCATTATGCTCTACAGCTAAAAGCTTTTGTCTTTAATGTCCTTTCCAGTCCAAACCATTCTATGATCTCTGAAGTGGAACAGTGAAGTGAAAATTGTTAAGTTTATGAAAAAGATTTAAGTGGTAGAAATATATGGAATGTATTAGAATATTAATTTCATAGTGTGAGCATTCAAAGTCCAGTTGCCAATTTGATTTAGTAGTCTGCACTCTCTGCTGTTTGCCTCCAATCCTGAAATCAGGAGTTAAGCCCTCAGCACTTCTTAATACATCGGGAAAAAAAAAAAAAAACATAAGCTTGGAGAGAAAAGGAGAAGTAGATTTGGCTAGCTTAAAGTCTGTTGGGAAAAGAAGAAGGAAGAAACATCTGGATTTAAAGCCATAAATTCTACCATAAATTTCAGCATGAAAGCAAAAGCTAGGGAAACATTGTCAAACAGATGAGTGCTAACAGCAATAACATCACCTCCTGAAGGTTTTTGACTTATATGTTTTGAGAAATAACATATTTTTAAAGTCCTGTGTGTTAGGCTGTTTACTGAAACACAGTGAATTGTTGATTTAATTACTTTAAGGTGATCAGAAACTTGTATGTGTACTTCAAGCCACAAGAATCAGATCATTTCCATAAGGTACAATAAAGCCTACATCACAAACGTATCATTATTGGGAGACTCCATAGAAGATTAAGTACTAGTTACCTCTATTCTAGGAAACTCTTTACTGGTTCATGGGGAGAAGAGGCTACGGTCCACAAAGGAGGCAGTAAAAAGTTTATATGAAAATAAGAGTTAAAAAAAAAAAAAAAGTTTTTATGAAAATAATTTCATAAAATAGTATGAAAATAAATGTAAGTTTTTACATCTTACTTGAAGTCCCAAGATGTCCAGTGCTTTACTATGTGAAGTCCAGCTATCATCATTTTTATTTCTTATTTTACTAATTGTTTCCCTTTTCACATCTCATCCCTTCTACTCTGGAAATTTGCAAACTTCTTTCTCTCACTGTATCTTATGGTTTAAACTGTTGAATTCCTACTATGATTTCCCTATGTAACAATCAAAAATGCAGCTCCTGGATTTCCTATGTGCTTCTGCATACAATTCCAGAAAGATACAAATATCCTCACGTCACTTTCTGTGAGACTATTTGACTTCAGAAACATACCTAAAAACTATTTCAGGGGCAAGGAAATTAAAGAACTTGAATCAAGAGATAATTCCTGAAATGGGATTAAAGGACTGGCAACTAAACCATTAATCACTACTTATAGGAATCTGATTGGATCATAGAATATGCTAGAACATAGTTTATAGGTAAATTTGACTTTAGCTGATGTAAACTGAAACAAACTAATAAATTATTGTGGGATTAAGTTTAAGCACTCTCAGGTGGTTTGTAGCATCTACCCATTTTTCCTTCTCTATGGTAGAGCTAAGGAAGCTCTTCTCTTTTATTCAGAGTTAAGCTACTTTCTATCTGCTAGTTATATAATTGATGATGTGCTGTGGGATAATTTCTTAAATTAGCTCCTCATGAAATCTCTGATGTGGCACAATTCTGAAATATTTTTAAAATAGTATAATAGTTCAAAAATTTTAAATGTAGCACAACCTAATTCCTCCTTGTCACATACCTAGGTGGAACAAGGGAGGTTCAGAGGGAGAGAGAAAATGCCTAATATCTTTATTTGATATAAAGAGATATCAAATAAATGTCTTCAATGTATTTTTTGATATTTAGTCTAGAATCAATGTATTTATTTTTATATTATAGAGCATGGAACTATTTTTAAATGTCAGATTAGTCAGTTTTCTTCAGGGGTTGCCAATGCCACAGAACTGCTCAACAGTCAGGGTGAGATGCTGAGTGGGCAGCCACACAGATGGTGCTGAGAAAAGAAGACTGGTGCTCCCAAATGGGGCTCTGCAAGTGGTAGGAGGAAATAGTGTCCTCTGGGATAGAATGAGAAAACAATTCCCAGAATCTGCTTTGTCCATCTAACAGGAATGGTTTCAAAACACATATGCTCTTTACAAAATCTTTTCATTCAGTAAGTCCAAATAAAAAAATTTAAAAAAAAGAAAGAAAAAACATATTTCTTGAGTGACATAAATGACTGAATAGAAAATAAATGTATTAAATGTGTAGATACTGTCTTAATTAGAAGGGATAACAATCATTTTGGAAAAAGAATCAGAATTCAAAGAGTTTTTGAAAAGTGGAGAGATAGTCAAGACCAGTAAGTCTTTTCACTGAAAACAAGTCAAAGTGCATTGAGGAAAGAGTCTGCAAAAACTGTGTTTATTACATTGCAGATAAAAACAATGTGGAAAAGATTTAAAGCACTTTGAAGAACGGAATTACAATTCAAAGTGAACTTTACAAATTGGAGGTATAGACTGGGATAAAAAGAACACTATCCAATACAAATAAATAGTAAGTGCTATACTGTGCTGAAATAATGCACTGCATAAATGTCACAGACAGAATATTACTACCAAAGTACCAGTTCTGTAGAAAAGGTTCTAGGGATCATAGTCGATTACAATATTGCCAAAAAGTACAGGTAAAGATACTGGAAACGAACTTTGCATTCTATTTGTTTTTTAAGTTTTCTGCTGGCATGCAATCTTGGAATTTGAAGATCTAGAAGGGTGCATGGAAATTGAAAAGCACTCAGAAGAAAGCCGCAAGAATAATTACAGAGTTAGAAAACATGAGAAAAAATATTGAAGCAGTTCTGTTAATTTCATCTACAAAAGGAACATTATAAGTAAACAGGAGTAGTTTTCCAGTTAAAATCAAGTATTACAAAGAAGATAGTGATAAACTCCTCTCCAGTTAAAACTGAGAAGTATGAGAGGAAATCAAATTTCTTTTCCGCAAAAACATTTCAGATGTTAGTAAAAATATAGAGTGAACTATTTTAAAAACTTATCGAAACAGAAGCATGGGCAAATACTGGCTACAAATATGAGATGCTGCCCTCAGGCATCATGGAAGTGACTTCGAATAAATAGATTCAGATAGATAGATTCAAAATATAGTTTTATTTGTTATGGTGGTTTTTTTTTGTTTGTTTGTTTGTTTGTTTTGTTTGTTTGTTTGTTTTGTCTTCTGCTCTTGTACATTACAAAAAAATTTTAACTTCATCATTGCTAGAACTTCCTCACTTGAAACTTCAAGGGAAAAACCATGGTATTATGAGACTTATGAGAAAATCCTTAGAATTAGTTATGCCATATATCTAAGAAAGTACCCTCTGTAATATCTATCTTCTTGCTTATTAGGTAAAATATAACTACACATTTCTGTTACCTGAGAAATCACAAATGCACATACTTCAATGATGCATCTTTTATAATATACCATATAAAGCACAGTACTGATTTCTTGCTCTGATCCCTACAGCTTAGCTCAGCTTGTGTGGATTATCATACTTTAATGAGCTATGCATTCAAAATGTACTCTATTTCTGTTGTAGGCAAATATTTAGACCTACAAGTAGCATGAATACATATGCAAAATACTCAGAATGACTATATAAATAACATACCTTCTGCAATTACTAGAAATGTCTTATATTGAAAGTAGAATGTTGGATCTCAACTTAGAAAATGGTTGATTTAAAGGTGAATGACCTCAAATTTGTTTCTCCTGAATTATTTCTAGTTCATCTTCATCACTGTTTGAAAAGTCTTTAATGATTTCACTTTAGCTTTCTCAAAATATATTCTTTTGGTATTCTTTGCCTTGATTGGAACTTAGCAAGCAGGAAATTGCATTTAAAACATGTGGGTAGTGGCAAATAATGAAATTTGAAACTTTTCTGAACAATTCTCATTCTCAACTCGTAGGTTAAAAATCAACATATAGAGTTCTTATAACATCCTTCATTGAAACATTTTTACAGGAAAAAGCAGCAGTTTAATCTGTGAAGTATATTGGTCATATCCTGGCTATCATATTATGTATTATGGGATTTATGCAATAAATAAACAGCAATGGAATATGGATCTGCTTTGCCTCTGCAGGAATCTTCTGAAGGACAAGTCTGAGAAATATCTCTGAAAGGTCATGTTAAACATTATCCACAAGAGATTAAAGAGTAGCAACACATATAGAGAGAAGGCGTGACAAAAATTCATAGGCCACATAGGCCAAGCAATCATTAGACAGCAATAATACACCAATTTTCCATATATTTATCAAAAGAAAAACAGGATTTTCAGAATCAATAAAATTTCTTGAACCATTAAAGAACAAGATAACAGTTAACTCCAGTGGATATAAATGTGTCAATGACTCAGATTAAATGCAACAACCAGGTAGTTACCAGTCCAGTTACTCTGTCCAGGTGTCACAACAGCCACAATGCACTCGACATTTTTTGTTCATTCTTTTCAGATTTGTAGGAATCAGGTAATGACTGGCAAATATGATGTTGATTCAGCAGTGAATACAGAAAGAAGAGCAAAATTTTCAAATTGTAAAGTTATGAAAAAATATAAATTTCACATTCCTTCATCTTGCAAGATACATTACTAAAGTGTCCATGTATGTTAAAAGAGTGACTGCAAAGTAGAAAGTAGGAATTTTCATCTAATCACTTCCACAGTGACTCTCCATATCAAACTCAGAGGAGCAATCTGATCTTTCATTTGTCATCACATCACCTTCCTGCAGTCTTCTATTTCTCTGCCAACTACTATTCCACAAATGAATAGCTTTCTTGGGGTCAAACTTTTTGATATCTGGGGAGTTCATCTGAATTATCATGAGATCTGTCACACTTTCAGACACTAGTTTAGAGTGCAGATGCATCATTATGAATTTCATTTGACTGAAGCCTCGCTCTGTCTCAGCTGAACTTGCTGGCAGAGTTAGGATCAAATCTACCAATGTCAGGATGTTGGGATACTTCTTTGAATAATCTGAGTTCACCAAATCCCATGTCAAGGTCTGGATGTTCTGAAATCTAAAAAATAGTAAAAAGTATAATTATACCTATTCCTAAATATACGTCCATAATCCTTTTAAATTAATCAATAAACACAAGCAAATGCAGTATTCTTATTACCTGTTATATAGCTCTAATTTCAACATGCTCCATTCAGTTTCAACTTCATTGATTTTCACACTAGCAGCTTCTAGTACAACTTCATAATGTTTCGTCAAGACAGACACTTCCTTTTCACCAAATTCTATAACAGAGGCAACAGAAATATATTTTTGTACTTAAAAAAAAAAAAAACTTAGAATGTGCATTTCTTCAACTAGCCGCTATCATAGTTCTATACCTTCTCTCATTTTGTCAGGCCATAGTTTAAAACTTCCAATAGTAGTTGCTCTTAAGACATCTTGACTTGCATCACAGAAACAATTACGTAGCCTCTTCACCAAATTACTTAATACTTTGGTTCGTACTGATGAAATATTTCCATTCCCAACAAGCTGGTGACCATGAAAGTGCTGAATGGTCTCCATTATGCGTTCCTTTGGACCAGCTCTAAAAGATTCGAAATACAAAAAGGTATATAATAATGTTTTGCTAGATTGTAGTAGATCAGGACTCAGTCGTTACAAATGTCAGACCTTGTTTGATACATGTGGAGTGTTTCCACTGTTGACTGCATGCTTGCAAATATATCTGCAATAGAGGAGTTGTGATCCAAAGTAACACGTGACAGAATGTTGAGGACATTGAGGACATCCAACAAGAAATGGGAAAACTTGACTATCTCCATTTTCAGAAGGAAGTGTAAAAGTCCTTTGACTTTCTGCCTGTTTGAGGCTCTTGAATCCTTTTCAATCTGTAAATCAATATGGAAATAAGATGTATTAGGTAGGTGGACCAAAATTAACCATAGCAATTAATTTTTTCAAACTTTACATCCAATTTTTAAATCAGTTACCTTACTCAGATGTAGAACAATTGCAGGATAACCTTTAAGGAGAATTTGTAGAGCTGTTTGTAGACGAGGAAGCCACTGCGAGCCTCCAATGCGAGAAGGAATTGCTGGGCGTATCTTGATGGCTTCATATGTGGCTTTGAGATTATTCTTATTTAGAGGTGAGTTATGATAAAAATAATACATATTTCTCAAGCCATTGGTTAAGATGTTGTATAGCTGAATATTTTTCAGTGCTCCTTTGTAAGCCAGCTTTAGGCGGTGAGCAAAACAATGCACAGACTGTACACAAGGCTGAATTTCCCTCAGAAGCTCAGCTACCCCATTGTTTTCTCCTGTCATGACATCTGTCCCGTCACTTCCAAACCCAACTAATTTTCTTGACCAGTCTTGGTTTCCCAGATTGAGCTGAAGATTTATTTCTAAAATTTCCTCAATTGCATTTTTTATACTTGAAGCATCATTTTTTTGAACAGGTTGAACTCCAACAATTTGGCAATGGACTTTTCCTTCATTTGCAAAGCGCACGTAGACAACTGCAGCTGCTTTGAATATGCTATGTGTGACTTCATCATTAATGAGAGAAAAGAATTTACATTTCTCCAGTTTCTCTTTTAGAGCCCTTCTTTCTACTTCAGCAATAAAATGTATAAATATTCTTGCTGACTTGTCATTTCTAAATACAGAACCAATATCCACTCCTTTCATATCATCTAGTTTACACATCCAGTCAAGGTCTGTAAAAGGACGACCAGACTTAGCAATAGCATGGCATGTTCTAAAAATATTTTCTACTCTTCCTAATGTTATGGAGTTCATACTCTTCAACATTTGCTCAGCAGAAGCTCTATTTGGTGAGGCAGTACTGGCAGCTTCCATGCAGGTAGCCCAGGCATGAGCTTCACTACTCTGGTGTGTATTTATAAATTCAAGTTTGAAGTCATCAGTGCCAGAACAAAAATTATGAATGTTTTCCCCCAAATCCACATTATGCTTGCGACACAATGCACAGAACATTATTCCCCTTTCATCATCATATTTTAACCAGGAGTACTTTGTGAGCCATATTTTTGGAAACTGGCGATTCCTCTTTGTTCTTTGATATTCCAAATCTTTCTTCTCCTTCCCTTTGTCACCAACTTCTCTCTTGCTAGAAGAATTACTCTTGCCTTTAAATTGCTTCAGTGCTCTTATGGCTACAATTTAGAAAGAAACAACTAAATATAAAATAGTTTTTATTTAATACTTTATCAATTGCATTTTTTTATTATTTTTTCTTCCACATTTAGTTTGTTACATTGCAACTGGACTGTGATTTAAAATAAACAGCCATAAAAGGGAGTAAATAAAACTGAGATCTCCTCTTACATCACTTTCATATTACTCAGGACCGTTGTAAAAAATGGTCAGTTTTGGCTATAGTTTCCTTTTGACTAACATAGGTTTGTCAGAATCTGCAACCAGTAAAATGCAGCAACATAGATGCCATTTTTGAAACAGAGTAAAACAGAGTCGGGGAATGGAATTCAGTATTGTCTTTGAGGAAAAATGTCTCCAGAAGATACTGCTGATGTCACAAGTCTATTATGATCACAATTCCACCTGATATTAACAGAAAATTTTACTTGGACCAAGTCCATAAATACATAATCAAATATCTGTCCCAGAATGAATAAGATGTTCTAAAGCACAATTAACTGACCTGGTCATCTTTAAGTATGTTTATCTGCAGAAAAAAATTATTACTGTTTTGAGAGAGAGTAACTGCATAAGCTTCACATTTTGTTTTCAAAACTGAGACATTCTCAAAGCATTGAGATTGTTCTCAACATTGTTCTTCCAAATTGTTTTCAAGGTGGTCATTCTTATATTTTGTACTAGGAAGTGCCATAAGCTGACATTTTTGAAATGTTTCCCTCTAGAGTTCACAAATCTCCTACCTTTGGCAGTTGATTTAATGATTCTTTTAGCATGCAGTTGCCATAAGGTCATGACTTGGAAAAGAAAGCAGCCAAATAACTACAACAAATTCCAAGGAGAACTGAGGCAATAAAATTCAAAGTCTATTCATTGGAAAATAATAGAAGTAAAGCACTGAGGAACTGACTTACAAACAATTTGACTCCCACCATCCTTGCTGTAATTTGTACCTCAAGAAGCAAAATTAATAATTACATTAAGACAATCATAGAAAGAACTGTTATTTTGAGTGTTTTCAAAGGTCTTATGAGAAAGACTCCTGGTACTGCATTCTTGTCTATTTTACAAGAAGGGGCAAACTTTTATATATGCTTTACAGAATTTCTGAGAACAGTTTGTTCCCATTTTATTATAAGCATCCTGAAAGGCCATAACAGTGAAAAAAAAATGTTAGGAACATGCAGTTTAAATATATTTCTATTATGAGTAATTATTTGAAAGAGCTGTTTATATCTAACAGAAAACTTTAAATCCATGTTAACAGCTGTAGTCCATGTGGATAGCAAAAACAAATGGACTTCCACAGAAGTTTTCTTTTTCTGAAGCGTGCCCAAGGACACCCAGGACCAAAAAGAGAGGAGGAGAACAATTCTTCACCAACAGTAAAGATTGAAAACCTTCCCTAGCTGTAGGCAGTCACAAAAACACAAGAATAGGTTAAAAAGAAGATACGAGGCAGGATTAAAGGGTCTGCAACTGCAGAGGTCAGAGGATGGAAGAGGAAAAATGGTTCTAATATGATAATGTGTTATGAGAACACCTCTGCAGTGCCTACTGCTTCTTGAGGTGTATGGGAACCTGTGGAAATTTGGTGCTGATTACAAAAAAATAAGGATCAGAGTAGGTTCTCTGAGCCACTGTTTGAGATAGGACTCCCTATAAGATGGACTTTCAATGTCACTAACATTTTTCAAGTTTTGATTTATTTATTTTTATTTCAAAACACAAGGGTTTTAATCTCTTGGAAAATTCTGTTTTGTACATCTTGTATTTATAAGTGATCAGCTGTATGTGTCTTTAGAAAGACAGTATATTCTACAGAATGTGAGAACAGTAAATGCTAAGAGGCATAAATCATCAGATCAGATCCCTAACCCTTCTAAATTATGACGACCCCTATAAACCAGATTATATTCATTACAGGTCCTCTCTCTAGTATATTCTTACCACACGTACTTAAGGAAGTGAAGGTTATGCATCTGTGCTGTCTCTGCAACTCTACATAAATTTATCTGCCTGCCAATTCTTCCTCATTGTTAATTTCTATATGGCCATTTTGAACCAAGTTTATCAGTAGCGTGGAGATATGAAGTTTCCAAAATTTTCTTTCAGATCTGCTCTGAGGAACAGGACAATGATCCTCATATCATTCCTACTGAGGAAAAAGCAGGGAGATTCCAGGCTTTTAGCCGCTCTGTGGTCAAGACTCATATGTCAGCCTACACTCAATTCCAGACCACACACGACATCCAGTGTATTTGGCCATTGCTGTGCAAGCAAAAAACATAGATAAGAGGACATGAAGAAGACAACACTTTTTTCAAATAGGGCTAAAAGACATGGAATGAAGCAGGAGGTGTGTTATTGGGAAGAAACCAGGAATATGGGAAAAGGGCTGGATTTATTGCAGTGGTACTATGGAAAGAACACAGGATACAAAAGGAAAACTTCACTACTGAAAATAAATTTGAAAAAAAAAAAAAAACTTCACCTTCTCTACTTATGGAGCTATTTCTTTTTGACAAAAATCTTTGTCATCAATGAAATGAAAGGGAAAGCATACGTAGAAAAATCTACATAAGTTAGTCCTTCATTAAAATCCATTAAAAAGTTTAAAAATCTGTTTGAAAGTTCATATCATTCAGTGATATACCAGCTGGCATGGACATGCATTTACATCTACTTTAATAACCAATGCAGAAATATAATAAACAAATGAAAAAAAAAGTAATTAAGATTATGACCACAACTGAAACTGAAAACAGAAAAGTAATCCTTCAAAACTGAGCATTAAAAATGGTAACATAAGTTACTAGATATATACCCTGCAAACAGGGCTGAGGCATTTTGAAGTGTCATAAAGAGCATAAAGAGCAATCACAATGCCTCAGTTATAAAACACAGGTAGATACAAAGAGACTGTTTTCTAATGACACACAAGACAGCAGTACAATATTTTGATTATAAATTCCAGTTTGGCACTGTATGAAAATAGGGTTCTTCTCTCTAAACTGAAGAACACTGTAGGAAAGATAGAGATTAGAAATTTATACAAGCAACTAAACATGAAGAAATAGTAAATCTATACTACAGACAAGAATTATTTTCACATTTCATTCCCTTTTTCAAGTTTATTCTACCCTATCCTATTATATTATATTTTTGGCTAGATGTTTGGATGACAGAGATCTATGCATGTTACACACCAGACTGTAGCAATACTGCAATGGATAAATGAATGAACTAAATCTTTAGGCTGAATTATATTCATCCAAATTTAGCATTTGCACCACTAAAAGGTATTAATAGGGGATACTGTCATTCAGTGAAAAAGACAGGAATCTCAAGAATATGATTCATTCCCAACAAGAAATTGAGATACTCATCAAATACTCATCACCCCTGCAAGTGTTTCTCACTGAAATATTTACTCTATTTATTCACTAATTATTATTGATGTGTTACATGCCTAATCTTTACTAATTATCAATAATTAGGATTTTAAATGTAGAATCTCAGAGTAAGTTATTCTAATTGCTACATGGGTGAAATGAGGGGAAAGGAAACTTCCTCTGTTATACTCATAGGGATCTTGATACTGGGATATATGTATTCAAGTGCACAGACATACAAAGATGTTAAATGTTTCATAAAAGTAATTGGATACACGGATTTTTAAACAACATAGGCAAACAGTAACAGCTACTGAAATTAAATAATATACATGATATTTATACAATAGAAGACTAACAGGGTGTGTGTGGGGGGAAATGAAAGTAAAAGTAATCAGAATTAACAAATTTTCCAATATCTGTAAGGAGAGGTATTGTACCTGTCCTGGGTACAAAGCCCTTCTGATGAAGGGCTTTATTTCTCAAAAGTTTACGCATTTTCTATCTATATTTCTGGTCTAGTAAAAGATAGTTCCTCTGCCTACAAACTTAGACTTTCTTTTTTTCAAATTCTGAAGAAAAAAACACATTGAAATCTAGTCTTAGAAAGATAAAAGCTATAGATGAAGAACTTATTTCCATATTTGCATATAAGTTTCAGCCCCTATGCACACCAAAGTCAGATCATGAGGGCTACCATCATAAGTTCATGAGCTTTTTCTACAAAAGTACTTCAGAAGAGATAGCATAACCTGTACACATTATTCATGATCTGTGTGCAATTTGGACTCTGACACTAAGCAAAACCTTTTATGAAAAAGGAAAAAAAAAAGTCAACAGAACTACTGTTGACCACTACTATGTACACTGATACACTTATCTGTTCCGAATCTGGCAGCGCAGCAAAACTCAACTGAGAAATCTATAATTAGATAGAAAAAAGAAATAGCCATACAGTTTGGTTATTGATTGGCTCCTATGGTTGACAAATCTGGAATCATATTTGGCAAAATTACTGAGGACTGCTCACATCTTAGCAGACTGCATCAAAGTTTTTTAAAAGAGTCATTTTAAATTTTGGATATTGGATGTAGAAGTGCTTAAAGCCTGACTGAAAATTATTTCAGATGAATAATCAGTTCTATAATTCAAACTGGGATTGCTCATGATGATCATTGCTGTGGAAAAGAAACAGAAAAAAATAAAATAAAATTCACTCCAGTCATAAACTGGAGAATAAAAATCAAGGATGGAATCGATTTTGATCAGTTTGATAATGTGAAACATTACCAAAATTGCATTCTCTGAAGCACCTTTAAACTTGAGAAATTCCAGATGCATGCTAATTGAATTGACAGTAAATGTAATCGGAGGAGATGAGATCCATGGTTAGTTTAATTTTGTTCATATAAACAGAAAGATGTGTTATCAGCTCCATTTCATATCTGGCACGGTTCTTTCTATGAAAAAGAAGCACAATCCTGAGGCAATATATTAAACCACTGTTAACAAAAAGATCAAAGGAGTTAGTGAAATTAACAAATACTGCAGAGCCACCCTGAGTTGGGGCAATGGCACTTGAATTAATAAAATAAAACATTTAAATATTTTCTTATCAAATGAAAGACTGGATCAGTATGTAGGAAGGTCCAGCAGAGGTCACAGTTTTTGTCCATCGGTGCTTAGAATGGTCAGTAATGTGTCTCCATGGAGAACCAAGCATGCAGGACAGAACAAGTTGTCTATGATGAATCCGCAGTTCTTTAATACTTTAAATTCCTAGGGAACACAAAACTGTTTATAATTTTATAAGATTTAATTTGTAAATACCTAATAATTTTAAAGTATATTGGTAGTCCCATTTTTTGCTTTCATTTTGTCAATTTGTTAGACATATTTGAAAACACATCCTTTTGACATCTGCCAAATGTCCTGTGAGAAAACTGTTTACTTCCAACCTCACAGTCTCTCCTTTTTACTCTTTGTTTTGCTAGGTTTTCTAGGTAAATTGAAAGCTGACCTTGACCTGATAATCTTGAAGGTCTATTCCAACCGTAATGAATCTATGATTCTATTATTTCAATTAATTCAAAATTCTTCTTTATGAAATCTTCATAATGCTATACAAAATCAGCCTAATATTCCATTTTCAGAACAACTTTAGGAATTTTGCTATTTACATAGTATAGAGGATTCGTGGATTTATTTTATTAAAATTTGTAGACTTGCCCTACAGTCTATGCCTTATGTTCTCCGATGTATTACTATTACAAATGCTCAGGGGACTGCCCAGGCAAGTAGGAATTAAAAGATTAAGATGTTTGGCAAAAAAATCTAGATGTTTGGAGATTATGCAATAGAAAGATTATTAGCTGGCTACTTTTTTATATCTCCTTTGGAGCTAGCTGCTATCCAACAACTTCACTGCCGATGTGATGGGTGCTTTAGTGTATTTCCTTGTTTTATTCAATACAAGAGTAATCATGGAGGAGGCATATATTTTCTGTTGAGCATTCTATTAAACAAGGGGAGACAGAGGGATGTAAAGAATTTTTCCTGATTTTATGAGAGGAAGGATTTAACTCTCCCTGTAGAGTCTAGTGCTTGTGGTGAAGGGTAGTGGTTGTCTTAGGAAATCTGGGATGCTTTTACAATGCATAAGAGAATGAAAAAAAAAATATTTTAAAGATGCCTTGCACAAATCACATCCTAAATCAGCTGTCTAAAAAGGTAAATTATTTTGACTTAATAGTCACCAGATGGTAGAAGAATGCTGTTGCATGTTCTTGAGAACCGTACTTTAAATAATTTCTTTTCATTGTTCCAGAGTGCAGGAAGGGACAAGAGAGGAAGAAACTACAAAGAAATATTGTCATGCTGTGACAGCTGGATATCTTTGTAGGAGCTAGGGCATCCCAAAGGAAGTAGTTATGAAGATCTTATCCTGGAGGATATTTGTCTCCTACATTACCTATATGCTTCCAATTTGAAAGTTTAGATGAATTCCTGTATACTTGGAGAAAATAATGTTTCAGCACGAATCAAAATGAGTTTCTTCTATCTGCACCTGACAAAGAATTTGAAATAATGAAACAATGAAGGTTCAGGATAAAGTAGATGCCCTGCTGTGCAAGATACTTACTGTAGCAATTGTTCTGTCATTTGCAATGTTACCTCTGCTGACTGCCCTGTGGTTTGCTGGAAGGAGTCTAAAGAATTGTTTCAATCCTATGGGATCCTAGCAGGCACCATCACCACAATACAAATAAAAATTATTTTATATAACTTGGGTCCTGCCTAATTGTGAGATCAGTCCTAGATCATTCTGTCATTAAGTGAATGAAGAATGTTGGATAGGAGCCTTCCTGGTATGAATTATATGGTCTACCAAGACTAAAATTATGATGTAAGCTTCCAGAGTTTGGAACTTACTATGTACTTAAACTTAAAAAGACTGAGTCTTATCTTCCAAGCTAAAGAAAAGAAAGAAAAAGCACAAAGAAAGAAAAAGCACAAAGAAAAAGTTTGCTTTGTTGGGTCATTTTAGTGAACATAATATCAAAAAGACAATATTGTAGAAAGTTAAAGATTTCATTTCTATTTTTGCTATCTATTACAAAGGCACAATGAAAACACTTTATCTCTATCTTTAAAATTTCAAGAATATTTGAGTTTGTATTAGACAATGTTTTTAGTTTTAAGTATTTTAATTAATGAATATTTTTTTAAAAAACAAAATAAAACCTTGTAATAGGAATGACCAGTCAGAACTGGTATTTGTGTAGTACATGTATGTTTACCCCTATGCCACTAATAATTAATTACAAGTGTACAGATTTTTAGTTTCATATGGCAATATATATACAATAATATGTGCTTCTTTAGTCTCTGTAGAGGAGTATGGAATGCTTACACACACACAAGTAATCTCTGCATTATAGATAGAATGATAAACATCTCTCTAAAAGAAAACTCCTAACATCTTTCTTCTTAAAATGCATTCATGTTCAAAAGGTAAATGGATTTTCTCCACCACTATGCATGAAAATAATTTCTGAATACAGGATTATATTCAACATTATTGTGCCTTGGTGGCCTTGTTATATTGGAAGAGTTGGATCCAAAATTGTAAGTACGGATTTATGGACTCTGCTTCACAATCTTAGTGGCACTTGTACTAAAGTCACAGTTATAATCTGGAACACCGGTAGTAGTACAACCCACTGCAAATGCATGTAACTATTTGCCATCTCAGTTTAAAAATACAGCAGTATTAAGTTTTGACAGAAGGTATTTTTAAATGTCCTAAACTTAAAGTTCCCATAACTAGAGGGTAGGTACACAATAAATATACTAACAAAGGAAAGAAAAAATATGAGTTAATACTTTCAAATCACCCAAAACAACTGGCATACATTTACTTGAAGAATATAATCATTAACAGTTTAATAGACCCTATCATAAAAATAGTGGTTTTTCAACAATATGTTTTAAAATAGTACAGCTTTCGTGTTCACTGAGTTCTGAATTAGTAAATGAGTTAAAGACTTGCATTTGAAATGATTTCTAAGCAAAGTATGATACGTAGCTCTTTAAAAAACATACTACACGGAGAGATAGAATAATATTAAGCACATTGTCTTGAAGATACGAAGCCCATAACAGAGACACTAAAAGCTTCCAAGTGGTCTGGTATTTCACATTTCTAATATTTTACACTAATATTTTACTAACTTTGCTTCTATATTTTGCACCATCTTTAACTGTAGTATGATCTTTAACAATATAGGTGACTAATATTTAGTAACTCTTTGCAGTTACTTTTTTTAATTAGCTATCTAACTGCCTCTCTGGAACGAAGTAGAATTTTTTTTTCTTACCTTTAGGTGCGACTTGTAGAAACTGCTTATGAAATGTATTAAGCTGTGAAATAGTTAGAGTACCACTGTCAGAGGTCTCTACTTGTGGAACATGTGGCGGAGGAACAGGATCAGGAATCACTTTCACATCACTGCTGAGGAAGAAATCTGTTTCTTCTAAAGTCATTTCATACTGGATTTTGCTAGAACACTCAATGTGGTGTCGTCCTATCTCAATCAGCTTTTCAACACTGTGAAAATGTAAATGCAGGAAACAGTAAGTACTTTTTAACAGAGAATGTTAATATCAAGTTCAAATGTTAATGTGTTTACACTCTGGGAGCTTTCCTGAAGAAAGAATCACAAATCCTCATGTAAATTCTGTACTCAGCAAAATCATTACGAAGTGTACTCCTACTCTGGCAGCAACACATTTTATTGCTGTGGTAAGAAATATAGGCAGATCTAAGCCACATAAGAGACCTGACAGAAAAGTATGAAATGATGAAACTTTATTTATTCCATAAATTTCATAGGAGACATATATATTCCATTTGTAATCATCCTTTTGGTTATTCTCGATGCCTCATCCCCTAGTCTGCCCTTAGACTGTAGGTCTACAAAACACTTTCTAGAGTAGCATTCTGCAGAGATACGTGACCTGCTGTTCCAAGTCTGGTGAGCATGACTTACACTTTTTAACAGGTATAGGCACGGGATTGGCCTGAGGTTTCAGGATTATGCTTGCATCCATCCAAAGGACATGATATTCTGTAAATAATGTATTTTGGAAGAGGTTGTCAGGAGGGCCAACAAAGCTGGCTAGCAAGTAGAGCTCAGCCTCTTTGGGCTATTGCCTGCTAGAACCTTCACATATTACATCCTTGAGCGTGCACTGACATGAACCAACCAGCACTGCCCCAAGTATGCTTTGAAATTTAACACAGGCCAGAAATATTTTCCAAAAGGCAATGTGACATTTTTCTTCTGGAAAGTAAAACACTTTAATGATATAGACATAGGCCACTCTGTGCCTGGTGCCCTAAGTGTCACATAGTGGTTCCAAGCACATTTTGGTAGAAGAGAAAAATGGCCAAGAAAAAAAAAGACATTGAATTATTTTTTTGATTAATGCTATACATGTACATAGTGTTCATAACAGTAGGTGGAGCTTTCCAGCATTTGTATAGTACAGAAAGAAAAATAAAAATAAATAAAAGTAAATAAACACACCTACAATCAAAGTGACAAAAACCACTAAAATGATATACAGACTTTTAGGAAATTTAATATCTGATTGTCTGATGATGCTTATAAATTGCTAAATCTGTAGCCTAGCAAAACAGTAAAACTGATCATTAATTACCTCTACCATTGCCAGCGGAACCTTCTAATTATTGAAGAAACGTGTTATTACCATTCAGTTATTTAAGATAAAATTAAATTTTAGCTCATGAAATGAAATGATTATTTTCTAATACATTTTGCAAATTATTTGTTCTATATAAACAAACACCCTTACCAGCTTAGTCAATTAAAAAAACAAAATAAATGAATCCTGCTCAAAATTGGATATACATTACCTGGACATTTCTGCTAGGAACCTGGCTCCAAGCCACTTTTCCATATCTTTATAAGCTTCTTCTGATTTCACTGTTAGTTCTTCAATATATGCTAATGCTTTTTCTTTTATAAGATCTAGACGAGATTTGGTGGCTTCTTCTGTTAAAATATTTTTAATAATAATAATAATTAATACTTATAAAATTGCATGAATTTTCACCCTTAAGCTCCTGATGTTTAACACATTAATCTGTACTTAGGCAGCAAAATATTTATTTCTCATGTTCTTAAATTATTAATTTTTCAGAATTACCCTTATTGTACCATTTATTTTACAAAACTGTGTATTCTATAAGTATCAGAATTCACAAGGTAACAAATCTCTTAATAAAGCTAATGCAGAGGTGCAGGAGATGTTTAAGTACACAGTGACATCAAACTAATTAACATTATATAGCAAACACACCTAGCAGTGTAACAATGGAAGTGTAACATGTTATCTGTGTTAATCATGATAAAAGTTAGTTTTTCTTTTCCTAACTTCCAGCTCTTCAAAATTAACTTCCTTGGTTTTGCTCCAACCTTTCTACATATGACTATTTTATACCCTAAAACTCAGTTTTCATTTGCTTAGTGACCACTAGGAAAGTAATTAATCGCTACAAAAATTATGCTTAGAATATTCAATTTAAACTTTTAAAAACGTTGGGAATTTCAGAATTCAGAATTTGTTAGATTTCCGAATAGAAAGAACGGAGAGAGTTTTTCACTGAGAGACTAATAGAGAAGAAAGAAGATGAAAAGACAAGATATGGGAACAATATCCAAGGTGAAATGGATGCGAACTGGATGCGAACTGGACAGGTATTGATAGAGACATGAAACAGACACTGACAGTTTTTTAAAGCCTTAGAAAAGAAGAATGAGAGAAGAGTAGCTGGATATTATTCTCAATCTTAAACATAAGCCAATTCAGTGTTCAACTTGATTTTTTCTTTATATTTAACCTTCTCTGTGACAGAATCTTTCAAATAAGTAATCTTATATAGTAATTGGCATAGTGGCTTCAAAGTTAAAGAATGTAAAATTATTTATATTACAATTCTTACTACGAAGCTTTCAAAATACTTTGGGGCTAAAACTTTCTTTAGGCAGCTAGTGTAGAAAGATGAACTGTGAAAAGTATGAGACAGGTCATTTTAATGTTATTTCTCAGTCACAGTAGAATGCAATACTGAGCACTTCCTCCATTAAGAAAGAAATAGTTGATCAAAATTTTACACCTAGCATTGATTTGGGTCTCATAGAAAGGTTATTTGATTTGAGGGCAAAGACATAGAAGTTCTAAGCAACTGAGAATATCTTAAAGGAAAGTGGTAGATATACAGACATTTGGTCTGGTGTGGTGCTAGAGAAGCCCTGTGAACCCCCCACGGCTCAGTACTGGGGCTAGTTCTCTTTAATATCTTTATTGATGATCTGGATGAGGGGATCGAGAGCACCCTCAGGAAGTTTGCAGATGACATCAAGTTAGGTGCGTGTGTCGATCTGCTCGAGGGTAGGAAGGCTCTGCAGGAGGATCTGGATAGGCTGCACCGATGGGCTGAGGTCAACTGCATGAAGTTCAACAAGGCCAAGTGCTGGGTCCTGCACCTGGGGCAGAACAACCCCAAGCAGAGCTACAGGCTGGGAGAGGAGTGGTTGGAGAGCTGCCAGGCAGAGAAGGACCTGGGAGTATTGGTTGATAGTTGGCTGAATATGAGCCAGCAGTGTGCTCAGGTGGCCAAGAAGGCCAACAGCATCCAGGCTTGCATAAGAAGCAGTGTGGCCAGCAGGGCTAGGGAAGTGATTGTCCCCCTGTACTCGGCTCTGGTGAGGCCGCACCTTGAGTACTGTGTTCAGTTTTGGGCCCTTCACTACAAGAAGGACATCGAGGTGCTTGAGAGAGTCCAGAGAAGGGCAACGAAGCTGGTGAGGGGTCTGGAGAACAAGTCTTACAAGGAGCGGCTGAGGGAGCTGGAAGCTTAAAGGAGGCTGTAGAGAGGTAGGGGTTGGTCTGTTCTCCCACATGCCTGGTGACAAGACGAGGGAGAATGGTCTAAAGTTGTGCCATGGAACATTTAGGTTGGATATTAGGAAGAACATCTTTACAGAAAGGGTTGTTAGGCATTGGAATGGGCTGCCCAGGGAAGTGGTGGAGTCAGCATCCCTGGAGGTCTTTAAAAGATGTTTAGATGTAGAGCTTAGTGATATGTTTTAGTGGAGGACTGGTTAGTGTTAGGTCAGAGGTTGGACTAGGTGATCTTGGAAGTCTCTTCCAACCTAGATGATTCTGTGATTCTGTGAGTCTGTGTTTTGTTTATTAACTGCTGTTTGCCCTCTAGTTTTCATAAGTACTACGTAAAAGTTAGCCCATCCAAGGCTAACTGCCAACTGCTCCTGTATAGAATATGTAACAGTTAAACTCTATCTATTCTTTAGTGAGAATGAGTTCTTTTATTCTACTAAAAAAAATCTTAAAAAAAAAAATCAATTAATTTTCAGTTTGGAATTTCTGTTTTTCAGACATCTACTTTTTGCTGATAGTGACCAATTGGCTTGGAAGTTATTGGGCAGGACAAAGAGACAGAAAGCTGAGTCATACAAGTTTTTTTGGAAGGGTCTGTCTAGTAGGGGGTTTGGAAGAAAAAGCAAACTTGTGTCTCTCTGCTTAAATCCTGCACAGCTTGAGGAAGATGAAACTTGAGAGAAGAGCATCAATGAAATATGTAATTGCCAAAAAATTCTTCCACAGATCAAAACAATTAAAATACTGAACTCAATTCAGTTGAATACTGAAGAGTGGCCCATCTCAAACGTATTCTTTCATGAAGAATACTTGCTTAGTTGTGGAAATGACATGACATGACATGAAATAAAAACATTTCTATTTTGCTATATCTATCACAAAATTCCCTGATGACTACCAGTCTAGAAAATGTCCTAATTTCTTCAGACACTATTTTCTCTACCTAACTTTACTTACCCATCCTTCTTCCCCCAAAGAGTTTCTGGTTAGTTTTGACTGTTAATTACCTAAATTAGGAATAATGATCACCACCAAATGTAAGTAGCCAAACAGTAACATACCCTCATGTTTCAGGGCAGCAAAATATTCTTGCTGTATTTTAAGTGTCAGTTCTTGCTTCTTTAATTCTTCAGAGGTTAAAGGAACTGGACTGACTTCAACCACAGGTACAGTAGAAGGAAGTCCTGCAGAGAAATAGTCCCACTCACAGTCTTTGGACTTTGATGGTAATTGTGTGTCTGCACACAGGCACTCACAAGACATTTTCATTTCACATTTTTCATTTTTGAAATGAAAAATGGCACTTTCCACCTCACTTGGTATGACCATTTATGAGGACGCAAATGTGTTTACACAGTTGTCTTATGTCAACAAAACAGCTAGTTTTCTTCAAAGATGATTTACATCTGCATGACATGCTAACATTAATGCTGCATAAAAATAGTCCAATGTATACATCTGTATTAAAATTGGTTAAACAACATCCCAAAATGTATTTCTGACTGGAAAATCATGATTGAACATATACACCTTCACTGTGATCCTGGAAAGTCAAAATGGCCTCTTTGACCTTAAAATCTACCAATTCATAACAGTCTGTATATAAATACACCTCTTTTAAATGATAACTGTTCCTTCTGCAGCAAAATCAAGTTTAGCATTCCGTGAGCTACCTTTGCATCTTGTTTTAGCTTACACAGCCATGAACACATATTGTAAACATAGTATTTCATCATGCATAAAATTATTTCTGCATACATAACACCTTGACTGTTATTCAAAAATATTAATCTTTGTAACTGCTTTATCCTAGAAGAAAAGCAGATGAAGCAGTTAGAGAAAATTACAATAGCATCTGCACGATATCTAAGGTAAACATGTAAACATAAAGCAAACAGTTAAATCTTGAAGTGATGAAATTACATGTGATATATTGCAACGCTCAGTTACTAGCCTGTAGTTCTAAGTAAGGGAAGTCTTATGTTACAGGAGCACTACAGTAACAGTTTTCATAATAAACAATAAAACAAGCATCAATTGATATTTGATTTTGTATCATAAGGAGTTCACAGCTGAGTTCTAGTCACACTTCTGTCACTTCCCATTTTTGTGACTTCAGGTAAGTAATCTAGTACCAGATCTGAAAAAAAATTACTTCCAAGAAGCAATCCACAAAAGCCTAACATAGCCACTTAGCATACAAGAGCTGATAGCTGCTGATTTTTTATCACAAATCTTTTTTAGAAAACTAAACATCTATGAATTTCTTGGCTGAATTGAGGAGCTAAGTACATAGCTAAATCTCCCTGGAGCTCGCAGGTTCAGTATCCACGCAGCTTAGTATTTGCAAGGCCATACTTGTTCACTGTAGTATGAGCACAACTCAACCAGAGAGGCAGGACTGAGTACATTGCAAATAAAATGTCTGCCAAAGAAAAAATGCTACCTGCCTTATGCAAAATAACTCTGCAGTTACAGCTTTCTCACAAGAAATGGAACACCTGAACTTCAGGTTACCCCCACACATGGAGGGCTCAAGCCCCTCTCTTGATTTGCAGAATGTCTTAACAAAAGACACAAGGTTCATACCATTAAACTAACTTCTTGCATAAGCTATGACTTTTGCAGAAAGTTATGGCAGTTACTTAAACCACTACCTGCTCAAGGTAGTGTTTATGAAAAAATGTGTAAACAGCATTGAATGACAGGAGTCTTCCCAGCAGACTGTTAGATTATTACTAAGCTAAAGACAGAGAGTCTTCTAGGTCTTTTTGTCTTGTGTAAGTAAAGTTTGTATTCTTACATGCACAGTGAAAAATAAGAGGGTAGGACAGACTCTTGCCAGGCCTATTTGCAAGATCTACCTCAACAGGAACCTACTCTTTTTTAGGACTATAAATGCTATTAGATTTTATTTTCTTTACACCATCTTTAAGTTACATTTTAAAATGATGGACCTTGGTAGATCTAAACTACTATAATTACTAATGAATTCATTCAGAAATATCTTCAGATATTGGCTAATGTCTTGATTTTGTTCTTTTTTTTTTATGTTTGAAACATTTTAGCTTGACTGGAAAGTAGGAGGAATTCAATGGGAGTTCGTTAAAGTTCATAATTCTAACTCTCTCATTCCACAACAGCACATGGATAAAAATTAATATTTACTTTTTATTTTGAATATCAATCCATATATAATAATAACGATAACACATAAGATTAAATATACCCAACTGTCATTCAACAGCCTCTGCATTCCTTTATCATCATCAGCTTTTCACATATTTGACATTTCAAAAGAGAAATTAAATATAAACTAAATACCTTGGGTTACCCCTTCCCATATTACTGTCACATTTACATTTCAGTAATTTCAAGCACTTCTAAAACAAAGTCTGCATTTCAAATACCTTTCTTTTTAGTAGGTGATTTGGGAGAAAGCTTTTTGGTATCTTTGGCATTCTTCCCTGTATCTTTGCCTGACGTGGTCTGAGAAGACTTCAGATCTTCTTTCAGATCTAGCTGCTGTTCTTTTTCTTCCTCCCATGACTTCATTTCAGCTGTTACCTTCACATCATATTCACAGTCAAGTAAATGGCATCAGTACTATCCAATTATTGTTTTAAATAGCCTATACTTACTGCAAGTACTAGCTAAGACATACACACTTAAATATAAGAGATATTTAAAGTAATAAATAATCAGAATGTAATCATTGTATCAAAAATAAAATTGTACAGCAAAAGTTTAAGACAAAGATGGTAGTTTTAATTCTTGTAATCCACTATCTACCTACTCTGGGAAAAGGTGTGAAAAGTAAGAGTCAGATGTGAAATGTAAGACTGTACACAAGCAACACTACAGTTACACTGTAAGGCTGCAGAATTTCAATTGTTTTTAAATGATCATTATGAAAAAAAAAAAGCAAAAAACAAAACAAAGAAACAAAAAAAGAGAACAATCTCATTTACTTTTAGCTATATATAAAAAAGGATGTATCCATGGTTTTTGAAGTTTTGAACAAAACTTGTATCCCAAGATTAGACATCCTTCTCATGGTTCTATAGAAGAATTAGGGGAGAGTTTATCATGGAAGAAGTAGATATATAGAGCCAACATTCAAAGTATTTCTCTCTGTACTGGAATGAAAGGGTCAGTTCCAAATATGGAGATTCTGCAGATCTGATAATACACAGATCCAACAATTACCTCATAGAAATGAAGATGTATTCAATGGAAATATCAGTAGGGGAGTAACACACATGAAACTGTGATACACAGTGCGAAGGCTGTGTGTCCAGGCTACATACTGAATGAGAAGCCTTGACAGTCCTTTCCAGAAATCTTTAAGTAAACAAAACATTCCTCACCATATCTGATACTGCTGTTACTGCTGTTTGCCATGTATCAGAAATAAGATTTTCATCTTTGCCAAAAGTGGCTGCTACATTTTCAGAAGAATTTTCATCCTTAATACTCTTCAGTAGAATTCCCCTGTTTTTTGACTTGGTAATATTTGTTTCTGGTAAATGCAGTTTTACAGAAACTAGAGGAATCCTGAAAAATAAAATATAAGGCATAAATCACTTTCCCTTTGTAATGAGATAATTTATAACTATTTTGGAGAATATGTAAAGAGAATGAAATGTTATTTTTAAAATTTATCACAGCAACGGAAAAAGGATGAACTTTCCTTATGACCATTAGTGGTAAAATGTGTGCATGACAAGAAAATTGGCTAGTTTAACTATAGAAACTAAGGAATAATAATAGAGGGATAAAACTACGTCACATGTCTGTGTGATCTAATGATGTGGGCTAGAAGCACAGCCTCATTATTCAGATGTTTTCTAAATGAACTGTAAGTATTAAAAAATATAGGTGTTGACAGCGTTTTTGATATTGTCAAATTATTTGATAGTATCCGTTACCTTTAATATTGCATTCAATTCTGTGAGTTTTTCTAGGCTGCTTTGATTTATATTTGTCATTACATGACCCATTTCATTACGTTTGTCTGTGCACATATTAAAACTGTTAATGCTCTCTAATAGTATTTAAGTTAGTTACATGAGGATTGTGCTGAAAACTGTCAGCAATGCAGAGGGAAGTAGGAAATATTCCTAGAACAGATTTCTTTCTAAGGCAGCTTTTGAAACATTTTACAATTCAGAGTTGTATTAGTGAAAATGATGTGAAAATGAAATGATCAGTCAAAAATCAGGAATAACTTAAATGTACAAAATGATGTAAGATTCATCTTTTAACTATTGTCAGTAGTTAAAAATTCTTATTTCCCAATCCTTTGAAATACACCCACATTTATTTCCACATTCACCCATAAAGCAACGAATGCCTTATAATTTTTGATATTTGTATGATTTAATAATGTATTTCTACCTTCTTGATTTGCTCTGATCTTCTTTCTGCTCTATATCAATAATATCTAGCAATGGGAGTCTAGTAAAATTTTGACTGTCATCTGTTGGGATTTTTCCTTCCATTGCCTTGTAATAATCATGAAGAAGTCTCTTTGTATCTTGGAAACGATCCACTTCAACCTCAAGAAGAAAGAACAGAAAGATTGAAATTCAAAACAGGACAGAACAAAATTCTGTTACATTTTTAAATAGACACTAACAAAAGCAATTCTAAAACATAAAAGTTTTAGGGAAAATGACAAACATAACCATATTTGTTTGAATATTTATACTGTATTTAACACAATTTCCACTGGCATCAACAATGTCTTTGAAATTTACATTCTTAATTTTCACGCAAGAATTTCTAACAATGATAAAAATCTTAGTTGTTAGAATAGGAAAAATATTTCCAATAAGCAATGTTTGATACATTAAATTTAATTATAATATATTTTCATGTGTGTGTATTCCTGTGCTAGTAAGTATACCAGCACCAACAAACTACAATGATCACTTTGGTCAAAATAAATAAAATCCTTAATAACATAAAATAAAAAGAGTTAAGTGATGGACAAAACAATTTAAAAGCCACACAGTTTATCCTAGACAATGAAATCAACAGACTTTACACACCTAAATACCTTGAAGGTTTTTTCTGTGAATCTCCTCAGGAGAAATCAAGATTCAAAAAACATTTAACACCTGTCATGTTTTGATTTATTGATACAGAACAGTGTTAGTTTCTAACTGACAAAATTCATGGGAAAATGCACAAAACCACATTCACAAAACAAAGAATAAAACCTTTGTGGTGTAAAAAAGCACTTATCCATAAGTTAAGGAAAAAATATCTTATATTATGACAGTGCACACAAAGAAGGGCGGAAAGAAATCTGATATAACCTTCCTAAGGTTAAGACTTTGTTAAACGGATTTTTTACAAATCTATATGTTTATACAGTAACAAAACCACCTGGAGAATATATGTAGCTTCCCACAGAAAAACCCGCAAAAGGAGAACTCAAGACCAACAAAGTCTATTTTTGGTTGTTTCTCAAACAAAGCCATAACTTAATGATTTAGCTATTATATTTTTATTTTTGTAGTTGTAACAATAATTCATTTAATTTGGGGAGTATATACTAAGTAAGGAAAATAAATAAGGATAATAAATAAGGAAAGAATAAATGATTTTTTTCTTAAGGAAAAACATAAATATTACATATTGTTAATATATTTTTCATCTTAAGAGTCTATTCTGCATATCCACAGAAGACAGATCAAACTAGATTCATAGTGAATCTCTTCTGGACTGCATCATACATGTCAATGAAACTCTGCCAAAGAGAATTAAGCTTGCAAACTTATACATGAATATAAAAATAGAAAAAGACAAGATTTAAGCTCAGCGATATTATTTTAATTTGGCTTCTTTGCACATATTATTTAAGATACAGAATTTAAATACACAATCATATAAATAACCTAATGAATGTTGTTCAGTTAGTCAGCAGGTATTTGATATTTAGATCTCTTAGTTTAGTCAATGACCTTAGTTTTTATTTGTGGCATTATTTAGGCTCGTTGAAAATAGAGTTAATAATTTCCCTACTATAATTTAGTTAGATTGCCACAACATTCATGTAAGATAAGAGAGTGGTTCCCTTGTTTAATAAGCCTATAAAAATAACACAGAGTTAGAGGTCAGGGAGCCCAACCAAAGGTACTTTTTCATCCTGACTTTTCAACTAAATTAGCATAACATGGCATGTGTTTAAAGCACTGATTTCACCACCTTCTTTAATGCTGCCAAAACTTTGAAAGCAAGATCACTCAGTTTACAGAAATGCCTGTCCATTCCATTCCATTCCATTCCATTCCATTCCATTCCATTCCATTCCATTCCATTCCATTCCAGCCCTAAACCCAATTTATCTACCTAAAAATGGCAGTCACAGGAAAATAAATCTTACTTTACTTCAGGAACTGAAGTAATTCACAGTCTGGCTGAATGAGAAGGCATACTGTTGGGAAGGGAAGAGCCAGCTAAGTGAAGATGGACTTGTGAAAACTGTGAAGTTAGATGTGTGAAAGCTGCACCACATTTCAATGGATTTTCTCAAGAATAACAAATAACATCACTTTCTCAAAAACATTCCTCACAACTATATATGTTTTTTTAAGACTAGGTAAAATTTCAAGCCACACTGGTGAAGTTACAACTGAAATAATTTCTTGATATGGGAAACACAAGACAATCTTAGCCGTAAGTGTGTCTACAACCATGGTCAATTATGTAATTTGTACATAAAAAACTGATATTAACGTAATCACAAAAGGATAATCAGTTTTAACATTTCTGTTACAAAACTCAGATAATTCAATGGACTGATAAAACTTCAAAAGTAGCACTATGCATTACAGATTGAAAGTTCATGGTGTTGGACAATAACAATGGTGTCTTTCTTAAATTTTTCTGCCTGCAAAATGGGTAAATATATGGATTGTCATCCACTTCTCTAACATTCTAGATAAAATCACACATCTCTAACATTCTAGATAAAATCAGAAGAGGCATGAACATTTGCTTATCTAATTCTCGATCCCTCATTTATTCAAAGCCAAACATGAAATTCCTCTGAGGCTTACTGTCTTCCAAATCTAATTCGTTGTCTACTTCCATTGCAAACTCTATAGTAGAGTCTATATCATACCTGCATAAGTGAAAAAAAATGGTTTATTGCGATCCCCTTATGATCCAGTAACCAGCCATCACTCATGATATCAGTACATTCCTGCTCTGCTTCTTCCCTTCTTTTATCACAGATATCCCAGAGAAGATCTCTTAAGTCCTGAAACACAAAATAAAATATGAGAAATAACTATGAAATAAAACACACATACATTTTTATTTATTATTAAAAACTATATTTTTGCCTGTGTGCAAGGCATCTTCCTCTTTTTTTTTCTTTTTTTTTAAATTGTTATTAAAGTCTAAGCCTGGTCCAAGAGTTATGTGCTTATAGACAGCTGACAGAAAGTAGTTTTACAAGCATGCCAAAGAGAAGACTCCAGAGGTATAAGATTAATGCATAGGACAGTACTAGGCTGCCTTGCTTTCACCAAGCAAAGCCCTATCTAAGCCAGACAAAGACTTCAGAACAAGAGTAGCTAAGCTCCTAACAGTACCAGCAACTTTCCACTTGAAGGGTTTGCAATATAAGTATAAGGAGAACTCTAAGGGGATGTGCAATATGAGTGATCCTGAGAAAATCATCTCACTATTCAAACATTCTGCTATTTGCATAGCTCCATTCTATTCTTGCTTTAACATGGATGGTGTTATATAACTAAGTAACTAAGTGCTCTTCACTAATTTCACAGAATCACAGAATTTCTAGGTTGGAAGAGACCTCAAGATCGTCGAGTCCAACCTCTGACCTAACACTAACAGTCCTCCACTAAACCATATCCCTAAGCTCTACATCTAAATGTCTTTTAAAGACCTCCAGGGATGCTGACTCCACCACTTCCCTGGGCAGCCCATTCCAATGCCTATCAACCCTTTCGGTAAAGAAGTTCTTCCTAACATCCAACCTAAAACTCCCCTGGCACAACTTTAGCCCATTCCAATTTACTACATCTAACAGCAGCTATGTAGATCACTGTCAACACTGAGAACCTAGTAAGCATAAAACATGCATGAAAACCTTCTGTTCCCCACTACCATTTCCACATGGAAGTGGCATTACAGACCTCTATGGGGTAAGAAGAGACAAGAAAAAGGAGCTGTTAAATGCTGTGGTATGCTCAGGCAAGCCGTTTCTCAGTCTCCAAGCAGTTCTACATCACCTGATTTATTCTGGGAAGAAAGGAAAGCTGTTCCAGACTACTACCCTTACAACAAGGAGGTTAGGTTTCAGGTGATGAGTGATTCCATATTCACCAGCTCTGGGTCTCAGCCTAGTCAGTCAGATCCTGTTTCTCCCACTGTATCTGAAAACTTCAGATAAATTCAGCTGTCCTCAGGAGGACAAGAGCCACAGGGAAGCTGACAAATTAATAGTCCTTGAGCTACTTAACACAGCAGTGGCATAGATAGAAGGTAGCCAAACTGAATGCTATCAGATACCTGTGGTTGTTCTGCACTGTAGGATATACACATAAGGAACTGTTACTGAATAAAAAGATATAAGCTTACAAGTGACTCGTTTTGTGGATATAAATAACACTAACTAGTATTTTGCACAAACTGATGTACAGTTCTTTAGAGTATCTTCCTGCGACAAGTAACAAGCAGCATTTTCTTCTTGGTTCTCATCTTATGCAGGTCACAGTTTTGATTTACTGTAAATAGTGGCTACAGCTGGAAAAGTAGATGGTGAGCTATCTTTTTCAGGGAGAAGCCAAAAACATGTTTTATGTGTCTCTTCTTTTTCTCTCTCACCACTCTATCTTATTTCAAAATGAAACAGCTTCTCTCCCCTTCTTTCTTTGTACTCAGGTAGAGGAAGAAAGAAAAATGGATGCATGTGCTAAGTTGTCTCCTATACGGGGCAAGAGATGTAGTAGGATCAAGTGACTGAACACATCAGATGATAGCAAAGTCATGAGTGGGAAGTGGGAGAAATAGATAAAAGACAGCGTAACAGAGATCTTATGTGTGGTGATTCTGTTATGAGTTTGGTTGCCAAAGCCTTGGATGTCAGAGCCTTCGATGTAAAAGCCTTTGAGGGATTTTTCACACATGGTAAGATGGGATGTATTTTTCCATTTTCCAGTTGGTATCAGAGAAATGTGGTTTATGGGTTTCACAACATGGCAGCTTCCAGTGTGGATGGTGTTTCAGAAAGGGTCCAGCTGAGATGACAGAGTTCAACAGTCTGGGAAAGCAGAAATGTTTAAGGAAATATATTCCACAGATTCCAGCCCTTTTCATTTCCTCTCTCTTCTTTTCTAGTAACACAGAAGGATGAATGACAGAATTCTCACATTTGCGGAGGTACAACTGATGGGCCTAAACGCACAGAGGAAGCATCATCTTCACATTCACCCACAGGTTTGGAATCCACAAGGACTAGAATGGGTAATTTGGAAACAGAATTCCTGGTAGTCATGCCTTGACTACAAACAGTCTTACTTATGGTGCTTAGCATTATCACAGTGCCTGAGACTCATTGCCTAAATGTCAAGAAAATATAGCACTATCTCATCCTCTTAGCCTAATTTGAAATGGAGAATGTCAAACAAGGATCTCTGTTATGAGTGAAAGGTCAAATACTTAAAATTTTAGCTTTCTAAAATATAAGACAGAGGGATTCCAGTTTTTTTTTGTAATTCCATTTACTGGAAATTAGGAATATGAATGATGATTGTTAAGTCTTCTATTGCATCCTATTGAAATAATGTTATATAAAAGGAGGTACTGTTTTTTTTTTCCATTTTTGTGAATCAATCTATAATTCTACCAATGTTTCCTACAACTAAAAACGTGTCTGTCGTTTTCTTCTCTTTTCTGGGAGCATTTCCTGACTTGATTTCAATGAAAAATCATGCAGAAGTATGTTTTCTTCTGAAAGCAATATAGGATAGTGTAGAATTCTGTTTATGTCTGTTCTGAAGTGGGAATCCGGTAAATTCAAAGATAGCTCCATTTCCTGCCTATGTTTAAATTGGCTCCGAACTTGTTAGGACCTTTACAGCTATGTATTTCTGTGAAGAGCTCTCAGGGGAGGTATGAGAGCAAACACTTACCTGCATCAAAACATTTCACAGAAATTCTCTGTACTTTGTATGAATCAGCTTTAGAACACATATATTACCATATCTCATTTACGGAAAAACTAAATGGCTGACAAGATTTGCCAGAATGTTATGGAAATGACCAAAACTATAAGTAACATCTCTGAAAACCATACAATGTAAAGAAAAAGAAAGCAGACTTCTTACTCTAAAATGTACCAGAATATGACAGTCTAACTTAAACAAAGAAGCAAGACATAAGAAAGGCATGGCCACAAGCCATACCAATTGTGACTTATCACTTTATGTACAACAAGAAGTTAATTAGTTTAAGAAGAGTGGTAAAGAGCCAAAAAAAATGTAAATAATAATATCATTCATGTTACACTAAGATTGTATACAAACAAGCGATAGGGTATATTATAACTTTTGTCATTAACTTACAGTAACTCTTTGATGTAGTTCTGCTTTTGTTTCCTCGTCTTCTCGCAGGTCATCAGCAATTGAATTAAAATCTGATTGCCACTGAGATACAAACTCCTGCTTAAGATCTGGGCGCTTTAAATAATCTTGGAAATTTTTTCTGTAAATTATGGCAAAAAAAAATTGTAATGTTAAAATACAAATAGAATGCCAGATGAAAAATATAAAATATGAATACTAAAGTGGTAGGGTACTTTTTCTACTCACCTAATGTCTGCTAAGTAATAAATTATAGAGTGCTGTTCATCCCTTAGGCATCTAAGTATAGCTTTGATGGTGCTGACATATGCATTTTCTATGTTTTCCCAGTAAGGTACTAAAAAATCAGGTATCTCCTGCATTTTTAAAAACATTAAAATTCATTGACACATTTATTGGTAATCCTCTTATCTATATCATTAGCAAATATAAGAAAGATTTCATCAAATCATATTACTGATTTCTTTCACTACGTATTTCTCTTGATTTACAACTATTTACAGCTACTTATAAACATTGTACCAACATATAGGTTATCCTATGCATTCTTTGGAAAAAAGTGGCCATACTCAACAAGACTGGGAATTACCAGCAAAATACTGCTGATACGTGCTTTTTGGTATATTCATAAATTCAGTAAAGAAGGATGAGTAGTTAGGTGGTACAAAACTGTTCAAACTAGTAAAAATTAAAGGTGACTGTCAAGTGTTGCAAAAGTGACATTTGACTGACCGACTGTCAAAAAATGACAAATGAAGGCCATGACCAGAGGAAACACAACATACTAACCTATGGGCTGTAGCTACTCAGAAAGAGATTTACAGCATATGCAAGCTAATTGCAGTTATAAAGTCAAAACAGGTAAACATTAGGAATGGAATTACAGAACAAAATACAAAGCATCATTATGCACCCCTCAAATCCACATCCTGAATACTGCAAGCAGTCCCACCTCCCTGCCTCAAAAAATTTTCATTGGAACTACAACAGGTAGACAGAAAGAAGGGCAATGATCATGATTGAACATACTGTACGGATTCTTCATGAGGAGAATTAAACATTATGACTGTATTGGAAAAACAGTACCTGAGGCAAAATGAAGAAGGGAGATAGGATAGATGCCTGTAATACATAAGTACCTTCAGAGGGTGAATACAGAATTATTTTCATTGTATCTCACAATACAAGAACATAGACTCATCCAATAACCCAAGCAGACAGCAAGTTTAAAGCAAAGTGACAGAATTAACTTTTTTTTTCCTAAAAAGCAGAATTATGCAGGCCATATTACAGAGAACAAAAAGTAAATTGCTTCCAAATAAACAACTAGACATAACGACAGAAGAAAAACCTGCTGAGGGCTACTGAAAACAAAGATGCAGATATAAAGTCATCTCAGGAAATCCCTAAATTTCAGATCTTAATTTCAGTACTTAATGTTTTCTTTGCCTCAGCCTTTAGTAGTAAGACCAGTTGTTCTCCTGGTAACCAGCCCCTTGAGCTGGAAGATAAGGATGGGGAGCAGAATGAAGCCTCCATAATCCAAGAGGAAATGGTTAGTGACCTGTTACACCACTTAGATACGCATGGGTACTGAGTGAGCCAGCAGAAGTGCTCACCAAGCCACCAAGCCACTTTCCATCATTTATCAGCAGTCCTGGCTATTCAGCGAGATCCCAGCTGACTGAAGTCTAGCAAATATGATGCCCATTGACAAGAATGGCCAGAAGGAGGACCTAGGGAACTACAGGCCTGTGAGTCTGTCCTTGGTGCTGGGGAAGGATACAGAGCAGATCATCTTGAGCGCCATCTCACGGCACACACAGGACAACCAGCACAGGATTAAGCCCAGTCAGCTTTTTGTGAAAAGCAAGTCTTGCTCAACAGCCTTGGCCTCCTTCTATGACAAGGTGATGCACTCAGTGAATGAGGGAAAGGCTGTGGATTTTGTCTGTTGAGACTTTAGTAAAGCTTTTGACACTGTTTTACACAGCATTGTCCTGGAGAAACTGGCTGCTCATGGCTTAGATGTCTGTATGCTTTGCTAGGTAAAAAATTGTCTGGGTGGCCAGGCCCAAGGAGTAGTGGTGAATGGAGCTAAATCCATCTGGGGGTCACAAGTGGTGTCCCCCAGTGCTTAGTACTGGGGCCAATTCTCTTCACTACTTTTATCTATGATCTGGACAAGGGGATCAAGTGCACCCTCAGTAAGTTTGCAGATGACACGAAGTTTGGTGGGAGTGCTGATGTACTTGAGGATAGGAAGGGTCTACAGAGGGACCTTGATAGTCTGGATTGATGGGCCAACACCAGCTGTATTTGTTCACTGTTTTATTCACTGTTTTTTCCAACCTAAATGATTCTATGGTTCTATGAATTAATGTACCTTGGGAAGTGGTTCATCTACATAAATCCATTCATCTGATCCTGGTTCAATTGGTGGTGCTGTCACAGGAATAGAAGGAACCAAATCTTGAGATGTAACTGGTAAAGGCTTTTTTCCTGGTAATTTTTCTTGAGCAGAACCTTGTATAAGAACATAGAATTAGTACATTCAAATGTATTTTAAGTAAACAAAGATATCTACGCTACGTCTATGCTGAAAATAATGAAACAGATTCAATGTTTCATTGTTAGGCATTTTTCATCAACATATATACTGATCAAACCAGTGATTCCATAGTTGTTATAACATCTCCTTCCAGTTAGGTTGCGTTTTGCAGGATTGATACTTTTCTAAAACCATCACTGTGAGAGAAACAAGAAGATAAAGATTTTGTGTGATTTTACAAAATATTCTTTACCAGGTAAACCAAGGTCAGTGGGTGTTGATATAATTCTGAGGTTCGTTATAACTATCATTATTTCAAGGATTCCCTGCTTAATTAAAGCACAGTTGTAAGCAGTTATGGTTTCCATGTGAGACTTGGGAAAGAATAATGTGGTGCAAGACACATATAGACTATCTTCTAAAAATCCTCAAGATATGAAAGTGGTTATTCAAAAGTCTGCCAATTCTGTTTTATTTGATACATATTTTCCCTTGGGTATTTTTTTTTCCCTTTTTATTTTTAAATGATTCTGTCCTTTGGGGTGATTAAGAGGAAACATGCAATAAGATGCACCAAAAGAAATGTTAATAACACTGCAAGTTATTCATATTTTTAAGCTGCTGATGATATTATGCCACATGGTAAAGATGCTAGCCATAATACTTTAACTCAGAAGAAAGGACTGACTTTAGTAATCCGTTACCTCAGTGAATTTAAATATACCCAATTGACAGTTTATTTTAAACATATTAAAACCTTTTCTCAAATTACCTTTGCAACTATGTAAAATCAGTCTCTCTGAAACAGGGTAGCAGAAAAATTCAGAGTTCCAGGGCAGTTATCACTAACTCATAAATCTCCAAAGTCTTGCAGGGACAGTGAAAATTGGTAGTGTTTCCATATATTTGTATATATTAATCATTAGTATTAATTATAAAGAACAAAGTCTTTTTAATTAAATGTAAAAAGTAGGAACAAAATAACTTACTTCTATTCTGGTTTTTGGCAATTTCTCCCATTAGAATTTCCTTTACTGCTTTGCACACAAGACTTTCTTCTGTCTCTGCATTGACTTTCACTAGAATATTCTGATGGACTGAAAACCAGTTCTCTAATTTTGGCCATGTGTCTAGAAAGCCTGAAATTCTACAAAAATGATATTAAAATTTTTTAAATCTAACTACTGAAATAACTGCAGGAAAAGAAAACATTTTCCCAAAACTAATAAACAAAAGAAAGATCACAACATCTAATCCAATACTAAAGGAAATTCAGCAAATACTTTTTGAAAATATTTAAATGTCCATCCACATCAACCCTTCATTTTCAGCATCAGAAAATTTTCAAGTTATCTAGTTTTATATATTTGTTACTCTTTCTTGTCACAATGTAAGCATATGTTTTCTTCTATCACAACAAAAAACAATAATAATCAATAATCTAGTAGTCTAAAATAGAAGTATCATACATTTAGACAAAAAACTTGGTGTTCTTGATTTTGCTCTCTATGCAAAATAAAACAAATAGTAATTGTATAAAACACACAAAACTAATTTATTCTTTATTACTGTAAAAGCAGAAGATACCATTTCAAAAATTCTGTAACTCAAGCCATTTCACTCAAGGGCAATCACATTATATATGACATTTCTCTGATGTATGTATGCATACATAGATATGTAAGTATATGTATGTATGGTTCAGTCAATATATATCTGGAAAGGAAATTCTCCTTATAAAAATACCTTGGAAAAGCAAAACATATGAATTCTTATCTTTTAGGATTATTTGTGTCATGCCAAGAATCCACTAGCTCTTTAAGCTCCACATCAGATAAACTCATAAGTAAAATCCTAACATGAGGCATATCAGTACAATCATGGATCACATATGAAGTTCAGATTAATTACATGCCTAAAAATATGGTTCAAGTAACTTTTTTGTACTTCAAGCAACATACCTATGTAGCACCTGGTCCCTTACTAAGTCAATCTTCTCTTCAAGGATTTCAGCATCTGAATTTTGATTGTTGTCCTTCTGTTCCATTTGAGATGACTTTGATTTATGTGCTGTGTGGAAAACAGCATATATGAACATATGTTGAAAAAGGTAATTATACAAGTAGTGGTTGGCCTCAAATAAGATAATTATTAAAAGAAAGATTTTAGCTTTCCTTCATTTTACAGTTCTTCATCTAAAAACTGGGTGCCAGCTTCCTAAAAGAAAAGAAGGGTCAGATCTGAGTAAGGACCTGGAGTCAGTGCCTTCCCTCCTTTTCTG
This sequence comes from Aythya fuligula, assembly GCF_009819795.1. Lineage (NCBI taxonomy): Eukaryota > Metazoa > Chordata > Aves > Anseriformes > Anatidae > Aythya > Aythya fuligula. The sequence goes on along the minus strand of NC_045593.1, from coordinate 12,619,976 downwards.
TTTAAATGCAGTCCATGATAATGCTAATATTTCCTGATGGATACTTTGCAGTCATAGAAATCTCCAGTTGTAGAGATGGGATAATCTCATGGACAGACTACTTCAGGCTTAACTATTCTTACAGTTAGAAGCTGTTTTCCCAGTCTAATCTGAATCTTCCTTGAAGTAACTACTCCTTTCCACAACAGCAATAGACAGATAAACTATTGCACCTGAGGACAAGGTATCCTCTTTCTCCAAGTCTTCTCGAGATTAAAAAACACTTTAATCAACTAATTTGACACTTTTAAAAAAAACTTTATGATGTTTTTTATTGTTCCTAGGACTCTTTCTATCTACACATGACATCTTAAGAAATAAATTATTTTGGGATTATTGAGACTATATCATGTATTATCAAATTTTCAAAGTGTTTTGGCACACAAGGTCTTAAAATTAACACAAATGTTAAGTGCCTATACATTTATCTTGACTGCATTGTTAGCAAAACCTCTAACAATTTTGCCTCATTCTCATCCCACCTCTCCTTTCTTTTCTTTAACAAAAGTTAAATGCTGTTAAATTCAAGCCAAGTGCTATGAAACTGCTGCAGTAAAAACAATAAAGAATCTCCCTACAATTTGGACAATACAGGATGTACTTGTGAAAAGAACTCATGTTTTGCCAAGATGAATAAGAGCAATGAAAAGTATGTGGCTTGGAATTGAAACAGCCCTCAAAAGGCCTTTGATGCCTTTGTCATTTCTGGTCAAAATCACCTACTTGCAGGTGTTCGCTGACTAACTAACATATGACAAATGCAGTGTTCAATAGGGAATGAATGTTGGCACATCCCAGAGAAAGAAAGTTAGCTCATCCCTTTGTCTCTTTCCAAATGTGTCTCTTGGAGAAAAATACTATTTACACATACTCATTTAGAATGAGGCATATTTCTGCATTTGACGTAAGTTGTGTTTTTCTCAACTGCTGTTTTATGTGATAGCTAACACTAGCCACTGCACTACATCAGCTCTAGTGAGATTTCAGAACAAATAAAACCAAGGATATATACATGTACTTGCACACTTCTAATGTGCTTTTGACTGAAACACATATAAGTGATACTGTGAGATATAAAGAAATTGTGCAATAATGCTATTTCGCTCCAATGAACACGATGTAAGGGTAAACCTGATAAATATAAGCTAAATTTATAAAGTCATGTACTTCTAGACAAATAAACAGAGAACAGCCAAAGTTAGAAAAGGACTTACATATGGAGAGGAAAACTGACAGGAAATGATAAAAAATGTAATTTCATAATTATCTGAAAAATTAAAAATAATATATAATTTTGTATCCTAATTGCACTAATCAAATTGCCATTACATTGCAAAGTATTCAAAATTTAGTAGTTTCAATATTATAACAACCTTTATATTCCCCTTAAATCAGAATCTGCTTGTCATTTAACTTTGTAAAGGGTGGTTGGAAACTTACACTTCAAGCTAGCCATACGTTTCAGTACTGTCGTGTCTGAAATATCCAATAATACTGAAACATCAAATGCAGGTAAGGAAACAGGAGGCTTGTTAGGGGCTCTGGGATCTGTAACAAGGGAGAGCTTTCCAGGGTTCATATCTTCTGCTTCTGCTTCATCTGGATCAACCCCTATATATGCTTTTTCAAAAAGCTTTGCCTGATTAATTGTCATTGGAAATCCATCCAGAATCCATCCCATCTCCGGCGGTGTTTGGCTATGGGCAAATAAAGAATCAGGATTATACAGTGAATTGACAGCATAATATTAACACCTAAAGAACAGCTTGTCCTAGCAGTCTTTCATTCCGAATTCAGTGTATGCAATACCCTCATGAACACAGAATATGACTACTATATTTGTGAAACAACGGATTTTATACCAGGAAATTAGGTCAAGTATAGCTAAAAGTGATAAACAAAACAACGTCTGAGCAGAGTCCCACAAGGCTCAGTACTAGGGCCAGTTCTCTTTAATATCTTTATCAATGATCTGGATGAGGGGATCGAGTGCACCCTCAGGAAGTTTGCAGACGACACCAAGTTAGGTGCGTGTGTCAATCTGCTCGAGGGTAGGAAAGCTCTGCAGGAGGATCTGGATAGGCTGCACCGATGGGCTGAGGTCAACTGTACAAAGTTCAACAAGGCCAAGTGCCGGGTCCTGCACCTGGGGCAGAACAACCCCAAGCAGAGCTACAGGCTGGGAGAGGAGTGGTTGGAGAGCTGCCTGGCAGAGAAGGACCTGGGAGTATTGGTTGATAGTTGGCTGAATATGAGCCAGCAGTGTGCTCAGGTGGCCAAGAAGGCCAACAGCATCCTGGCTTGTATAAGAAGCAGTGTGGCCAGCAGGGCTAGGGAAGTGATTGTCCCCCTGTACTCAGCTCTGGTGAGGCCACACCTTGAGTACTGTGTTCAGTTTTGGGCCCTTCACTACAAGAAGGACATCGAGGTGCTTGAGAGAGTCCAGAGAAGGGCAACGAAGCTGGTGAGGGGTCTGGAGAACAAGTCTTACGAGGGAGCTGGGATTGTTCAGCCTGGAGAAAAGGAGGCTCAGGGGCAACCGTATTGCTCTCTACAGGTAGCTTAAAGAAGGCTGTAGTGAGGTGGGGGTTGGTCTGTTCTCCCACGTGCCTGGTGACAGGATGAGGGAGAATAGTCCAGAGTTGCTCCTGGGGAGGTTTAGGTTGGATTTTAGGAAGAACCTCTTTGCGGAAAGGGTTATTAGGCATTGGAATGGGCTGCCCAGGGAAGTGGTTCAGTCACCATCCCTGGAGGTCTTTAAAAGACGTTTAGATGTAGAGCTCAGTGATATGGTTTAGTGGAGGACTGGTTAGTGTTAGGTCAGAGGTTGGACTCGGTGATCTTGGGGGTCTCTTCCAAAATAGATGGTTTTGTGATTCTGTGATCTGTCTTGAAGTTTTCAAGAACAACTTCTATACAAACTATTATCAGAGATGTAATTTCACTGTTTTCTTGAGGTGCTAACTTTTGCACTAAAGAAATAAATAGTAAAATCTGTTTCATAACATAAAGTTCCAATGGGAGTAATACAACTTACATGATATTCATATGAGAACTGAAGTGCTAATTGCTTATCAGGAGAGTAGACAATTTTCTGTCATGTAAGAATATAAAAAAATAAGTAACTTAACTGCCAAAGTATGAATGTTTGGATTATGTATTTCACATAAAAGCTAGAAGAAAAAACACTAGAACATTGTGAATAATTTCCAACTGATAAACAAAATACAGACATTAGTTATATTTAATGTCTATGTGATAGATGATTATTTTTTTACTTGCTGTCAGTGGTGCACAATAATGTCTGTGTAATTTAGGGCTAGATTCTACTGCTTTAAAATGAGGATTAACTAACTGCACTAATTAGCTCCAATTTCCCAGCAGAATACTCTAACGTTCCAGTAATGCACGGAATAAAGAGAAATGGCTGACTATGGCTCTACAAACTGGATAATTACACTCTCTATAACTGAGGAAAAAAGCTACACAATTTCATACTTAATAGCTTCCAACAGGATGGCAACTAGTAATTCATCAGGAATACTTTTTCCTTTCTTCAACAATTTCTGTGATGCAGCACCAAGCTGGGCACGTACAGATAGCTGTGGAAGAGTGCAGTTAGAAGAACATGTAAGATTCAAGTGCTCAGAATGCCCATGACACTGACAGTTAAAAAGAACTATTCTACTTTACATAGATTCTACTTTACATACTTTACTTCTATGTTCTCCATATATTTATTTACATTTATTGTGTTATTTATTAATCTTTATTGTGCTATTTATTTATATTTAATGTTTATTTTATTATCTATGTTTATTATCTATTTAGGAGAAATAGTTTAAAATTATGTAAAAAGACCTAATATAACTGAAATACCACTGAACAACATTACATCCATGAAAATGCCAGACAGAAATGAGGTTGAGAAATAAAGGATAATGAAAGCCAAAAGATTAAAAAATCAAGTGTACAAGTTATTCTGATTTAACTGTGCAATAATTCTGACTCGTGTCCAAGGTCACTCTGGTTTTCTCTACTCTAAATCCATTGATGATTTCATTTCTGATAGCCTGAAAGTAGCCTCAAACTGAAGTTTCCTATAGCAGCATTTAATTTTTTTAGTTCTATAGGAACCTTCCTAGTTTTTGAAGTACTCTTCAGCTCAACCAGTAAAGTCAAATAGATCACTGGAGAATTAAGTATTTATGAAAATAAAGAAAAGAAACCTTATCATGGGATGAATTATCTGCTTAGCACCATCAAGATAAGGAATACATTTCTGCTAACTCAGAAATGAAGAGGAAGTACCATATCTTACATAAATGTGAAATTAAACATTTCTGTAAAATTCTAGCTGCATGTACAACTCTACGCAACATACACAGGAATAGATTTTTATAAGATGTCTTTCTAAATTTCATACAGAAAATGCTTGCAGTAAGGTGAACAAATAAATGCAGGATGATGAAATGGTGTCACCATTCTGTAGTTTAATAAGATTTTAACTAAGGTATCTTTATATAGTAGCAGATAAAATCAAACTACAAACCTTGGACAGGTCACTCTGGCTGTTGTCTGGTTCAGTTTCTTGACTAGATGAATCATTTTTGATAGGACAATTACCTAAAATAGGTACATTATAAAGTTTGACAGTTTTACTTCTATAATATTTCTTACTGCAGATAAATAATAAAAGGTATGTGAAATCATCAGAAACATAGAATCATTGCATAATTCAGGTTGGAAGCAACCTCCAGAGGTCACATCGTTCAACTTTATGGTTAAAGCATCATCAGCTGAAAGGTCAGACCAGGTTGCTCAGGTTTTTACTTTGTCTCGAAAACATCCAATGATGGAGACTACCTCTCCATACAATCTGTTTCAATATATTCATGGAGAAAAGATATTTTCTTCTGTCTGGTGGAAAAGGGAAAGAAGAAGGATTTTTACAGATATCTCCACAGCAAAATGAAGACTACGGAAAACATGATCCACCTGCTGAAAGAGACTTTCAAAATGCTGAGGTACTTAAAACCTTCTCTCTCTCAGCCTTTAACAGTAAAACTTGTTTTCAGGAATCCCAGTCCCCTGAGATTAGCAGGAACGTCTGCAGCAAGGAGTACTGCCCAGTGTAGAAGGTCAGGTGCAAGACCGTTTAAGGAACACGAATGTGTGTGTAAGTCCATAGGACCTGATGAAATGAATCCAGGGGTCCTGACGAAACTGGAGGACAAAGATGCTAATTTTATATATGGGCCACTTGTTGGATAAGGAATTGGCTAGTTGGCTGCACTAAAAGAGTTGTGGTCAATGTCTCAATGTCCATGTGAAGACCAGTGATGAGTGGTGTTCCTGAGGGGTCAGTATTGGGACTAGTATTATTTAACATCTTTGTCAGAGTGATTGAGTGCACTCTCATCAGGTCTTCAGATGACACAAATCTTTGTGGTGCAGTCAACACGCTGGAGGGAAGAGATACCATCCAGAGGGACCTGGACAGGCTGGAGAGGTGAGTCTGCACAGACCTCATGGAGTTCAGCAAGGCCAAGTGCAAAGTCCTGCATCTGGACTGGAGCAATCCAAAGCACAAACGCAGGCTGGGAGGAGAATGCATGGAGAGCAGGTCTAAGGAGAAGGACCTGGGGGTACTGGTTGATGAGAAGCTCAACATGAGATGCCAATGTGCACTTGCAGTCTAGAAAGCCAACCATATCCCAGGCTGCATCAAAAGAAACATGGCCAGCACATTGAGGGAGGTGGTTGAGGGAGGTGATTCTCCCCCTCTATTCTCCTTTTGTGAGACCCCACCTAGAGTGCTACTTTCAGATCCCCTACACAAGAAGGACACGGATGTATTCGTACAAGTCCAGAGGAAGGCCATGAAGATGATCAAAGGGCTGGAGAACCTCTTGTACAAAGACAGGCTGAGAGAGATAGGGTTATTTAGCCTAGAGAGAAGAAGGCTCAGGGAGACATTACAGTGGCCTTCCAGTACTTAAAGGGGACCTACAGGAAAGCTGGAGAGGGGTTCTTTGTCAGGGAGTGGAGTGATAGGACAAGGGGTAATTGTTTTAAACTAAAAGATGTTTTGTTTAGATTAGATAGAAGGAAGCAATCCTTTCCTGAGGGTGGTGAGGTACTGGAACAGGTTGCCCAGTGAAGCTGGGGATGCCCTATCCCTGTAAGCATTCAAAGCCAGGTTGACCAGGGCTTTGGGAACTTGATCTAGTGAAAAGTATTCCTGCCCATGCCAGGGTAGTTGGAACTAGATGATCTTTAAGGTCCTTTCCAAACTAAACCGCTCTATGATTCTGTATCTCAAGTGGTCGAGGTTGCCATTCAGAGGGACCTTGATGGGCTGGAGAAAAGGGCTGTCAACAATCTCATGAAGTTCAGAAAAGGGAAATGCAAAGTTCTGTACATGTATATGGGAAGAAAAGTCTTGTGCATCAGTTTAAACTGGGGGTCAACTGTCTTGAAAGCAGCTGTGCAGAGAAGAAGCCTTGGAAGGCAACAAGCTGACTGTGAGTCAGCCATGTACACTTGCAGCAAAGAAGGCTGACAGCATCCTAGACTGTGTTAAAAATGTTGCCATCAGGTCAAAGGCAGTGGTACTTGAGCTCTACTCAGCCCTGGTTAGGCTGTATCTGGAATGCTGTGTCCAGTACAAGAATGACCTGGATATACTGGAGGAGGTCAAGCAAAATGCCATAAGAATTATTAAGGTCCCAGAATATCTGACGTACAAGGAGAGTCTGAGAAAGCTGGGATTGTTCAGCCTGGGGAGAGAAGGCCTGAGGAGAATCTTGTCAATGCTCATAAACACCTGATGAGGGGAAGTAAAGACCAAGTCAGAAACTTCTCAGTGATGCCAAATAAAAGAACACAAACTGAAACACAAGAAATTCCATTTAAACAATAAAATCTTAACACTAAAGGTTATGGAACATAGGAACATGTTGCTCAGTGAGGTTGTGGAGTTTACTTCCTTAGAGATGTTCAAAACCCAACTGGACACGGTCATGGACAACCTGCAATAGTGACCCTGCTTTAAGGAGAAACACTGGACTATGTGACTTCCAGAGGTCCCTTCCACCCTCAACACCTTCCTTTGGAAGTTGTTTTTAAGACGAAGCTCTCATCCTGGACTTTGTCTGTGGTACATCACAGTTGCGTAACAACCACATCAGCACTCTGTATTCTATCTCTGATTCTGACCCTGATACACATCTGTGGTCTTGAGTGTCTGATTTGACTCAAGACTTATTTTCATCAGCAGACTTATCACCAGACTAAGGTTCACACTGTCTCTGGACCTGGTCCTGACCCTGACTATAGTCAATATCCTCACTTTTTGTTGGCAAAGTGTTGGCCCTGCCTAACTTATTATTGTCTTAATCTCCTAGCTCACCCTCCCTTGTGGAGCAGCCTGCACTTGCTGCTTTCAGACACTACAAATGTGTGGAAACAGTAACTTCGTAATAGAAACTATGGTGAAAACTCAGACATGGATAACAGAAAGGCTAACTACATTTAAATCTAATAAGATAAGAGTTAAATTACAATAAATTATAATTAAATAATATATATACACACATACACACCTTCGGTTTCATTGATAAATGTTTCTGTTAGAACTTCCAGTAGTGATGATTTTGACATGTTCATCTGGACCTTGTATCAATTAAGAAAAGAAATTATGAGAAAGGAAATTACACATTACAGAAAACCAAACTTGTGAATTGAATATGTCTTGAAGTCTTCTAAGTCAAAACTTAGAACTAAGTAAGAAATTGAAACAATATGCTTTTTTTCCTTATACGTGTCACTCTCTTTTCCCTGTCATACCCAACATGAAAATTAATAAAAATGCTTACCTCATTTTGTTTCACGGAACTCTCTGCTTCCTGTGAAATTAAGCTGTGTTCACTTTTCATTTCATTTTTAAGAAAAGCTTGGATGGCCTCCTGAACCAGAGTATCAATAGATAGTACCTGAATATTGCAAACTAATATAAGAAAAAATAAGATAGTTTTACAGTTTGAGCTGATCACACATAGACACAGACCACTATTGAAATTAAATTAATTCTGAGAAGACATGCAAAAGCCTAGTACATGCAAAGCAATGTATAGTTCCTTTTGTTTGGGCTTTTGATGTAAGTTGTTACCACTGTCTTTGCTCTGTGACCACTATACAGCATATAACCACAATCATACAGATGTCTGCTAGTCTCTTCCATAGAAAAAATCCTCAGAGAATTCAAAACCATTTTTAAATTCTCAAGAAATGCAGAAGTAATACTACTTTATGAAAGTTCATGTGTTTTTATCTTATTTTGGAAGATAATGAATGAATGACTTGCAAGGATCTCCTAGAAAATATGGATGCACGTGTGTTTCAAGGATAAGTAACGCAAGGATTTGCCCAAACAAATGTCATTCTAAGAGTTGGATTTAAAAACAATTAAGTATTTTAAAGAAATTTAAGCTAAAAAAAAAAAAAAATCTACCTTTTTCAAGAAACTTTACACAGGTAGTTTTTCCACTAAAAAGTTTTCCCAAAATGCATCCCTTAATAGGAAAAGAAGGAAATACAGGTAATGAAGATTTGGGTTTTGGAGGATAGAAGATCTCCATCAGTCTACGAAGCACATGACCCAATATGTTATTATTATGAGGAGGTTTGTTTTCACTGTTATCTTCAGTTGGACACCATTCCCCTGTCATACTCTGTATAAATGACAAATTATGAGACAATTTGTCAATATGCCTTGTCTTTCATCTTTCTATATATGCCATTACATAAACAAATATACAATAACCAAATCTGAACAGTACTTAAAAATAAAATATTTTTAGAATAGAGCCTTGTTAAAATCAATAACTGTCATTATCTCTAACCATTTATTAATATTCACTAATAATTAGTTGAGAGACAAGTACTCCTACAATCATTTTTACAGATTGCTAGATTCATTTTTTAAATCCCAAAAACATGAAAAGTCATTTCACCAATATGACAGAATGAATCAGTAGCATATTTGTGAAATATTATCCTACCATTCAGCGTTCTAAAAAATGGGCAACATTATTGCCCAGTATCACAATGAGATCTTTGAAAATTCAGAAAAAGATTTCAAATACAGTTATCTGCCTAATATGCAGTCAATAGACAAAAAAACACCTGCCAAACCCTAATACTCCCCACTCCCACACCCCCGATGAATTACATTAATCAGAAAAGAAAGGAAATACTGAGTAGAAAATTCCATTTAATCTGCACTGAGATTAATATAAATTTATCAGTGGTATGAGTTACAAGCATACAGCTTAATGAGGCTGTCTCTTACTGACAATTGCACTGGGAGAAAGATGAGAATGGAAGGATATAGTCAGAAGAACTGAATATATTTTTTGCTGCTGTATTATTGCATCTTATAAGGCTAGGAAAGTAACAATGAAATACATGTGAAGTTTATGCTATAATAAGCTAAAAGAGGACATTCTCGTATGCAGCATAATACTAGTCTTATTTCACTTATTATTTAACTGGAGGGTAATAAACAGCTGTCTGGAAGATATGTGGACTAGTAATATTTCCAATTAGATTTTGACTTGTCATCTTATTTGGGGTTCACACTAAAGGGCTGTAAGGCACAGTCAAAAGTTTCAGTAAGGAAATTTCAACACAGAAAAAAATGAGGGAAAATAATGTTCACAATGAGGGTGGTTAAGCACAAGAGTAGGTTGCACAGAGAGCCTGTGGAATTTCCATCCTTGGAAATATTTGAAAGCTGACCAGCCAAGGCACTGAGCAACCTTATCTGATTTAGAAGTTGAACCTGCTTTGAGCAAAGACGTTAAACTAAATGATGACCATATCCCTTCCAATGTAAACTATTGTATCATTCTATAAATTAAATATTTAATTACATCACCTAGTTTCATTCAAAGTTCTACTGAAATACAATGTTTTAAATTCATGTTCTAGGTTGGTTTTGTTTTTGTTTTGTTTTGTTTTTCCTGACTTTACTATTTACTTTAGGGCTGGAGCACCTCTCCTATGAAGGAAGGCTGAGAGAGCTGGGAATGTTCAGCCTGGACAAGAGAAGGCTCTGGAGACTCCTTACTGAGGCCTTTCAGTACTCAAAGGGGTCTTATCAAAAGGAAGGAGAAGGGCTCTTTACTCAGGTACATAAATATAGGACAAGAGAAGTCTTAAAAGAGGATAGATTTAGATTAGACATTAGGAAGCAGATCTTCACTGTAAGGGTAGTGAGGCACTGGAATGGATTGCCCAGAGAAGCTGTGGATGCCCATCCCTGGAGGTGCTAAAGACCATGTTGGATGGGGCCCTGGGCAACCTGATTTACTGGGTGGCATCCCTGCCTATGGCAGGGGGGTTGGAGTTACATGATCTCTAAGGATCCTTCCAACCCATGCCATTCTATGATTTATGATTCTATTATAAATTATATATTGCCATAGCATACTTTCTAGTAACAGAACTAGATCAGCGTTGACTTTGAACATATATGCATTAGATAAAATAACACCATATAATTTATTATTACTATAAATGAAAATGTGACTTTTTAACCAGTAAAAACAACAAAAAATATTTTTGAGTTGCAAAATATCCACTCTCTGACCTATCCCAGAGAATGTATTTTTTAATATGTAGTGGAAAAGATATGCTTAAAAAAATAAAATCCTTGTTCTATCTGAATCATTCTCCTTTAAAATTGTGAGAAAAGATGTTATCAACTATTTTAAATTCTATCAAACCTGTAGAAAAAATGAATTCCAAATGGAATGGGTTTCTTATTTGAAGTAATCACCTTTCAAATTTCTTGTCTTTTTCTTTCCAATCTAAAAGATTGCTAGATTGAATTTGTCTTTGTTAAAGTAGCTTACATGTTAGAAACAAGGCTTCAGGTATCAGGCCAGAGTTATATGACTGCCACTCAACACCCTCAATGATAACTGCAAATTATTTGATATTTTGGACAGTGCCTACTGTTATGTTTAGTTTGGGGGATTTTATTAACTTATGAAGTGATTAGCCACAACTGATCATGTGATAGTTTCCAAATATTTTCAAGCTCAGTCTAATATAGAATGTACAACATACTGATAGTGCTTTATTTTGTTCTTTTATTTTATCATATGTTTCTTTTAGTCAGCATTCTTAATATAAACTTATTGTTTTTGAGAGATGCCAAGTTGCCTGTGCCACGCTTTTTCCTCTGTGATGAAGAAAATCAGCATAAATTTTACCAGAATGCCCTGCCAATACACTTTTGTTTAGATGAAATACTCTGAAGGAATTAACTGTTCACTTAGGTTTTCAGGTGACATAAGTATGTATTGGTGTCAACAATTTTACACAAGTTATGTTGTATCAGCTTTTGATGAACACTCATTCAGTAAGGCATAAGACTGGAAAAAAAATGTGAATGTGCATTTGAAACAGGTTGGTAGTGAGAAAAATGCTTTAAATTAAATGTTTAAATGTTCACTTTCTTCAGTGCCCCTATATCGAAAGAAGACTACTGAGACTCTGTAATACAAAAAATATTGACTAAAAAAGTTCATTTTTCATTAATGTTCCCCAGTAACTTTTTCCTCCCTATCTGTCCTGTATGTCCTCCCTTTTGATCTTCAGTATTTGCTTTTTTTTTTTCCACCTAAAGAGAATGATCGTGAATTTCATTACATGGGTGGATATGGCCTGAACAAGGAACTTACAAATAAATTAATCAGAAAAGCACATATTAAGATTGAAAACAAAATAAACTGAACTGCAAGACCTTCCCCACAAACTCCTAAAAAGCATTTAGACTCGTTGTACCAATTTGTTCAGGAGGTGGGTAAAAGCACATGTATATTATGGTTATAATTTCCCAGCCAGTCAAAGACAGGCTACTTATAATGATTTTGACATATTATAGTTAAACAGAATATTTGAAAATACTGATGTGTTTTTACCCCCAAAGAAAAGCATCAGTTACATTTTAATTTGGAAAATATTGTACAATACTTTTTAATTATAACAGGGCGACATTCATTCTTCACCTTTCACTTCTGAAATTACATATTGCATCCTAAAGTTGAGGAGAAGTTTTAAGGTACCTTGTATCCTAACAGAAGGTTAACAAAAACATCAGCCATTTATAACAATGTTTTAAAATGTTCCCATATGAAAATAAATAGATCACCCAAACCAATAAATCTTGTTAGAAAGCTTTCATTCAAAATTGCTAGAATTGCTCTTTTGTAACAGACCCTACTTCTTTTCACTTGCTTTTGCTGTCTACTTCCTCTTGAATTTTTAAATAAGGTAGCATTAACCATACTTTCACATTCCAGTTAACTAAAATTCATTGCATTCCAATTTACTTGTTGGTTCTATGAACTCAGGAGAGAAATATAATCAATGTTATAATAAGCATGAAATTATAACTGTGTTTTCAAATTGTATCAGCTGCCCAATGCTACAAACATAAAATATAGCCATGTATTTCATACAGAATCTGATGTAACACAAAGAAAATGCATATCAAATTCTGATATCAGAAACTACTGAAAGAACAAAATGTAACATCACAACAAGATGTTTATGATTATGTACAATCAGGATGTATTATATTCCATTACGTCTTATCAGTTTGATATACCTTATATTCACCATAATCTTTTTCATCTAACAGATTCATTTTATTCAGTTCTACAAGTTGTTCTGGGCTCGGTTCATTTGGCAAAGGGTGAATTGAGGCTTGTTCATATATTGGTTTTCCATTAAAAAAAAATTCCTTCCAATCACGCATCAGTTTCAATGGAATTTTGCTGCAGTAGAAAACAAACAAACAAACAAAAAAAATGGAATGAGTTCCAAGCCAAAAATTAAGAGTTAGATGTTTGAAAATAGTGGACCCAAATTTACAAGAATTACAATCATGAAATAGGGATATGCTAGACTTGGTATGGTTTATAATGTTTTCTGTAATTACTATAGCTTGTTAGGAAGAAACCATAAAAATAGTCACTGTGTGTGGTTACTTGTACATGTATGACATCAGTAGGTCCTTGTAGGTTTCAGTATCTTTGTAAGTGATTCATCATACAGTATTTGTCTGGCAGAGATGTGTGGTAACAGTTTTGCTGCAACTCTATTTCCCTGCTTCAAAATACTCTTCTCATTTGTGGCATATGGCCTCCCCTCACCAAAAATCAATACAATTTTTCCAGATTTTCCTGGAATCTAAAATTCATTCAGAATTTTATAAGTAATTAAACTCTTGTGTTTTTTTTTTGTTTTTTTCCCCTTTCATTCAGAAAGGAACAATATTCTTATGGAACAAGATAAACTGCATATAAGTACCAAGTTATTAAGCAATTATAGTTATTGCTAAAATATAAATAGAACTCTGACATGCATGGGTGCTAAACAAACTGTATAAAAACAGCTTAAATTTGGCATATACTCAAAATGTTCTAGGATTACATCCATCTGGAGCTTTTTTTTGTTATTATTTGTTTATTAATGCTTGTAGATGAGGGCTATAACATTAAGGAAACTACATGCATGATTCAAAAATAATTGAATATATACTGTATGCACCCTTTTCAATGAAGTGCACAGAAACACTGACAAAACCTATAGGTAGTGGCAGTAATGAAGATAAATTCTTAATATGCATATTTTGCAAAGGTATTTCAGATATCTGTACATATTGTTCATTACTCAGTAAAAGCAAACATGACACTGTCTTACTGTGGAATAAACTGTATTAGACAAGGAAATCATAACTAAACTGTGTCGAGAATGACTATTTTATCCAGTACCCACTGGGCCAAAATCTATATGATTTCCCTGAAATATAGACATACATATTTCATATGTATATGGCTTAATTATTTAGCCTACAACTACATAAAAAGGTAAGGAAGTTTTTGGCATACTTTCTAATCATGCAAGCCCCCCCCCCCCCCCCAGTCTAATCACTGAATACTAATGAGAGAACAACAGAGAATCCAAAGCCCTGCTCTGTGGTTTTGGAAACACTACTACATCACAGGCATGTGGAGATTGCTGCCTTTTTAGGACATTCTCAGAAGCCCAGTGGAATTGTGGCGTGTCAGATTAGGGAATCACAGCATGTAGGACCCAGACTTTGGACCAAGTTGCAATTTTCAGAACTGTCCAGGCAGGTTGATATATATTAGGAAATTCATCCTCTCTATATTACTGTTAGGAAACATTCAGCTAGTGGAGCAACCTACTGTGAGATGAGTAGCATTCAGTTTTTAACTTTTAAATGAAGGAATTTCTTCATATAAAACAGAAGTCAGTATTTCTACAAGCTGTAGAACTAGTGAATCCTTGTTTTCTAAGGATTCAAGTTGGTTGAGTTTTCAAGGAATTACACTAAGGCTTTAGCACTATTTCACCTTGTGTTACATATCAGTGAATACTCACATGAAAGGAATATCATAATTTTCTTATGTAAAGTAATTCAAGCTGTCCTGTAAGATACCTGAGGATCCACATAAGACATTACTGGTGCTTAAAGCAGAACAAATCATTAAGCCTAACAACTACCTAACACCTGTTAGTTTTGCCTGACAGCTAACATACTCACTTGTTTGTCAGTATTCGATACTCTCCTACTTTTGTTGACAAGTCAATGATTTGGTCGATCACTTCCCAACATATAGAATAATGCTTTTTATAACGAGCCTGGGCTCTTCCAACAGCATTTTTCTCATGACGTTCTCTTTCTTTGATAGTTTGTTCTTCACAATCAATTTTTTCTTGTTTTGCAAGAGCCTAGAATTTTGTTTTGAAAAGTACATCTGAGATTGCAAACCAAATTAAACTGCAGAAGTGCACTATCCTGGACTAAGAAAATTAACTTACTCATTTAAACCAATAAATGAAAACAGTCACACCAGAGCTGGAAAGACATTGAACACGGACACATACAAAAATCTAAAAACTTCTATTCATTCTATAAGTCCAGTTTGTTTGCTTTTTAACTGCTAAAATATAACAAAAAAAAAAAAAAAAAAAAGGAGAAATATATCACTTCTTTCATGAAAAACAAATTAAGAATGTACTCAGTGCTTGGAGGGCACGGAAACATGAAATGATGTTGTCTGTTCTTCCTAAGGAACAATGCAGATGCTTAGTTTCACTGAAAACTATGATGGAATACTCATTTACAGTATGTGACTAGCGATTTAATTCATCAGATTCTGATATACAAATAATTTGAGATTATTGATGCTGTTTGACCTTTGCAAAGGATTTCTGGTCATTGTAGAGATGTATCAGCAGTTCCTGTGACCGTGTGCTCCTTTTTGCCAAGAGTGTTCTTACAGAAGCACAGCAATCAATAGCTATGGCTGCTGATTATATAGGAGTTCAGATTTAGAGCTGTTAACTATTTTTGGCAGGAGCAAAGTAACATTCCTACTGTTACATTACGGCCTGCTGTGGGTGTAACACTTGGCAATTTCTCACAGGATTATGAATTCTTTTAATTTATTAATCTCCTCCAAGATTCAAGGTAGAAATAATGCATGCATGACTGAAATTCCTTATTATGGCATTTTTCAAAAATGGGTGTTAGCTTATTACACCTAAAGGACATGAAAAACAGAATTCTTAAGGCAAGTTTTTCTGTAACTCTTCTGTCATTTTGTCTCTACAAGACTGTCTTTTGACCTCAGCATAGAGAGGTTTCCTTAAAAAGTGAAAATTATTTTGTAAGAAAAGAACAAAATGAGACTTTAAGTTGCTCAGTTATGTCCATTATTAACTGAGATGCAACTTTAAAGGTATTTAAAAATGATATATTCATCATTGGATCACCCTAGAAAAAGCCTAAATTCTAACAGTTGACAATACAAATTCCACAGATAAGTACTAGAACTGCTACAATGACTCGGGGAGTAAATAATCACTTACTGCCTCACTATCAAGAGCTTTCTGGAACTCTTTCAGTCGTCTATCTTCATACTGTTTTTCCCTGTAAATTCTGTTTTGCCTTAACACTTCTTTCTCATGTCGAACATGCATGAGTTGAACAGCAATCCTCCGCTCCTGCTGAGATTGTCTCATTAGTCTGTAAATAAGTTGCTCCTCTCGGTAAGCCTCCTAAAATGTATGTACATATAAAAATTAGCATTAAGAACAGCTTATAAATTATTTCATAGACAACACATCAGTGTCTTATATGGGAAATATGAGTGGAGTTATATAACATTTACTTGCTAATTTGATACACACGTCCAGAACACTTCTATTCATGAATACTACCTTTGTTAAACATACAAGAACTGTAGAACTATATAAATTAATTCTAAATATGTCTTAACAGAGATACTGAGTAAAAAATACATTTGTTCAGAATAACTCGATTTTAACTTGGATAAAGCCTGTGTGCAATGCATATTTCAAATAATTGCTTCTGAATGTAAAGATATATCCCTTCTTTGAATTACATTGGTCGTTATTTCCCTTATCTGTCCTTGTTCTCTACCAGTCCCCATTCTCAGCCATGCTCCACTGAACCCTTTGAATAAGTCTATTTTTCTACAGTTTTGAACTTCATCCTTTTTTCTCAGGATTCAGGTAAATAACACCTCCATTTAGGAGACTGGGAATAGAGGAAAGCATTCCAACCAGAGGGAAATACAAGACTTCTAGGTAACAGTTTCAGCATTCTCACTATGACAAAGCATCATGCAAAAAATACTTTACTCAATATTATAAAAAAATCATTCTGAACCATTGCTTGAAGCATGGTGAGAGCATACTGACAGTTTGCAGGCTGTGGACCGGTACTTCTCAAAGTTCTTGACAGAACATACTAATATCTTCCCACTACTGTACTTCTTTTCTGTGCTTTGTATCTAAAGCTTAACCTAACCTAAAGTTTTATCCCACAGTCTTCACAGTCCAGAACTATTTCTGAGTTCTAATCAAACGCATCAACTTGCCTTTCAAGCCCTATTGCCAAATATCACTCCTAAATAAGAATATTAGAGGAAATTTCAGATTCCCTGGACTTTTGATTCAGATGCAGAAAAACTGCTATAAAATATAGGTTCAGATTTAAGGACATAAATTTGGAATTGATCTGAAGAGTTCAAATTAATTTTCCTAAGAACAGAGAAATAGGGTAAAACCAGTTAATAGCATAATAAAAAAAAAAAAAAAAAAAAAAAAAAAAAAAGTATCACCTCTTCTATTTTCTTTTAATGTGGTTTATTTTTCATCAGCTTTCTGTGACAGAGAGAGGGCAGAACACACTATATAAATTCACCTCTAAATGAAAATTCAAACTTTATTAAGTATAATCATGCCATTATGAAAGAAATACCAGATTCTACAAAGAAGTCTAGATCATAGATTAGCAGTCTACAAATACCTGGAGGGAAGGGATACCATCCACAGGGACCTGGACAAGCTGGAGAGGTGGGCCTGTGTGAACCCCATGAAGTTCAGCAAGGCCAAGTGTAAGGTCCTGCGTTTGGGCTGGGGCAATCCCAAGCACAAATACAGGCTGGGCAGAGAACGCATTGAGAGAGCCCTGAGGAGACTAATAACTATTTAGCTATTTAAATAACTTATTTAACTATTTGAATTTCAATAACAATAACAATAACCTTCAAATAAATTGAAATCTTTGATGGTGATATTACAGAGAAGCCAGTATTTTTCAACAAAAGCTCATTCCATATTTTTAGGTTCTGTTTTCTTTGCAACTGGTAGAAAAACTACATTCCAATTAAATACTGGTGACTTGAAAAGACCAAGCTGATACAAAAGTCCCTCAAAGTTTTGTTTATTTCAGCCAAAATGTGCTTTTTCCTGGCACAGTATCTCATCACAGTGTATTATAGTTTTAACAGCAAAGAAACTATCATGTGGTCATCTCAGGCTTTAATCCCAGAGGGCTTTACCCGCACGCAAGATCATCTCCCTTCAAAGCTTATCACTAAATGAGGATCTGATTTGTAGTGTACTCTTTGTACATTATGTTTCTCTGTGCAGAATTATCATCACACATGCAACTCTGAAATGGAAAACGATGAAATATTAACAATTTTAGATGCACTTTGTATTTTCATATTCATCCTACATGTCATTTGATACACTTTGGGTAATAAAATTATCCAATAGCGCTGCCTTTTGAAGAGCAAATCTGTTCAGATGTCTTCTGTATTTATTAAAACAATGCAATAAAAGAAGGCATGTAACTTTCTGATAGCTTTTTAAATTCCACAGAGAGAAAATCTAAACACCGTTTAAAAATAATGAGTACTTAGAACAAATAATTTGTTGAAACAGTACAGATCAAAGATTCAATTGGGATGAAACTATGTTACTGTCAAACACTTTTATTTTCTGCCTGTGAAAATCTGACTGGCATCACCACATGCTCCGCACAAAGGAGTGCCATGTAATTTTAAAGTACTTTTACTCCCAGACTCAGACTTGTACTACAGTTTGCAGTGTGCCAAGATTCAAAAATTGGAACAAGGTTCTTTTAGTAGACATTTATAGATATGGTCATGAAACACATTAATGCATTCTGAAAACATAAAATTAATTTGATTCTAGATGATCCTATGGCCTGTCTTCAAGTTTTATGTAGTACAAGCATAAAGCCTAATGACTACAGGAAAGCCATGATTTCTGCTTGCAAATCCTTTTTAGTTCCATATCTAATGCAGAGAGATACTAATTTTCAACTACTTTATATAATGTTTTCAATCCTATATATTTATTTATATATACTTATTTCATAGTTCCTTAAATCAAGCAATATGTAATTTCTCAACTCTCATAGAATTCCAACCAATAACTTCTTCCCCTGATAATTCAAAACAGAAGTGGCACTAAATAGATTCTTTTATCTGGTCAGGCTGTTGTTTTGGTCAACTGATCATTTGTCTTTCCTTCTAATCCTTGTAGTCCCTTTATTGTCCCTACACCGAAGATTATTTATTTCCTGGGAAGTTAGAGATATTATTGTTACTTTTGCCTTGCTTTGGAGCCCCACTGGAGACAGTCTGATTAGAAGAACATTATCGGCAATTCCTCCATCTCAAACTGGCAAGGTTTGTTCTGTGACTGCAGGTGGACCAGCCATCTGACCTGGATAGCCCTGGCTGGCTTTGTTGGCTTAGGGCTGCTGTCTCTACCAAACACCCCAGTAATGGCTGCTGATACCATACAGCCATCAGCTGATAGCCATGGCTATTGGAACCATTGGTCCAGGCTACTGGAGTATACTGGGGCTGTAACTGCTGATGGAAGTTTTTTAATTACAGAGATTTAAGACAGCTGGATGGCAAAACTTCTTCACAATCTATGCATATCAACAAGAACATTATAAAGAATCACTTTGAGTGAGAGCTCAAATACAGCATGCGTGGATGTACAGACTCTTAGTCTAAGCCACGAGAGATATCCTTACTTCCCCACAGAATACTGATCTGGGAGAAATATTGAGAAGTCATCTAATTTCTAAATGTCTACCCCAATAAATTTACATTTTCCTTAACAACTTCAAAAATCTCTCCAGACAATATATGCCAGTGCTTTAAAAAATATATATAATTAATACTTTTTCTTTTAAGAGGAGCCATGCATATTCAGTGCTGTTATTATGAAATACCTGGGGAGACAGGCTCAGCTACAGTGGGTTCAATCTATTTGATCTAAGCTAAGAACTCTAAATGCAATAATACTAAAATATAAGATAACTAGAAATTACAGAAAAACGCCACAAAGGTGTGTTTGATACCATCATTTTTTACAGAGAAGATGTGTGAAGTCAACAATCTAAGAGCTGCTTTTTAAAAAAAGTGTCTGAGGAGGAACCTGAAAAGCCTTATGCTTTCTAGACAAAAGTCAAATAGAATAACCTGCAACAACCATTTTTGGACAAAAGAGACATCCTCCCAAGACACACTTTCATAACACTTCAAAAATCAAAGCTCTGCAAAATAAGTATTTTGCTTCTTCATACTACCCTGCACAACCATTTTAAAATTAATCCAGTCTAAATATAGTTGCAAATACAGGTTTTCAACTGTCACATTTGCTGATTTTTAAGTACTACCATCTTCAGACCCAGAATGCATTTTGATAGTTTAAAGGTCACCTTTTTTTTCATTCTTTTTGGGGAAAATAGCAGGCAGGCCTTCAACTGGTTTTTAATCACCTAAGCCCTGCTGCTTTCATTTCAGCCTTTATGATTTATAAGGATGAAGTATGACATAAAAGTGGTGAGAAAGAATGCAAAACCTTCCATAATTTTCAAGGAATAACACAGAATCACACAGAAATACAGAATTACAATGCATAAAAGTTATTTTCAGAGATAAAATGTATATACTTCCCTTTCTCCCCTTCAAATTTCATTCAGCCCTCAAAAATAGTGTTACTTTGTAAGTATATATTTAGGTTACTAATTGTGCATGGGTTATGTACTTCTCTTACCTCCTGTGCTTCATGTGCTATTAACTGTTCCACCAGCATTTTTCGTCGTCTTTTTTCTCGTTGTTCTCTAGCAAATGTATCTTCCTCCAAACGTTTTTGAATTTTTCTTATATATTCATCATCTGAATAAACATTTAATAGTTCAGGTGCTGTTTGTGCTGTGGTTTCTGGGGTTGGTACTTGCAACTTCTGTGTTTGCAACGATTCTTGTATATCACTGATTAAAAAGATCAAAATATAAAAAGTTTATCGACTTTACAGGACTTACGTTTTTTAGAGGTGTTTTCATATAGATCCCTGTGAAGTTGTATGCAAGTCTGACAAGTGCACAGAATTATCTTGGACAGCAATGTTCATGAGCATTGTGGCTACTTCTTGACACCCTTATACCCCACAATCACCACTGAGTCCAGAGAGCTCCAGACTTTACATAAGCCAACTGCCAAATAGCTCATTTGCCAATATTTAATACAGAAACCTTTCTGCAGAAAGAATTCTGCAGAAACAATAAATTAGGATTGCAGAATATTAAACTTAGTTTACTCTTTATATATAACCAGTCTGAGCACAATTTTGCAGTTATTAATCAGATGTTGCTTTCACACAGAAGTATCCAGAGCAGCATGCATGACTGCCACCTCTTCTAAATTTTGTATACATATCATTAAAGGTGACAGAATGCCTATCGCTTATTCACAAATTAACCAACATCTCCCTCTATGTGAATTGCCTATAAAGCATAATTAAGGAGAAAGGTTACTTTTCTTTGAAATGTGGTACCATGTATATACATCCACCACCTCTCTCTTCTTTCTGCAAGTCTAACCAACAATACAGACTCAATGACTGAAATAAACATAGAAAAAGAGATACACTTTGTGCCCTCTGTGCTGCATATATTGCAAAAAGGAGAGAGGGAAGTTTGAGCCATCCCTAACACAATTATATAAAAACTAGGTAAAAACGCTAACAGCTGGAGCTGGAATACTTGTAATGCTAACAGACATATAGACAATCACTCTAAGGAGAATCACAGTTTAAACTAAGCAAGACATTACATTTCCTTCAAATAGCTGTCTCCACAGATAGTAGGCACCTAAGGTGCCTAAGGTACTGTCTAAGCTTAACAATCTAATATCCAGATATTACCTATCAGAGACTTGGCTGTGTACTGCAGAGAGCCTTCCTGCAATAGACTTCTCAAACTTGTTAATCTCCTTGTAAGTGTCCTAAAGAAATAACATAAAATTTAATGTTTTTATCTTCACAAAGTGTCGTAAGGAAGCTTCAACTATTTTTTCACAGAGTAAATACTAGGGAATGATTTATGCTTCGTGTTAGTACCACAAAAAAGTTTACACTGAAAATACATTGAGCGTCAACTACATGAAGATGAAAGGCAAGACGATTTCCTTCTTCTTTTCATTTCTATTTACTTCTTCCCTTTTTCTTATCTACACCTATGTTCACCAGATAAAATCCTAAATTTTTGCAGCTTTCCATCCTGCAAGATACAGTTTGCATAGGACTCTACTAGCTCGTATAATTCCCACTATTCAGGGATTTTGCAATAAGGTATTGTGGTCTATGTTCTGCTTTTACTAGCTTAAATTTATCCCTAATATTTATTCAAGCAACTCTGTTTGGATACTCTACATTTAAAAGTATCTATCTATCTATTTATTTATGCAATAAGAACTTTCTCTTCCTTCAAAACAATTTTTCCTGTGTAACAAATGTTGAATCACACATATTTTGCCCAGTTCACATTGAGTCTTCTATATAATTTCACAAGTTGTATCATCAGCTTTAGATGGCACAAGTACAGTATTCCTAAGTGTAAATGCCTCCAGAAAATAATGTTTTCCCAGTTCATATAATTGCCATTAATGAAATATAGATGATAGTTACCTCTGCTTCTCTTTTCTTCTTTAGCAATTTTTGGGCTTCAATAGCTTTTATTGTGTGGTTTGGTCGTGGCTTTGGAACCTGTATAATGGCTGCTTGAATCCTGGCCATTATTTCATTTTGTCTCCTTCTTCCCATGCGATGCTGAATATTTAACATAATGTGTTCAGATACTTGAGTTGAAACAAAATATACTATGTAGACCTAATACACGATATATTTACCCATGAAGGAAATGTGATTAACCCATAAGGAAAAAAATATCTTTTAGGAAGAAAAATAAAAATAATAATAATAAAAAAAGAGTGACAGAGAGAATAGCAAATGATTATTAAAAAAAAAAAAAAAAAAAAAAGATTCATTAAAATACCATGAAAGTTGTGGATGAACACCTCCCTGGAGGTGTTCAAGATCAGGTTGGACAAAGCCCTAGGCAACCTGATCTAGTGGGTGGCATCCCTGCTTATGGCAAGGTTGGAACTAGATGATCTTTAAGATCCCTTCCAACCCTTCTATGTTTCTATGATGAAACAGATGCATTTTAAATTAAAGCATCACTCCGCATACAGAGTCATTTGACAGCTTTTCAATATGCTAGTACATATTCTCAATAGTTGAGAATGAAAAAATATTTTAAGTACCAGTATCAGAAAATCAGATCCATGCAGTTGGACTGGAAGATCTTTGAAGGTCCCTTCCAACCGAACTTACCTATCCTATCCTATCCTATCCTATCCTATCCTATCCTATCCTGTCCTGTCCTGTCCTGTCCTGTCCTGTCCCGTCCCGTCCCGTCCCGTCCCGTCCCGTCCCATCCCATCCCATCCCATCCCATCCCATCCCATCCCATCCCAGCTATGCCTGCATTAACAAGGGATGAGGTGCAATAGAAGCATGTCTGTAAAAAACAAAACAAAACAAACAAAAAAAAAACAGTTTGTACTCAATGCCTGAGAGGCATTTAAAGGGTTGTATTAAATGTTAGCTCTAGTCTAGCACCTGTTTCTAGTTAGAATTCAGAACAGAAACTGAAAAACACACATACTGTGAGGCAATGCTACCACTCAATACTGAGTCTCAGATGATTAAGCATTAGCAAAAATTAAATTGACACCATTAAAGTGCACTACAGATACATGCAGTTAAAAGAAGAGTTGTGTGGGAAAAAAACATTTTTCTACAAAGATTCAAAGAAATCTAAAAAATAAATATGTATAAAATCAAATAGAATTTTAAAAAATTCTTTAAAAAAAAAGTCTTGAAAATCTTTGGGATATTGTTCATATTTTCTTTTGTAGATACTTGAAGAGTCACTTAGTCATTTATTTCCATTCTTGTTCTTGCAGTGGCAACAGAAGAACTACATGTAAATAACCACTGAAAGACGCTTTTAATTAGCAGCTCCACAGAAAGGGATCTAAGGGTTTTGGTCAACAGAAAGTTGAAAGTGAGTCAACAGTGAACCGTGACAGCCAAAAGGGCCAACTGTACACTGGGATGCATCAGGTGTTGCACTGTGCTGCTGCAGCCTCACCTCAGGTACTACCTACAGCTTTGAGTGACACAATATAAGAAGGACATAAAACAAATTTTGAGTGTTCAAAGGAGAACTACAGAGATGGTGAAGGGGGTGGAGGGGAAGACATGTGAAGAGCAGCTGAGGTCCCTTGCCAGAGGCCCAAGGAGAGCAGGCTGAGGGGAGGCTTCATGGTGGCCTGCAGCTCCCTCGCAAAGGGAGTGGAGGGGCAGGTGCTGAGCTCTGCTCTCTGGGGACAGCGACAGGACCCGAGGGAACGGCATGGAGCTGGGACAGGGGATGTTCAAACTGATTATTAGGAAAAGGTTCTTGACTGAGAGGGTGGCTGGGCACTGGGACAGGCTCCTCAGGGCAGTGGTCACAGCCCAAAGCCTACCAGAGTTCCAGAAGTGTTTGGACAACGCTCTCAGACAAATGGGTTGATTTTTGGGTGGTTCTATGTGGAGCCAGGAGTTGGACTCAATGACCCATGTACATCCCTTCCAACACGGGACATTCTTTTGTTCTTTGATTCTAGCCATACAAAACTCATCTCCAATTAGTCAATTTCTAATTCATCGTGGCTTAATATTCCTTGACTAGGAATTCCTTGACTGCCAATTCTTCTATATAAACTACAGCCTGTACTTTGGAAGAGTGTTCCCATATGCTGAAAAAAAATAGTTCATCTTTTTGATTTAATGAAAACATCCACACAGAGCTAAAAGATGCACTGAGGCCATATCCACTATACATGTAGGTCCGATTCCTTATATCTTTATCCTGCTTCTGAACAATGCTCCAACTTTTTCTTTAAAATGAAAACTTTCACAAACCTCCTTTATAAGAACACTTTAAACACTTAGAGTTGTGAAATTGACACTTTATCTTCAAATTTCTTAAGATTTTTCTTGCATAAAAACATGCAAATACAAGTACTCTTAACATGATGTCATTTTGAAATATTAATGTTTTTTAATGGTCTTACAAGACTGTATTGGCTTTGTATCTCCACCTCAATGCTTTCTAAGAGCGCCCTCTTTCTTTGCTTTTCTGTAAACATGATGGGGCAGCAAAACTATGTATGTGATCTTAAGAAAATACTTCTTCAGAAGTCTCTATTAAATGTAATTAGTCACCTTTTCAATGTCTTGGGCTCTTTGTTCCTCTCGAAGCTTCTGAACTTTCTGTTGTTCTGAAATATGTATACGAGCTATTTTATCTTCCATTGCTTTAGACTTCATTTCAAAATGCTCTGAAACCTGCTGTAGCTGCAAATCTGCCTGACGTGGTGTTAAAGATTTCAAACGCTGAAATTACATTTCAAGATAGTCAAGTCAGAAACAGTAAGAGAAATTGTACTTAAATGTGACAATTTTACGATAGTTATTTAAAACTATGTTTTCTGGTGTTAATATCCACAGAACAGTATCTAAACATGGTGGAGTTGTGTTTTTTTTTGTTTGTTTGTTTGTTTGTTTGTTTGTTTTAAATAAAGGACCAGCTCTATTGAAAAGAACTTGCAGAATTGAACTTGAACAATGCCAAATGGAAATCTAAGACATTCAACTTAAACATAAGAAATTTTTTTTTTTCATGGAAATGTTGCTCAATAATTTGCCCAGATATTTTATGAAGTCTCCATCTTTGAAGACATTCAAGAACCAACTGGACAAGGTCCTGAGCACCCTGACACAGTTAACTCTGGTTAGAGGAGTAGGGTGGCTGGATTATGTGACCTTCAGAGCTCCCTTCCAACCTTAACGATTTTATGATGAATGTATCTATTCACAGGAGCAATCTCAGTTGCTTTATCTTCTTTAAGCTATTCATATATGTGAAGGGATGTCGTGGCTGTTTGGTGCTATCTCTACATTTGTTGGTACACTTTATGTTTTGTTAGGATGTGTGCTAGAAAAAATGTGAAGTTTCACCGAGCTGAATTTGATTCGTGATGAATAGCTTCTTAAAGATTGCTCATCCTGGTAACAAATTACGGTCTGCACATGCTGAACATTACTGTTGAAGATGAGAAGAATGTCCTTAACAGAATGTACTACACAAATAATGCCTTCCTCTTAGATACTCTCTTTGCCTTTTTATTTTCCTCTTTGCATTATTCAGCATACGGTTACTTGGCCAGCTGGAGTCTAGTATAAATATATGGGGAGACATGTAACAGAAGGAATCAAATCACCATGGACAACCAACACAAACTAATTTCCCCTTCAGGAAACATTTATACCTAATTTCATACCTCGACTCCAAAGCTGTCTGCAATCTGTACTGATCAAATAAGTATGACAGCAGCCACTGAACAACTTCTAGTCTTTGTTGTTATACATATTTTAAGGTGGGAGAGCAGGTAAGATGGAATAAGCCAAAACAAAGGAACACAAAACAAAAGAATGAAAAGGAACACAGATGGTCATTATCCTCATGAATCACAGATTAACCAGGCAATCCCAGTGTCTATGTATAGGACATGGCAAAGGATTTCATCTTTTCCATAGAAGCATACTGGTTTTGAACAAGAAATCTAAAAAGCAGGGAGGGGAAGCATGAAATATGCTTGAGAGATACATGTAAATAAGCTACCTTATTTTCCTATACATTTATACAAAATTGGTATAGTTAGCTACCTCTTGATACAAAACACTTCCGATAGACTTGAGCTTTGCAGGTGCTGTAGGTCTCATTGCTTCCATGGCTACTGCAGTGAGCTTTGTTTTTCTCTTTTTTTCTAAAGCAATGTACAATTCATACAAAAGCTTTGTTGCAGCCCCATGCTGCCCTGTCATGATGTCTTGGGCCACATTCTCATTAAACTGTACACCAAGGAGGTGAAGCGTGGGTTCCAGGAGAGAAAAATTGTTAAGTTTTGCACTTGCAACCCTATGTGATTAAAAACAAAGAAAAAAACAAAACATAAATGTACTTTCAATTCCAACTTGCTGCAATAAGCATCGTCATCACATTTATCTCATATCAAGATAGGAGGGGGAAAAAAAACACAGTGGACTTTCTTAGAGTGATGTGATACACACTTTGTTTTCAATTTTATCCTGTAGTACATGCTAATAGATTGGCCTACTAGGAATAACTTTGGGGGAAAAATAGAAGACACATTGGGTTATATAAATATTGATACATGCACACAAGAAGTACAACTGACAGCAAAAGCTTACTCCAAATTGCAGCTAAAAGTATACCATCCACAAAAGGTAAAAGGAACTAGAATGAAGTTTATTAAACTGTATCAATCCATGTGAGCTCTAACCAGCCAAAATACAGGAAATTAAAAACAAAACAAACAAACGAACAAAAAAAAAACCTATGTAATCTATTAACCCTCACACCTTGTCACTTTTTTTCCTCAATAAAAAGAAATAGACACATGGCTTGGTGTAGTGTTGAAAAATAAAGACTGTGGTCCCAGTAAGCAAAATTTACATTCAAAAAAGAAATGGTGGATTCCAGATAAATTATTTTTCTTGATGTATAGATTCTCCTGTGGAAACACTTGAGATCAGTAGATAGGCCAAAAAGAAGAAAAAGAAATTATCAATATCTCACAATTAACATGCTATCAGATTTCGTTCAGCGAATCCATAACTACTGGCTGAGTCAGAACATTTCTATGCTGCTCTATCACTTAATTTCGTAATAGTTCATTTACATGAACCAAAAAGGTTTTGAGGTCAGTAGAGCAACACCATAATTCTACAAAAATGTTGAATTTTAACTTGAAGACCTCCTGGTCTCTCAGAATTCACCATACTCCTAAATGAAACAGTCCTGGAGTTAATCAATCTCACTATAACAATCCATGCCTTATTTCTTATACAATTATATATAAATTTAGCTTACAGCTATTGAAAATCTTTCTGCAGTTGATTCAAGATTAAGGTGACACCCACTGTCAGAAATCTTGGATGCATTGAAAAACTGTGGTGACATGACCTCTTAATTTTTTATTGCGTAAACAGATCAGATGGAAATTCTTAAACATGCTTGATAATACAAAGATGTTCTAAACCTTATCTCAAGATCATTTTCAGAGATAAGACAAAACTATAGTATTTAATTTTTCAAATACGGACAGACTAACTAGAAGATGTTTTCCAGCAGTGTTTCTTTCAAAAAGGTAGTACCACTTTCTCAATTATTATTCTCTTCCTCTTATGACTATATATATGCCTATGTTCTATATAAAGAACTGCACAACACAAGCAGCTAATATAGTTAAGCAATAACTAATTAGTTATAACTAATAACTAATATAGTTAAGCTTGAGAAGGTCATCAAAATGACCACCCATTCTTTTCAGTTATTACTCTCTAGATTACAGTTGCCCATACTTCCTCCACTGCCACACCAGTAGTTACGATCTTCCCTTGGTCTGTACTAAAACATATTAGAGTGATGACAGTTTACCAAATGACCCTTGAATTATATAGTACTCTCAAAAATTAAAAGTATTACTTTATAGATAACTAGTAAGATTTGTCAAGCATGGGTTCTTCCAAGATTCCAGGACTATATAATGACTATTACACAGAAATAATTGCCTTTAATGTGCAGGAGGAGTATCTTGGAACTGAGGAAATATTGTATCAGTTCAGTTATTGTATTATTGTATCAGTTAATAGCTGTTAAAGGATCTATGTCACTAGCAAATGTAAAAGGAAGAGAAGGCAGAAAGTATCAAAATATCCTGATGAGGTCATGGAATATCATGGTAAAGAATACAACCTTCCTTCCTCTCATGTTGGTTATTTCAGGACCTTAATAATTGTTATGGCATTTTCCTTGACCTCCTCCAATATATCCAGGTCATTCTTGTACTTGGGAACCCCAAACTGGACACAGCATTTCGGATAAGGTCTCACCAGGGCTGAGTAGAGCCTCCTTCACAGAAGAAGGGAATGGTTGAGGTTGGAAGAGACCTCCAGAGATCTAGTCCAACCCCTCTGTAGGATCACCTAGAGAATGTTACACAGGATCATATCCAGGCATGTTCTGAATATCTCCAAAGGAGACTCCACAACATCTCTTGGCAGTATGCTCTAGTGTTCTGTCACCCTCACAGTAAAGAAGTTCTTCCTCATATGGTAATCTTTGTCTTCAAACTGATGGCAAAATTCTTCTTGACATAATCCAGGATGCTAAATAGCCTTCTTCGCAGTAAGTGTACATGGCTGACTCACAGTCAGCTTGTTGCCCTCCAAGGCCTCTTTTCTGCACGACTGGTTTCAAGACAGTTGGCCACCAGTTTAAACTGATGCATGGAACTTTCCTTCCCAGATACAGCACTTTGCATTTCCCTTTGCTGAACTTCATGAGAGTGTTGACAGCCCTTTTCTCCAGCCCATCAAGGTCCCTCTGAATGGCAACCACAACCATCTGCTCTATCAAACACTCCTTCCAGTTTTGTGGTCTGCAGACTGACTGAGGTTACACTCTATCTCATCATGCAAGTTGATAATAAAGATGTTAAACAGTTTTGGTCTCAGAATTGACCCCTGGGTACATTACTAATCACTACTTCTCAGCTGCACTTTGTGGTTCTGGTAACAACCTGGAAGTTCAGCCAGTTTTCAGTCCACCTCACTGGCCACTTCCCTAGTCCATACTTCATTCGTTTCACCTCCCTCGACCACAACTCATCTGTTTCATCATAGAATCATAGAATGGCATGAGTTGGAAGGGGTCCAAGGGACATTAAAGACCATCTAGTTCCAACCCCACTGCCATAGGCAGGGATGCCACCCACTAGATCAGGTTGCCCAGGGCCCAATCCAACCTGGTCTGGAACACCTCCAGGGATGAGGCAGCCACAGTTTCTCTGGGCAGCCTGTGCCAGTGCCTCACCACACTTCTACAGTGAAGAATTTCCTCCTAACATCTAATCTAAATCTCCCCTCCTTCAGATTAAAACCATTCCACCTTGTCCTGTCATTATCTACCCAAGTAAAAATTCACACTCCATCTTTTTATAAGCACCATTTAAGTACTGAAAAGCTGCAACGAGGTCTCCCCAGAGCTTTCTCTTCTCCAGGCTGAACACACCCAGCTCTCTCAGCCCTTCTTCACTGGAGAGCAGCTCCAGCCATCTAATCGTTTTCATGGCCCTCCTCTGGACCTGCTCTAACAGCCCCATGTCCCTCTTGTGCTGGGGGCCCCAGCCCTGGATGCCCCCAGGTGGGGCCTCACCAGGGCAGAGCAGAGGGGCACAATCCCCTCCCTCCACCTGCTGCCCACCCCTCTGTTGCTGCAGCCCAGGACGCAGTTGGCCTTCTGGGCTGCAGGCACACACTGCTGGCTCGTGTCGAGCTTTTTGTCCACAAGAGCCCCCAAGAGCAGCAGGGCTGCTCTCACTGAGTTTTTCTCCCAATCAGTTTTTCTCTGTCCTCATGTCTGTGCTTGCCCCAACCCAGGTGCAGCACCTCATTCTTTGACTTGAACCTCATTAGTTTTACATGTGCCCACTTCTCAAGTTTGTCCAGGTCCCTTTGGATGGCACCCTTCCTTCTGTTGCACTGACTGTACATCTCAGTTTGGTGTCATCTGCAAGCTTGCTGAGGGTGCACTCAATCCCACCGTCTATGTTGTTGATAAAGATATTAAACAGCATCGGTCCCAAGACAAGATAAAAGATAAAGATAATTTTATCTTTAATATCTGTTAAAGATACTAAACTGCACCCATCTTGGTGTCCCTGAGGGACACCACTCATCACTGGCCTCTGCCTGGACATAGAGACATTGACCACCACTCTCTGTGTGTGGCCATCAAGCCAATTCCTTATCCACAGAATGGTTTACCCTTCAAATCCATCTCTCTTCAATTTGGAGATCAGGATGTCACGTTGGGCCATGTTAAAGGCCTTAAAGAAGTCCAGGTAGATGACATCAAACAATTGATGCAGTCACCCTGCCATAGAAGGCCACCAGATTGGTCAGGAATGACTTGCCCTTGGTGAAGCCATGCTGGCTGTCTCGGATCACCTCCTTGTCCTGCATGTGCCTTGACACTGCACCAGTGACTTCACCTGACTGCCAGGACTTTTCAAATATGATGGAGAGAGGCTTGGCAACTCCATCAGCCAGTGCCCTCAGAACCCTGAGATGCTTCTCAGCAGGGCCCATAGACTCGTACCTGTTCAGTTTCATCAGGTCATCTCAAACCTGCTCTTCACTTAAGCTGGGAAGGACTTTGCTCCCCCACCCTCACGTACAGGTTCAGGGGAATGAGAGACATGGGAAGCCTGACTGGCTGTGAAGACTGAGGTAAAGAAGTTGAGCACCTCAGCCTTCTCCAGGTCTGTCATTACCAATTCTTCCTTCTCATCCCTCAGAGGGGACACACTCTCCTTAGCCTTTCTTTTCTGGCCCATGTACCTACAGAATCCCTTCTTGTTGTTCTTTGCATCCCTTGCCAAGCTCAGTTCCATCTGTGCCTTGGCTTTCCTGATCCCACCCCTGCACACCCAGACAGCAACCCTGTACTCTTCCCATGCTTCATGTCTCTGCTTCCACTGCCTGTGCATTTCTTTCTTGCACCTCAGCCTGACCAGCAAGTCCTTGCTCAGCCATTCCATCCTGCCTTCCCTGCTTGCTTTCCTACATGGGGAATAGAGAGTTCTTGTGCTGTAAGGAAAACATCCTTAAAGAGTGGCTAACTCCATTCTGCTTCTTTGTCCCAAGGAGCAGTGTCCCAAGTGATCCCATCCACTAGGTATTTACATGGCTGGAATTCTGTTCTTTGGAAGTTCAGGGTACTGACTTTGCTCTTTGCCAGGCCCATATTCCTCACGATCAATAACTCAAAATTCAAACTTTGTTGGAGGATGTCAAAAGTCAAAATAAGCAGCACATATTGATCTTCCCTCTTCCACTGAGCCCATCACCTCATTGCAGAAA
This sequence comes from Aythya fuligula, assembly GCF_009819795.1. Taxonomy (NCBI): domain Eukaryota; kingdom Metazoa; phylum Chordata; class Aves; order Anseriformes; family Anatidae; genus Aythya; species Aythya fuligula. Next base: position 12,588,059 of record NC_045593.1, on the reverse strand, counting down.
GCTGTTATCAGGTTAGTTATGCATGATTTCCCCTTCATAAAGCCACAGTGATAACTCCCAGTCATCTTCTTGTCCTTAATATGCTTGGAAAATGTTCCCATACTCATTAGTTCCATCAGTTTTCAGGAACTGAGGCAAGGCCTCAGTTCTTGTTCTTGACCAATTCCTCCTTGCTTTCCTTGAAGAGAGGAGTGACATTTCCAGTCCTAAGAAATCACCCCCAGTCACCATCACCTTTCAAAGATAATTGAGAGTGACCTAGCAGTGACATCAGCCAGGTCCCTCAGCATTTGTGGGTGCATCCCACAGACTTGTGTATTTATACCATTTTTAATGTTCCTTAAGCTAATCCTCTTCCACCAGAAGTCTTCCTGCTAGTCTTAAGGGACTGGGATTCCTGAAGGCAAGTTTTACCAGCAGAGACAGAGAGAGAAGACATTAAGTACCTCAAACTTTTTTCTTTTTTTTTTTTTTTTTTCCCACTAGATCCTGTGCCCCATTCAGCAGTAATGTTTTCCCTAGTCTTCATTTTGCTGTGGAAATACCTGTAAAAATCCTTTTGTTTGCCCTTCATGCCCCTCACCAGTTTTAACTCCAGATGGGATTTGGCTTCCCTAAAGCCTCCCATGCACACTCAGAGACTGTTTGTCAAGTCCTTGTCCACCCAACACTGCTTCCACATCTTGTACATGTATGCTTTCTTTTTGTGGTTCAGTTTAGTCAAGAGATCCTTGTTCATCCATTCATGCCTCCTGCTGCCTTCATTGATTTTCTTCACAATGAGATGGACTATTCTCATACTTGAAGGTGGTGACCTTTGAATAAAAATTCAGCCACTTGTCCTGGACACTTCTACTCTCCAGGACTGATTTGTATAGGATTCTTCCAAGCAGGTCCCTTAACAAGCTTCTCTCCTGAAACCTATAGTTGTGATACTGTTTTCAGCTTGTTCCCTCCTCTCAGAATCCTGAGGTCACCATCTCACGGTCACTGCAGTCAGTGCTGCCCCTGACCTCCCTTGTTTGTACATATTAGGTCTAGCAGAACATGTCCCTTCTTCAGCCCCTCAACCACCTGTCTCAGAAAGTTATCATCAATGCACTTCAGTATCCTAATGGATTGCTTGTGTCTGTCCTTTCCAGCAGATATCAACTTGTTTCTCCAGATCACACCCTATTGTGCATCACCACATCTGCTGAGAATGCATTCACTGTCTCAGCAGAGTTTCTAACCTCTCCTTGCATCTGTTGAAAGGGTGCTTGATCTTCCCTAATGAGAAGTCATCTGGGAACAAAAGCTCAGAGTATCCTTTTACCTTATAGTTGTACCCTATCTATCCTACAGCTTGGTAGTTGATAGAGCTTTTTAGATGTTGCTAGTGCTTGTAGAAGTAAAAGCCTCCTTAAGCTATCAGTGGGTACCCTAATGTTCTTCCAAGAGCCCCCAGGAGTGCTTCAGTATTCTGAAATGTTCCTAAATTATCTAGAATTTTGAGAAAGAGAAACCAGAAACTGCTGTCTGCCTATTAGCTGCACTCAAGCTTCTCTCCTACAAGTTGGTAGGACTTGAATAGGAAAAAAACTTGAGTATCCCAGTCTTCATTCAACTTATGGGGACAATGTCAGAATCTCCAGCATTAAAGACATTCTGAAGGACTTCTGTGATTCTATGACTTCCAGAACCTTTGATCTAACCTGTTGCTACCATAGTTACATTCAAAATGTGTAATGTTTGTAAAGTAGTATGATCAACTTTGGAAATAGGAAGCTTGGCTGCGCATCAAATAGAAGTAGTTTTTGACTTACACTGATGGTTGCATTAAATTTTGGTCAATTCCACGTCTTCTCCCCTTTGCACTAGCAAATTCCAACTGAAAAATAAATATTTTGTCTGATTCCTGCAACAGACTTGTTATCCGTATGTACTGACCTGCTCTGTGAAAATTTATTAAAGTCATCCTGAAGGCCATATTTGTGTAGAAGTTCTCCAAAGAGGTAGCCATTAGAAAATTCTTCAGCAAACGATCCTGGAACTAAGTTGTTTATTTTTCCCAGAAAGAATAACATAATTAAAATAATTCATACTTTAATTTTAATATTACTCACTATTGTTTTTATGACAAAATCAAGTACAAACCTTATTAAATATTTCAAAAGAATTTTAGGAGCTGCCTTTTTAAGCCAGTAATAGGTTTTCTTTCAGTGCGGTTATTTTGCAACATCAGCTTCGCACAATCAATTAATTCTCCTTTTCGGTGCTGAAAATTAAAACTTTGTCGTGGTTGTCACCCAGACAATGGCTAGAGCTACGAACAACGATCGCTAAGCTTTCTGCAAACTTTGTCGCGGCTGTCATTGGGACAGCGGCGATAAAGGATAACCGTGAAGTTTTCTGCTGGAAGTGTTAAACACAGAGTTTTTAGAGCTGCGCTTCCACGGAGAGTTGTGGGCTCTTGTGGAACAGCTGCTTCTCCAAAGCCAGCATCCCAAAACGGGGCAGTGATTAAAGGAACTGTGTCCCCTGGAGACACAGATAAACATATTTATGTACATATATGTATATATATGTGTATATATGTAGATATATCCACCCTCTCCTCACACCTCCTGAGGGTCTGTGTCGCCTGGCACCCCCCACACACACACCCGAAGGCCACCCCCCCCTCCTGAGGGCTCTCCTCATCAAACCGCCGGGCTCCGGGGCACAGCAGCGGGACTCGTCCCGGGGGCTCCCCTCCCCGGCCGCAGGCTTTATGGCCCGGCTGCACTCACCGAGGCTGCGGGAGAGCCGCACCTCCCCGTTGAGCCACCCGCACAGCACCCCCGCCATCAGCGCCGCCGCCCCCGCCCTGCCTGGCACCGCGTCCCGTTGCCACGGCGACCCGAGCCCGGCGCATGCGCGGAGGGAAGGGGCGACAGCCCCCCCCTCCCACCTCACCCCGCCCGCTCTCTCTCTTGCCCCGCCGAGGGCCGCGCATGCGCCGCAGGTGGGGCGGGTGTGGCCGGGGCGGGGAGGCGAGGAGGAAGGTGAGCGCGCCGCGGGGGGGGGGGAGGAGAGGAGAAGAGGGGGGGGGGAGGATGCGCGTGCCCGCCCCCGCCGCCAGCGGCGCGCGCGCGCGCACGGCCGTTGGCCAGCCGTTAGCGCCTCGTTGGGCGGGAGCGGGCTGAGGGGAGCCCCGTGGGTCTGAGGCGGGGGGGGGGCTGCTCCAGCTGCAGGGGGCTGCGGTCCTGCTGGGCGCCCCTCTGCCCTCCTGTCCTCCCCGCTGGTGTTTAATAAAGTGTCGCTGCTCCCCCCCCCCCCATCCCCAGCTCCGCCTCGGCCGCCGGTGGCTTCGCTGCCTGCCGTGTTGGCGCTTTGCGGAGGGGGGACTCGGGCTGAGAAAGCGCCCTGTCAGGAGGGGGAGAACGAGCCCGGGATAAATTGTTCGCGGTGGAGAACGCCAAACCGCACCGATGGTCGCGTTGGCTGGGTGGGGAAGGGGGGGGGGGGGAGGGAGGGAGCGCGAAAAGTGAAAACGCTGCTGAGGGGGAAATAACAAAAAAATAAAAAAAATAAATAAATAAAGCACACGCTTCAAACTGGCAGTGCTACACGTTTGCAAGGCTGTTTTTCAACAGTGCTCCTTGTGTAAGGAGTCTGAGTGAGGCATCCGAGTGCCAGTGCAGCTGCTCGCGGGGCTCTGAGCGCCGCCAGTTTGGGGCGTTTCAGGATTGCTCTGAAATCATCGGCTCTTACTGCATTACTTCTCTTTTTTACTGGGTCGTCTTTGGTTTAGTATCACGTTGAAATAAATACTTTGAGGAGTTTTGGTGCCCTCGTTTTAAACAGCGTGCTGCAAAAATGTGGAAATAGAGAAGAGATCTACATCTGGAAAAAGCATTGTACCCCATAGGAATTTAAATCCTTTCTTTCCAGGAATATCTAAAGTAGATTGAAGTCTTCAAGTGTCTTTCACTGAATCCTAAAGGATGACTTAATCTAGAGAAGAGCAGGAGGATCTAGTGGTTAATGATGGGCAGACAACAAATTAAACATTTTTCAAAAGTGACAATGACTTGACATGACTTTGAATACTATAGATTCTGTACCTTTAGAAGTCTTTCATTTAATCTCTATGCTTTTACAGAAGGTGTGCTTTTAATCAAAATAAATTACTGAGTTTTCTTAGAAGAAAGGTATAACTGAACAGTTTATGTCTTAAGATTGTAAAATTAGTGGCATGAATGAATAAAGTAACAAACTTCAAGAGAGGGGAAGTACATTCAGGGCAAATTTTGTATCCTTTTGAAGTTACAAAGTTTTGTGCATGTGGTAAACTATAAAAATACCCACACTTCAGAGGAAGTAGAAACCTTGATTTTTTTTTTTTTCTAATATAACGTTCTTAGTGAGAGTATCTACCATGTGGGTGTGTCTTTGATATGTCAAAGAACAAAGAAGAAATTTGTTTTATTTTTTTTGTGGAATTCTTTCCTCAGCTCAAGTAATTACATATATATATATATATAATGTATATAATACATATATATATTTAAATATATTTAAATGTTACTGTAAATAGTCATTTATATTAAGTTTAGAACTACTTTCCATATAGCCTCTGACTTTGAAAAGCTGATACGTATTTTCAAATCTATCATAAGCAGTGGATTAACATTGGTTTGATCTGCTCTGGTGGACATGATAAAATCCTACTCAGATAAGCTAGATTTGTGAGAAACGTGAAATCCTTCATATAATTAAATTCTATAGTGGTTTGTTGTTTCATCTAAGCCTGTCTTAGCTCTTAATAAATTAATGTAGCTTTCTAACAGAATTCTGAGTAGTGATAGGATGTTGTAGTAATCAATTTTTTTACTTCATTTTCTTCCTGATTTAAAGAACTTGGAAAGATGTCTGCATTCTGCATGGTGAAAGCTGAGTCTGCAGAGTGTTTAAAGGAAAATACTTGCAGACAACAAGTAAGGTAACTTTTTCCCTACTTCTGCCTTTCCTGAAATTGCTTTTTTTTTTTTTTTTTTAATAAGGTGTGTTTTTTGTTTTTTTAATTTCTTAATTCTCTGCTAAGAATGCCAGTGGGACTGACTTGGAAATTACAAATTGATTTCCTGTGGCATACTGTACATTGGATAATGTAACTTTAAGACACTAATACTAGACTGTAGAATGCATCTGCTGTTTTCACCAACAAACCTGTGATTTTATTTTAAGTTTATTTAAATGTATACATACAAATTTATTTTAAACTTCATACATCCTCTTATGGACTTGCTTTGAGAGAGAATTGCTTGTAGGTTATATCTATAATGGCCAAAGGAGCAGAAGATCTCAAACAGGAACCTGCTGAACATAGACAGAAATGAAGTGTCAGGGACTGTATGCTGCTTTTCATTCCTTCTGGCCTCCTAAAAGAAACTGCAAATATGAAGATTATGTCACTCACTCTTAGTTATTCAAGCCTACAGATGTTGTCAGTATTAGTTTTTAATCACATGGATGTAATAGTAGTATGTATATGGAATAAAAGGACAAGGATCCAGTTTTTAAAATTATGAACAAAAGCTTGGACTTTTATCACAAAATGACAATTGAAGAACTTTTAAAAGTTGAAGATCCTACTCTGAAGGGGGAGTTAGGAGGAATGATCTTCTGAATACAATGAAGATTAAAAAAAAGCAAATGGAGACATTTGGAATTCTTAAATTGCATTTAGGTTGAAGCTGTGAATGACAGTATCAGCCTAACATACTGTGTAATTAAACAATGTGTGGTTTCAGGAGTTTCATTTTTTGCACTGGAATTTGTTGCTGCATCGCTAAAATTTTTATAAACATGCTAATTTCCTATTTTTTGTAACTTTGTTTTTTATTGCTTGCCATGTCTCTTGGTAAGTTGCAAAAAGGCTAAATAACATGCATGTTTGACAGTGTTTTTTTTTCCCACTTTTCCTTCTCTGGTTTGATTATTCATTTTACTTTGCATGTCATTTATTCCCTCTAGCGTGATCAAATGACCACATCCTCTTTGAATCCTAGTTTCGACTATATTTGTCCTGCACAGATGCTTTCCTCCTGTCACCTCTGGATCCTCATAAGCGTCTGTACTGAGGACAGAAGAGGATCAAGCGCTAAAGAAAGGTTTAGAAATTTCCATGATCTTGAAGTTTGTGCTACAGCGTGTTACCACAGCTGTTTGCTACTAAATCAGTGAACTCCGTTCCCCATACTGCCATTTTGAAGTCATAATTCTGGAACCCTGTCCTGACTCCTACCCTGGTTTTCCTTGTTGCCACAAGGCAACAGTTATACTAATTCAGACCAGATGTCTGCCTAGTCCAGTTGCTGACATTAATCAATAACAAATTCTGGGGAAGAGATTAGGGGAAATCATATCCTGAAACCTGTAGTTACTCCCTCCACAACATTCTCACCCACTGACTGTGGCTGAAGGACTTTTCTGAACCCACATAAGCTTGTACAGTTAATTACTTCCATGAATACATGCAGACTGGTTTTGAATCTGTGTAAATGTTTAGCATTGACAGTGATCTGTGGTAAGGTGTTCCATTCCTTAACCAGGCTTTATATGAACACGTTGTTACAATTCATTATGTGAAGTACATTGTTTTGTGTATTTTGGAGTTGTGTTCTCTACATTTTACTTTCAGCGCTGTGGTTTTTCTGTTATTTTTAAACAAGGGCATTGTGCATCTGAGTTGCAGGCTGACCTGGTGTTTCAAGTGCTATCTTGCTTCTAATAGCTGTGTCACCAAAAACTAATAAGTAATAGATATGGTCTATATGTACATTTGGTGTCAAGCTTTATTCTCTCTCTTTCACTGTATTGGGGTTGGGGACTTCTGTCTCTGGAGAGAAACTGAGGTTTCTCTTGCATATTTAGCTCTTTCTATTTTCTGCATGAAGAAAGCTAAAATGTGAGTGTACTGTATAAGTACAGTAAAAAAAAACAAGCACAACTCCCCCTTTTAAGTACATGTAAAATAAACACTGGCAATGCTAATGTGGCTGCATACAATGTGTATTAAAGAATTGCAGTTACTTGTTAAGTTACCTCTTTGTATTTTAATCAAGTGTGTCACCTTTGTTCAAATAGAGACAAGAATGTATGATGCAGTCTGAAAGATGCCAGGTACACTGTGTTCAAGAAAATATTGTAACTGAGTGCATTGTTTTCTGTACTGCAAAGTAAATTGTCAGTGTGTAGGTTCAACTTGAATGTCAATAAATGACTGGGCAAGATTAAGGCAAGAGAACTGCAGACATGTTCTGACATTATGAAGAGGAAACATGGTGAAATGCTTCCCATATGAGGAACAGTATTATGTCTGGCTGATGTTTGATTTATTTTCTTAACTGGTAACCAAGTGAAGAAAAAGATAATTTAGCCTGTTGTGCAAAACTGAACTCACCAGTTGCATCCAAAGACATGTTTCATGTTACTTCAGTTATAGGACTTCCATTTTTAAACTGAGGTCTGATAAATTTTTCAGCTTCAAGGGAAAATTCTCTCCAGTGTGGCATGTTTGTCAGGAACTGTCTACAGTAAATAGTGGTATACAATATTGAGTAATGTGTGAAATATTTATATTGTTTTGTTTTGTTTGTTAGAAGACTTACAGACTTGGTAAAGCATTTTTGTTGTTGTTGTTTTTGAAGTGTACTGAATTCCATTGAAAGATCTCAAAGAGGTTCTTTGACCTCAAGGTAGGAAGTGTTGCTCAACTGTTTCCAGAGGAAAGGAATACTGTGTTATAAAGCATCAAAACAGTAAAATCTGAGGCATAAGTGATAGAAGAAAAGAACCACACTGTCTGACAGATTGAAAATTCATGAAAGCAAAACAAAAGAAAGTAGAAAGCTTATTAAAACCTGTCTGAATAATGAGTATATGTCTTAAGGACCTGGTAGGATATGAGAAAATTAGAGATTAATGTGTAGATACAGCTTTAAGCAAATACATACAGGAGTGGGCAATTAAGGGCCTATTTATTTTTGAGGCTGCTGTGATGCCACTGAATTGGTTACTGATTTCTGAGCATTTAATTCTTAATAATTTATTTGCCTTTTACTACCAATTTAATTTCTTTTATAACTCCATGTTAAGTTGTGCTTTTTTTTTTTTTTTTTCTTCCACAAAGAAGGCAGATTATGCAGGCTGTTAGCCCTTAGTGGGACGTTAGGTGTAGTTGGGAAAGGCAGTGAGCAAGGGTTAAAACAAATTGAGCATTAGAGATTGGAACTGGATAAAGATTCGTAAAAGAAAGTAGCTGGTACAGATAGCTAGCCAAGAAGTGGGTTTCATTATGGATGGGAAAAAAAAGGGATCAAGAGGATAGAAGGTGCTTTAATTCTATGGCTGAGGTAGAATCTTCAAATTAAGAACCATAATTTCTCTGCCATAGGAAATAGAGAATGTACTGGCAAAGGATGTTTTTGGTAATTCTCCATAATTATCCATATCCACACACACAAACATCTATTTTATAATATGGTTACAACTTACATTATGTGAATGGTTTTCTTGTAGTTGTTCATTTTTCCTACACAGCAGGCAGCTAAGTAGCAAGTAAAATTCAGATAGTTCATTTTTGCTGTGCATAGTTGAATTTATTCTCTGGTATAGTGATTCTCTGTAAGATACAAATCAAGTTAATGAAGCCAGGCTTTTCCATCCAGTTAGAAATTTTGAGTTTATTTGAAGTACTCGTGAAGTCTAGTCACTTAGTGTTTAATCTTCATCATTTAATAAATGCTCATGAATTGGGCACCATTTGTCTGTAGCTTTTGTCTAGAATTACTAGGGAATAGTTGTAATATAACTAGGATCCTTTTGGCTGCTACTGAAACACAACTACTTTTTTGCTTAGAAATAGGACATCTACTGTGCACTAACAATTCTGTTTGATTCTATTTTTAAGGTATAAAATGAAGAATAGCGTGTCTGATCTGAAGTGGAGAGGGAATGCAAGTAAGCAAATATAACTAAGTAATCTGGAATTTGGCTAGCATCTTTGTACCTAATGCCAATACTTAAAAGCCTTAGATGCTCATTCTTTCTCATTATGTTGAACGAGAACATTGGTCAAGCATACTGTATGTTGGAAATGTTCTTGGTAGAACATTAGGTTTTCACAATTGTTCTTTAATCCACAATTGTTAGCAAATTAGAGTAAAACTGATGATGTAAATAGTCAAAAAATAAAATAAAATTGGAGTGATGTTGATGTAGCTAGACAAAGGAGAGATCATGGGCTAAAGTGCCCAGCTGTGCCTTTTAATAATGAATGATGAGTTATAGCATCATAATGCTAATGTACAAAATTAAATTTTATAAGGAAAAGATGTGTGGACTTTATTTTCTACAATAATGATTTATCTTTTCTTTTTACAAATTATTTATTTCTTTGTTCTTGAGGCAGATAAATTTTTACTCGGGCTGATTCCAATAGATTTGTGTTTTTCGTTTTCCCTTAGACATCAGAGTTGCTGGAAATGGAAGGGATAGTGGTATGCCTGTGTTCAATGGCTACTGCAATGCAGCCTTGTTTAACCATTTCTTTGTCATATTTGTAAACATTTTACTTTTGACTACTTACAACCTGACTAGAAGACTTGAATGGGAATAAATATTCAGCCTTAAAATAATTGAAATTTTGAAAAGAAGTTTAATATAGAATGACTGAACAGAGATGAGAGTGAAAGATGCAGAAAAGCCATACAGCTGTGCATACCTTAGTTCTTTAAATTTATTCGAGTTTTTCTGTCAAGATATTCTACTTATTCTTTACCTTGAATAGTGGCACAAACTAGCATTTTAAAGAAATGGCAGAAATTATAACTTAGGGACTTGGGTTGTGGAGCAAGAATTCCCTTATTATTACTGATGGATCAGTTCAAATTGGATAACAGCATAGAATGTTCTAAACCAGAAGTAAGAATTTAGTTCCTTTCCCAAAGAGATGATAGGTGACTTATTCCATCCCAGAGAAATATTTTCACAATGAGATTTAAAATTAAAAACAATGAAAATGGAGTGTTAGGTATGCACAAAACCAGATGGTGAATATGCCAGCTTTAAAAAGGCTAAGGCTAGACAGAGTACCTCGTTCCCCTTCATCTTGAGAAAAACTGATTTTGTATCTCCAATGTGTATCCCCAAAATTATGTCTGCGCTTATGTTGTGTATTGTGTCTTAGTCTGAACCTATGATATAAATTCTAAGATATAACCAACTTATTTAGCTTATTTTTCAAGTCTGTTTTATCTGTCCTTGGGTTTCTTCATGCCTTTAGGATCAGCTAGTTGTCAGTGTGTTTAGTTTATGTAGAATGAATGCTCCAAAGATGTGATCAATCACAAGTCCCTTTTTAGCATCACAGTAGCAACATTTGTGACACTGAATCATTAACAATATCAAGAAGGCACCATTGTATTTCTATATCTTATAAAACCCTCACTGAGTTTGAAGTAGCAATAATCTAAACATATACTCAGGTAGACCTGACTTAAGTGTCAGTAAAGAGGTGATATTCCACATTACGGTTTCTTCTCACTGGTGACTTCTGGTAATAAAGCTTGTTGTGCCCATTCTCTTGTTTTACTTCTCATCACACTGTTATTTGTGTTCTACAGTACTGAACATAGATGCTCAGGCAGCACCATTCAAAACAGCTCTTTCAACTCTACATTTAAAGGTGGTTAGTCATTGATATTAAATGTATGCTTACACAGTAGAAGTTTAAGTAGTAGCTCAATGGTAGGTTGCTGGTAGAATTTATTATTTTTTGAAGTTATATTCAGTATAGGATTTGAAGATTTAGTATAATATCGAATATAATTATTGCTTTGTAATTCTATTTAATATATCCTTTCATTTCCATTTTAAAATGAAAATAATCAAATTTTCTGTGACAGTTTTTCTCCTGCATGGTAGAAAAGCATGTGGAGAAGCAACAGAAAATTCTTTCACTAAAGTTCATAATCCATATGTTCTGCATGCATCAAAAGGAACTTGTAGAAACAGAGTAGTCCTTCTTTTAGGTATGTGATTTTGGTATTTCTGAGGGTGCAGTTCCTCCTCCTTCTCCTCCTCTTCCTCTATATTTTACTATTTGCTTTGAAATGTTATTTTATATATTAATGTGTGATATTACTTCTATGGGCCAGGTGAAAAGTGGAAAAATAGTTTTAATTTTGAAACAAGAAATAAGTGTGTCTGACAGACGTTATGGCTTACACAGCTCCAACTTCGTCTCATTTATATATATAGACTGTGCCGATAAAATTTAATAATTTACTGCATAATATAATATGTGGAACTTAATATTCATTTATTTCTGGGATTCTGCAACTGCTTCCTATGATTAACTGCCTAGGGTAACTCTCTTCAGCAATTCTTTCTATGCCTTTAAAAGTTGCTGATCCACAAGGAGAAAGAAGACAAATACTAAAAGCCCAGGAATGGCAAAAATCACCAAAAAGCAAATAAATTATGTAGAGGCATTGTAATTACTTTTATACAGATCCAGACATTCATACAAAATCAGATGGTGTAGCAGTTAAATTGATAGAAATTTTAACTGAAGTCTTTCAAAAACTGTTCATCTTACCATCTGTGTCTAAAACTATGGAATTAGTTTGATTTGCTTTGGGTATTTTAATATGGAAACAGGTCTACAAATGTAAATGGATCTTGGTAGTCATAGCAATTCCAAACCACCTCTAGAGGAAAAATAAAGGATGCTTTGAGCAGTCAAACCTCCTCGGTTTATGACACCGAGATTTGCAGAAACCTGTAAGATAAGAAAAAATATTTGTAGCCTATGTGTGAGTACGGAAGTATCTATGTCTGTGTTTATAAATATTTTATGAGAACATCCTATGGTTTTGGAAGGACTTTTGCAAGCACTAAATTCATTATTTCAAATCATTAATAAACAAACAAAAAATGTCGTCTTTGCTGCAACAATGTTGTTCCTTTCGTATAGCTCCTGAATGAAAATAAAATCATTGTATATTTTTTTCTGACTTTTAAATGTAATTCACTTAATATTTTCTTCCTTCATGATATAACTATACATTTTTTTCAAATTTGATTAGTTATACAAACACAATGTTTGCCTTTTGAATTTATCATTCATCAGCTGGCTGGTGCAACAGTAGGTAATGAATATGGAAGGTGTTTTTTTATCAATGTCTTGCTCATTGTTTTATTTTTGTGAAGTAGGTTCAGTAACATTGCTTGCCTGTTTTTTGAAATTAGGTGATTTGTTTCTATTGTCCCAATCACATCTGTATTTAAGAGCTACTATTGATAACCTTTTGAAAGATTAAAAGTAGGTATTTCTGTCCTATGTCAGCATATAGAACATCAGCCACTATTTTTTTGATAATTATGACATATACAATTTGTTTTTTGTGATTTATTATTCACTGTGTCCATATTACACAACAGAAACTTTCACATATATTAGTTTTTTCCCTTCATCTTTGAGCTGAATATGGCAATTCATTTTTATCTTTTGATTTGTTTGTGATGAAGTTATCCTTGCAAGTGAAGAGAGTGTAAGTATTCAATGTTTCTGGGAGGATCCCTTATAATGTCGAGGTGTGGATCAAGCCACAGGTTATGAGACATGTCTGTAGTGTGGTAATTTAACAAGCAGAAAATAAAATGTGTGTTTTGCAAGATGGTGGGCTGTAAGAAATTCAGGAAAAATAATGGAAGCATAAATTATGTAATTACTAAATAATGGAGATATAAAATCTATTTGAAGATTTATTAAATATATAAATAAGTTTGGTATAACAATTGGCTTTAGCAAGATATATTTGATAGTATAAATGTTACTTTAAAAAAAAAGAAAAAATGGAAATAATAATTCTAACTTAAATGTTTCTTCAATCATAAGGAGTAAAATTTGTGGCAAAGTTCTATGAGTTATTTTAGCAAGAAAGTTGTTTGGGAAATAATTAGAGACAGTGATAGTGCTTGACAGAAATTCTCAGAATTCTTTTTCATCTGTAAATCTGTCAGGAGTTCACTTACCTGCTGCCTAGATAACAGCCAGGATCAGGAGACATTTTAGACATTTAGACTCCTGGGTTAGCAGTACTATCCACAACTTCTACGCATTCTGTTTGGTAATTTATTCTGACTTCTCACAGTGATCCAGCTTTGATCTTTTTTTAAGAATTATCACAAGGCATTGCTTACCACTTTTCCTGATGGGAAATTTACAGTTACATTCATATGCTGAACCTGTCTTACTGGTGTCATGTCAAATAATTGTCTCCTCACTAGTTTCATGTAGGTGAAACAATCTAAGGTTATATTCAGTGTTGAAACATAAAATTCTAAATTATTTCATTTCTTCTTTTTTGTGTATTGTCCTTGTCAGCACCAAGAAGTTCTTAAGAAATACCGTGCCATAATGTGCCTATTTAAAATCTTATTTACCCTAATCTATATATTCAGGTGTAGTATGTGTTACATATATGTTCTGTGTACATTCTTAATGCTGTAACTGTCATTCTCTGGAGTAGTGTTTGGGGGGGGGGGGGGGGGGGGAGGGGAAGGGGGAAGTTCAACCCTTTTGTGTGTACTGGCAAAATTTCTCAAAATAAAAAATATTTTTATAAATGCACTTGTAATTCTATGAGAAGTTCCATTTCAGACCTGAGCTGAATTTTATCCAGATTTCTCCAACCTCTGCTTTCTGCTATGTTCCTTACTTCCTCCTCCTCCTTCAACTGATATTACTGTAAGAATCACAGAATCACAGAACTATAGGGGTTGGAAGGGACCTCGAAAGATCATCGGGTCCAACCCCCCTGCCAAAGCAGGTTCCTCAGAGCAGGCTGCCCAGGTAGGCATCCAGACAGGCCTTGAATATTTCTAGAGGAGACTCAAGCTTTAAGCTTTACTAAAGCCTGTAAGTTTTGTGTGAATTTGTGACTACTCAGGAAGCATACTGTTCTTCTATCAACTTTTATTTTCTTGAATGCAAGACGAGCTTGCTGTCTGGTCTTCCCTGGGCTACCTCTTTTCTTTCTATGCTGTCATTATTTCCTCACTGAAGAGAGCGTTTTCTTCTGCTTTACTCAGTTGATTCCGTTTATTTTATTATTTGTTTCTTATTTCAGAAATGCTAGAAGGCCTAAAATTCTTCTACACTTTTCTTTAACCAGTCTATAACCACATCCTTTTTTCACAATTTTTTCCTATTAGAAAGAGAATTATATAGATCTTGTCAATGCAAGTAAAACTCACTATCTAATTATATAGGATACCTCCACAGTAATAAGAATTGAATGTGTGAATTTATGCAAGTGATTTTGCCCTCATGTTATGAAGTCTAGCAAGTCCAATGTCAGTAGTCCCTTTGCAATATACTAATTCAGAGCAGCCAGAAGAAAATAACATATTTACGTTATAAAAAAAGAGTGTAAGATTTGCAACTTTGTGATCAAAGACATTGAGATGAAGGCCCTAAAATATCATAGGTGATATTCTAAAATATCACTGAGAAAGATAATCTAAAGCTTAAAAAAGCAGACATATCACAGTAAATAACAGTGGACAATATATGTCCGAATATCTTCGGTATATATGAATTTATTAAGATACACAGAATTTTACTAGAAAACACTGAGTTTACTATACTTGGATTTATCAGTGTTCTCACTAATTTAATTGGCTGTTGTATGATTAAACGCTTCTTTTCATTGAACTGTATGAAACGTATGCTGTATTGCTGACATACTGAAAGCCTGGAAATATTTAACACCTTCAAGCTAGTAAATATGTAAAGCAGTAAGATAAAATCATTAAAAAGCAAGTTCTAGATAGAGATGACACAATCATTATTGAAACAATTCTCATTAAAGCATTTTTCTGGGTATGGCATGCTTTATAGAAAAAGAATACTACTTGCTTTGATTAGGAAAATAGCAACTAATAAACCTTTATCTCCAAAAAATTAGAGGAAAAGGTTCTGATCAGTTGTTAAGGAAAAAAAAATAAAAATAAAAACCACCAGTTTGACTAGATTCTTACGTGTGAAGCTGTGTAACAAGCAAATCAGTAGACCTATAAAACAGATGAAACACCTTTTAAATCAGAGTCCGTTCATAAGTAATAAGTGTTTTGAAATAGAAAACAGAAGCAAAGAAAGTGGGGACTGTTTGCGCAACTGAAGGATGTTTATTTCCTTGTTCAGTCCTTAGCTTTAGGTCGTCTAAAACTGTAAGAAAGGTTTTGATGATGGTAATTTTTGATGGAAAGATGGCAAGGTACCTTATATATGTCCCAGTCACATTTAAACACATACACACACTCTGAAGCCTAACTTGGCTGTATTTTTCAAGCCACAGGGAGATCTGTATGTGTGGTGTTCTAGCTCCTGTTCAGAACAGGTATATAGTAATTTACTGCAGAGATTCAATACTAACTACTTAAGGGATTTAGGAAAGTATACTGTTTTCCTTTAATCTTTTGGTGTGAGTACTGTAGTTACACAGATTTTTCAGTTTGAAGATTTAATTTCAATCAAGTTATCAACTTGGATTTCCTTCATATATGTGAACAGTTTTATTCTTGTACATAATTTATGATTTTTTATTTACAAATGCAGTATATTTATAGTATGATTTTTTATTTTTATTTTTTAATTTGGGGATGCGTGTCCTATTTATTCCATCTTATAGTGGATCCATTTTATTCTTATCTTTAAAGGGAAAAATAAAATCAAATTCAACAACAGAGGATACTATTATTCACAATGAAATGCCAGCCTGCTAAATCATTAGGAGTCAGTCTGACTTGCCATTATCAATGTACTAGCTCTCATTTGTGGTAGGTGTGGTATTTTGATGGTTTCTATAGGCAATGTGTATGTTTAAGTGGAGTAAAAGATACAATTTAATTTCTAGTTATTGTCAATAATTACTATTTAATTTCTACCCATGACTCAGAATTTCACTTATGTTAGGATTATGCTAGGAGAGCCTGTGTTGCCTAAGAAAAAAAATGTATCAGAAGAAGATAAAAAATCTATTTTCTAGTTTGGGATTTTTTTAGTAGTTTAGTGTTTGACTTTCATAGAATCACAGAATGCTTTGGGTTGAATGGAACCTTAAAGACCACCTAATTCCACCCTCCCGCCATGGGCAGGGACACCTCCCACCAGACCAGGTCACTCAAAGCCCCGTCCAGCCTGGCCTTGAACACTTCCAGGGATGGGGCATCCACAGCTTCTCTGGGCAACATGTGCCAGTGCCTCACTACCCTCATAGTAGAGAATTTCTTCCATTTGTCTAATCTAAATGTACCCTCTTTAGAACTTTAAATATTCTGTTTGCAGAAACCCATCATTTCAATGGGTTTAAATTTAACTGGGATTTAAATCAGTTAAATCATAAGTGGAGGCTAATTCTTAGTGTGCTATCCACAGCTGAATGCTAAGCTGTCCACTTTCTTTAATGTCCCTATCAAAATATATTGCAGCCTATCATTTAATTGACAGATAACCCATGGAAATCACCACAGCTTAAATTGACACGTGTAGATCGTATTTCTTGCTAATGGACTATGCTGCTTTGCCTATCTTAATGTTGCTCAACCATCTTTTTTTGTTTCAACTTTAGTGTTTGTTACAGTGTCATCAAAATTCTTTGTCTTTTCTGGTAGGTGACAGTCTATGCCAAGTTCTTCCTAATTCAGGCATATATTCTGAATACTTGATACTAAATTGCCCTACAGCATTGACAATGGATCTGGTGTTACAATCTTCTAAAGCAATATTCTGTATTTCTGTGTAAGACTATAAGATGTTTTTCTTACAAGGAATAAAGCTATCAGAGAAATCATCAGTATATTGCTCTCCTCCACTGTCCCTTTTTCTGTATTATGTTTCTCTCTTTGATTTATCCCGGAGCAGTCAGTATCAAGGAGGTGAGTTTTTTTGTTTCACTGTACAACCCTTAACATATTACCTGAATTTTTACTCCTAAAATAGTTATAATATAGACCTTAAATGTATATGTTTCTATTGACCATTTTGCCCAAAGTGCTAAATTAAATGATATTCTGATTGGTTACGGCTTTCTGTATTCTTTATATGTTTTTTGACATTTTTTTTTCCTTTTCTGTCCTGTACATGTACTATTGGGTCTCTTCAAGAGTATGTGCTTTTTTTTGCATGCATAACTTCAAAATTGGATCTCTTGATGTCCCTCCCAACCCCTGCAGTTCTGAGATTCTGTGAAAATTTAGAAGCAGGTGATATGATTATAAAAGTAAATGTGTACCTGCATTTAGTGTTGTTTTTTGTTTGTTTGTTTGTTTTGGAACATTGATAGATCACATACATTTTTGTTATATTTCAGAATAAAGTTTAGTGAGTACATCTATTTTCATATACATGCATATATATGTATATCTATGTAAGCATATATAATTCATGTGTTACTCCTATATGAGGCTAACCCTTCATAAATCTGTACCCTATTTTGTGAGAAAATATTAATCAGTAGCAGCTTATTTAATGGCTTTATCTTAGGGCTTAAGAATGTGATGCATTTCAAAAAAAGAAAAAAGGATTGACATGGTATAGCTTGCATTACTTACTTTTTTCGGCACTGGAAAAAAATGTTCACTTTATCTTCACTTTAACATTCATTGTCAAAGGAGAAAAGTGCAAAAATCGTGTAGAGGGAAAATTCATTATGAACTGGCATAAAAGTACGCTTGTTTACTTTTCAACCTCGTTTTTTAAAAATACTGTATTCATACTGGGAAATAAATGTTTTCTCCACTGTCTTTTCAGTATTTTAATTTAGTAAGCTGGAATGATAAATGTCTCGGTACTGTGTAATTTAACTGTGTGTGTGAGCAGCACTAGCTTGGTATAAGGGCTGATGTAAAATGTAAACTTTGTCGTAGCTGATGTTGTTTGTTGATTTTTCTTTTTCTTTTTTTCTGAAGACTTTCAAATCAAGGTAAACCTTGTTGTAGATGCAGCCACAGAAAATGAGCCTTTTCCAAAATCATAAGGAGTAATATACCTGTAATATACATGTAAGAGTATTAGGTTACCCTTCTATGGCTCTGAACAGCAGAATTACTACTTCTTGCACACTAAGTAAAGCATTTCCCACATCAACCTTCCCACAGTCACTGGAAGTTATATTCCTAGTTACACATACAAACCCTTGGAGTCTCCAAATGTAAAAATAAACAAGCAGATACAGAAATGTAAGTGAAAGCAAGTAATTTGTACTGACTCCCCTCACTCCTTAACCATGTGAACAAAGTAGATGGTGATGCTGATAATATATGGGTAGGTCTACATTCCCTTTAGGACATTTTGTTTATGGAACACTTGGCAGCTGGTAATGAGGTGCAAATTCCGGTCAGAATTAACACTGAATTTTTAATAACTGATACAGAGTGAGCATCAATAGCCAAGTCTGGGTATGTGAATAAAGTATGGACTGGTAAGAGTGTTTTGTTCCTGCACTTCAATGTGTTTACTGTGTGTGATGATAGAGTCAGCTGAAGAAGGTATCTTTGCAACTGGGAGTCAAAGACAAAGTTGAAAATATAAAAACATCATAATGAAGATCACAGTCCCTGAAGGATTTGATCTGGATTTTAAAGAGACATGTCAAAGTATGGGTACATTATCTGTCCAGCAGCTGCCTCTGAAGATTTGCAAAGCAGTGTGTATATTATGTAAATTATGAACTTAATGTATCAAGAGTCATTTTATAAACAATGAAAGACTGAATAAGTGTGTGTAAAACCAACATTGGTTTTGTTATATATAATGTACATTTTGTGTAACATAGTTTACTTTGTATAAACATAGCTTTCTGTCTAAATTCAACTCCTTCCTTTCCTTCTGTAAGCTATGCCTTTCTTTTCTCTTTTAAGTCTACTTGGAGTAACAGCAGAACCAAAAGGAGAACATGGAGCAATTGTATTATTTAACTAACCTTCTCCAACAATTTTAGTAGAAATTATTGATATGCTAATCATATCAGTAGTGATCTATAGATCACTAAAATAATATACAGTTGTTCTTCAGATATTAATTGGGTTAAAGTTCTGTGGCAGCCAGTGTTAGAACTGATCTGTATTAGTTTAAAATCCTTAATTGCATGTAATTGTAGATTTGCTTATGAACCAAACAGCTGCTCCTTTTCCATAATCTATTTTACTCTGCCATTTGAAAGGATTAAGCTTGATGCATCTCCATGAAGTGTTTTTTAATTTACCTTGTCTTGGCTCTATTTTATAT
The DNA here is from genome assembly GCF_009819795.1 of Aythya fuligula. NCBI lineage: Eukaryota > Metazoa > Chordata > Aves > Anseriformes > Anatidae > Aythya > Aythya fuligula. Next base: position 12,568,735 of record NC_045593.1, on the reverse strand, counting down.
TTTACATTGCACCTGGCCTGAATTTTCTAGAGCTCCTTGTTAATCTAGTGAAGCTTTTCATCTAGCCACATTAATGACATTACTTTTTTCATTACTTTTTTTCATTACTTTTTGCAACAATCCATTTGGCTTTCCTGTCTTGGCTCAGGATGGTGCAGTTTCATTGTAACATCTCAATCAAAACAACATGTATAATCTGCAAGCAGCATTCTTAAAAATGTTGCAACAAATGAGTTAAATGAAGTTGAGTGCACTTGAAAGTTCTCTAACCAATTGCTGATAGATGCAGTCTGGGCAACATCATTTTACAAGAATATTTATTGAGAATATTCAACATTAGCTTTTGAGGGCTTATGAAATTGACTGTAAGCATGGGCCCAATATAGGGAGCTAAAAAGGAAGCATGAACGAGATATGTTTTTCATGAACATCTCTTCTCTCTCTCTGTTTTTTTGTGTGTGTGTGTAATAGTTGAGGAGGACAGAATTGTGAGGTGATAGAGTTGTTTAAACTTTTGTTGTTCTTTGGCCGTGAACAAAAAAAAGTTTCCTCATATACCGAATTACTGAACACAGTTGTTTGGAAGCTGGTATCGTATGTATGAAAAGCACAGTTACTATGAAGTATGGTTGAGTGAATATGCTTCAAATCCCTGTATCATTCTTCAGAGGACTGATGATACTGGACTGTAACTAAAAGTTTTTCACATGTAATCACAAAATCTTCAAATAGCTGTTGTCCATTGAATTCTGCATTACTTAAGCTTTTACTGTCTTGGAGACGGGAATAAGAAAAAGCGTATTTTGTCTTTGCAGATGGAACTATGTGCATTCAGGATTAGGTCACAAAAGATAAACCAAATCGTGCCAGTTTGTGGGTGAATTACACAGCATATAGGTCATCGTTAGATTTCCAAGTGCATGATTGGGATAGCAGTTTGGCTGATATCCATCAAAATAACATTGCTTAACTAACATGACCAATCTTCAAGCAGACTGATTGAGTAAAAAATTTATTTCCTACGGGGAATAGAAACCCCAGAACGTGTTCTGGCAAGTCTTCAGTTGATAGAATAAATTATTAAGTACTCTTTGCAGCAACCAAGAATGGTAAATATGCTATTTTGTACCCTTAATGAAGGAGGTATCTTAGGAGCAGCTTACTCTTTTTTTTTTTTTTTTTCCCTTCCTTGAGATTTTTCATTAGTGCATTCTTTGCTGATAAAGTTATCCATTCCTCCTCCAGGAGAGTCATCAATAACTCCATAAAAAAGATCCCTATGACAGGGATGCCACCTCTTTGCATTCTTCTGGAAGTACAGTTTTGTTGTTGACTTTCATCATAGCTGAACACATTTCCAAAATTCAGGTCTGCTAAAATCTGAATTTCTTCACTTCTTACTATTGAACAACATAATAATTAAAAAACTGAAAAGGACCTGTACTGAGACAGCAGAATTTATGTGTTTCACATACCAAATTTAATGTTCAAAGCAGGAGGTATTCTGCCTCCTAAATGTGAAGCTACATTCTGAGAAAAGAGTAGCATTATTTAAAAAGCAAACAAACAAGCAAAAAAACCTCCTTGCAACTAGGAAGATAAAATAATCTTACAGTCAAGAATGCAGTGAATGAGAATGCAGTAAGACTGTGAAGGAGACAGGAAACATCTAAGTCAAAGGACAGTACAGTCACTTAGTTTAGGAGAGTGGCAGTCTTAAAATAAGTAGGAAGGGTGGAGAAGCTAGAGTTTGCTAGCCTGTTAAAATGTAGACTGAAGTGAAAGAATGCAGGAAAGGGAGTAAGAACCAGCTTTGTATTGGTTTTGGAGATAGAATATTTTCACACCATGAAAATAATGTGTTTGCGTATGTCTGTTGTGATTAGCCTAGAGGTGTAATATCATTTATTTTTTCTATTAGGTTAAATGTCCTCAAAAATTAACCTTTCCTCATCTTGAGAATATTGTAATTTTTTGTGTTGTATATGTTGTGTGTCTTGCCTTTAGGCCCATCTAACTTCTTACAGAGAGGATTGTTGAATCACTTAGGTTGGAGAAAGACCCTTATGATCATCAAGTCCAGCCATCCACATAACTACCAAGTCTACAGCTAAACTGTGTCCATAAGCACAGGAAGGCCAACTTCAGCTTGGAAGGCCAACTATGCCCTGGGCTGCATCAAAAAAAAAACGGGTGGCCAGCAGGGAGAGGGAAATTATTGTCTCCCTCTACTCTGCTCTTGTGAGACCCCACCTAGAATACTGTGTGCAGGCCTGGGGCCCCCAGCACAAGAAGGATGTGAGTTCTTGGAATGGGTCCAGAGGAGGGCCACTAAGATGATCAGAGGGCTGGAGTACCTCTCCCATGCAGAAAGGTTGAGGGAACTGGGCTTTTTTAGCTTGGAGAAGAGAAGGCTCTATGGAGACCTCATTGCGGCCTTCCAGTACTTGAAGGGAGCATATCAACAGGAGGGGAAACACTTGTTTATAAGTGTTGGTAGTGGTAGGACAAGGGGGAATGGTTTTAAACTAAGACAAGGGAGATTTAGGTTAGAAATTAGAAGAAAGTTTTTCACTCAGAGGGAGGTTAGGCACTGGAACAGGTTGCCCAGAGAGGTTGCAGATGCTCCATCCCTGGAGGCATTCAAGGCCAGGCTGGAAGCATCTCTGGGCAGCCTGCTGTAGGGGCTGGCAACCCTGCCCAGAGGAGGGGGGTTGAAACTAGGTGATCTTTGAGGTTCTTTTCAACCCTGGCCATTATACAATACTATGATTCTAACTTCTTACAGAGAGGATTGTAGAATCACTTAGTTTGGAAAAAGACCCTTCTGATCATCAAGTCCAGCCATCCACATAACTATTCTGTCCATAAGCACCATGTTTCTTAAATACCTGCAGGGATGGCAACTCCACCACTTCCCTGGGCAGCCAGTTCCAGTGCCTAACCACCCTTTCCATTAATAAATTATTCCTGATATCCAATCTAAGCCTCCCCTGGCACAACTTGGTGACAGTTCCCTATGTCCTGTCACTTATCATTTGAGAAAAGAGACTGACAACCGCCTTGCTGCAACTTCTTTTGTGAAATTTCCTGATATGAAATGTCTTTGTAGTTTATTAATACGATCAAATCTGAGAAAGAATAAAGATACAGTAAGATGTTTAATACTGTAGATTTTTTCTCATTTCTTAATAGGAAGTTTAAATAGGTTTGCTGCATTATGTTGAAATGTGTTCATTGTTTAAAGAATGTTTTGTTTAAAATCGTTTTAATTACTTTATTCTTTTAGTGATGTTTTCTATAGTGATTCAATTTTACCAAAACTAGAGACAGTAACTACTTCTGTCATACTGTAAAGATTACGTGAGATTTCATGTAGGCTTTATTTCTACATTTGCATCTAGAAGTTTGCTGAAATATTACAAATTTTAAAGGGCACATTCCAACACTGAATGATGAAGGGGTTTGAGACTATGCTAGCACTGGTTTTAGAAGACTGGGAGAAAGGTGAGAGCATAAGATATCAGATGTCTGTGTTTTCTTGTAAGATGCGCCGTCCACATCTTAAAATTTCATTATTTAATGAAAAGAGATCAATTATGTAACATCTTTATAATTATGCAATACAAAAAAATATTGTCATACTGGAAAATTTTAAGCAAGGAATATAGAGACAAGCAGGTAGTCAAACAAATTACTACTGTAGGACAATTAAGATTAGCAGAAATTACTTTCATGTCTTAACATTATTATTGTAATGAAGGATAATTATGATATGGAACTTGAAATTGGAGTTGCAGTGATTTAAAACATATATGACAGATACTTGAAGTTGTTGGCAGTTTGGGTTGTTTCATTTTGATGTTAGGTTTTTGGTAATTACCTGAACACATGACAAGTTGTCATTGAGTGCAACAGTAAGAAAAATCTATCAACACCACTTTAAAAATACATTCTGTAATGCTGGAAACTACGTTGTTTTTAGGAAATAAAAAATGTTTTTTTCTGATTTTAGCACCTGTATTACTGCTCCCTTTTTAACCTGTGCTTAGCTCTCCTTTCAGATACTGCAAGCTGAAAGAATCCATTGGGTTTTTGAAACAAGTATAAATACCTGCTCCTGCCCGAGCTGCTGATTGTGTGACATGATGTAAGTCATGTAACCATTTCATCTGCTTTTTCATTGTAGATGATGAAAATTTTCTGATTTCTATACTTTGATGAAGTCGATCAGAAATGTTTATACGAGATGCCCTGCCAACCATGATGCAAATTTTCATCTTATTTTAAAATTGAGATTAATTTAGTAAAGGAAACTTATTTTGAAAAAAAAAAAAATCTAAATTGAAACCTTATGTTTCTACTTTTTCATCTGAAAGTATTCATTAGATTTGTGATACTTTCACAAACAATTTCATCTGACCTAAAATATGTGAGACTGCTTACAGCTGCTTATCCTTCTTACACTGTTACGTATTAGTTTTAGAATGTTTTGAGCAATTAATGTATATACTTGTTTAACAAGTATATGTTGTTGTTGGCTACAACTTTATAATCTTAGCTGCAGTTTCATTTTCTTCCTGTGTGCTTGATTGTGTTTTAAATTTAATTCATTTTGAAGCTGGTGTATTATGACTTTGAATTTTTTTTAGAGTTATGAATTATTTAAGTCCCAATTATCTGAGCTATTCACTAGTGGATCCAGAAAATAAGTGATCTCAAAGGAAAGAAACTAAAAAGTTTCAAGAAAAAAAAGATATAGGGAATATAGGGAAATATCATATAGGGATGTTTTAGGAAGAAGAAATACAGAGAGAATTCCCTCTGTGTGAATCAGGAATGACTGACAAGTTTCAGTTTATTGATCACATTAATATGGTATTAGTAGAGAATCTACCTTTTAAGTATAATATCAGCATCTTTCAACTGACCAAAGAAGATATTTTTCACAGATCTGTGTTATAATCTAATGAACATTACCTTCAATAAAAAATCAAGGAAATAGATAACGGAATTTTCTGAGGAGTTTCTTGGTGAGCTAGGATGGTAGAACTCAATCTGCAGTAAACAGGACATAATTACCTAGTTTAAAGATGAGACAATGGGAATGAATTGGGACTTCTGAGTAGCTCATATTTAAAAGGGGTGTTCACGGCTCCCACGACTCCTTCAGTTAGCTTATAAGATGCACAACACCATGAATGTGAAATAACTATTGTGATCAGTACATTATTTTGTTTGTAACTTGCTTTTATTATTTTATATCTAGGTTCTTCTAGAGTGGGTGTAAACATGAACTTCTTTGTTCTGTACATCTTGTTAAACATGAACTACTGAGTACACCTGCATTCTTTTCTGTTAACTAGTGTCTTTTCTTCTCTTTTCTTCTTTCTTCTTTCTTCTTCCATTGCAGAAAGGCTTGTATTTGCTTAGCTTTGCAATTGCTCTTGTCCTGCCCAACGTGCTGATCTCCAGAAGGACTGAGCTTGAAACTTTTGTTGTTTAGTCATTAGTCATTCTTTTTAAAGAATTTTTAAAATGAAATTTGTAATGTTGTTATTCTCTTCTGAGCATTTGTACTTCCTATTTACTGTGTTTTTCTTCTGATGTCATTAAGATGATTATGAAAATTAAGTTTGTTTCATAACTATAGATTTTTTATCTGATGCAGATACAAAATATATGATGCAAATAAATTTGTGTTTGCAATTGTCACCTGTTTCAGAATTTCTAATAATTAACTCTGGAGCTCTCTATAGATAAGCTTTTGTATAATCACATGAGCTGCCTGTATGAATGTAGTTGTGTTTTGTGTAAAAGTCACTCCTAGATCTCATGAACTTTCTCTTCTGCTTGTTCATCATTAAGGTTTGAAATCAGTAATTAATTATTTTTGATTATGTATTATTCTAGCAATGTGTAGAATATTTTATATCAGTGTTTTCGCAGAGAAACAATAACGCAAGGTGCTTAATTTTTACAGCCTGAACACTCTTTATAAAGGTACTTTAGATGACCTGTCACTTTCCAGAAGCTATTTAATCTCTCTTCAGTGTGTTACATCTGCAATATATGAATTTTATGTGGTTCAATCACCTTTGTAAATAACAGCTTTCTCAGAATTGGAATGAGCAAATATTTGATTTCTAATAATTTTGCTTAGGCAATATTATATCCAAAACAAGTTTTCACAAGTTTAAAGAAAGTTTTCTTTAAATCAAAGACTTCTAACTTATAAATCATTAGCAGACTGAAGCATAAAAAGTATTCGCTCACCAGATGCTGTTGATTAACTTCAATTATTTTACTAGGTCTGTTATATCCTGCCAATCACTGAACTGTCTTAGTATCAAATAGATATTTTCTCTCTTACTGCATTCCTTCAAAGATCCAAATTTTCTTTGTTATTTATGTAGCAAATAGTATGTAGAAAATAAATCTGATTATACATTTTATACTTTTTTCTGAAATCAATGACATTTGTAGTTCTTCTGATTTCCCAGGACTAAACTGATAAATATGGACCATCCAGCTTGAAAACACTGTTTATTGTGTGTTAGGTGTTTAAAGAAACACCCCTACCCACCCCCCAAAAAAGACAAAACCAACTTTCTTAAAATGTTCAGCTCTGTTGTTCTTGAAGGTGGAAGGTCATTGTCATGGGAGGCTATGTTCGTGATTGTGCTAAACTGCTTTTTTCTGTCATGTAAGCTCGCGCACTTGAGGCATTTGAAAGGAAAAATTGAAAACTTAAATTTAACTGTATTCAATAGGAAAACAATTCTATGAGTGGAGTGATGTATTCTTGGTGACCTGCGTTGCTAAGAAACAAACTGCTGCGTTCTCAATTGATTAAGTCCTTCTCTTCTAAGTGTTTTTACCACAAAGTACATTGCAATGCCTTATTCAGGCTTGGACGTTTCGAATCCATTAACTATGAGGTCAAGCTATTATCTGCTTCTTTACTTCCTTCAATCTTGTTCCATCTAAACTAAAATCACTTAGACACCTCTCAGTGAATATCTAGTATAAAGTTCCAGTGCAACAGGGGACAAAGAAAAACTCTTCCTATTTCTCCAGACCTATCTCCGTATCCTGTTTCTTTTCTTGATCCTGGTAGAGGATCACTGCCAACTGCATTTGTCACACAGAACTGTAGCGTGGATATCATCTTCAGCCCACTCTTGTTCCACTTGCTAGTACTGAATTTGCCCAGTGCAGGGCAGGTTACAGCATGTGGCCACATAGTGCCTTTCTGTGAAATTTGGCAGTGCCCACAACAAAAGATTTGTAAAAGCTTGTTTATTTTTATATTAGTTGTGGAAGGATAGTTAGTTGATACACGATCAGATATAAAGTAAGCCAATACAGAGTTAACATGTCAGCATTGTGTGAACTAATTTAAACCAACAAAGTCATTTTATAAATTACCTATTCTGTGCATTGGGGGCACTGCATAACTTTTATCTAGAGTAGGGATAATCTGTCTATATTTATTGTATCATTTTTTCCTATACTTTTTGAAGAGTGTTTCTAAAATAGTAACTTACTTACTCAGCTACAGAGCTGATATGTTTTCTCTTGCTTTACTGTTTAATTATTGTAAAATCCATCTTCTGTAGTTAGAAAAATGTTCTGTGTATATTTATCTAAAATATTGGTGTTCTGTGTAGTTTGTCACTATTTCATTTTTATATCCATCTCTAAACTGGTATTGAAACTTTTCACTTTAAGCCTCCTAGCTTCTCCCTCCCTCTCTTGATGTATGTGAAACTAGAACTTTAATTTCAGTTTCTAAATCTAACCATTGCGAAAAAATCATGTACCCAGAGAAGCTCTGAAATTTAAGTCAGCCAAAACTGATAGAACATTAGAAATTCCAGTTTGCAATATCTTGAGCTTATGAGTTAGTGTTTATGGCTGTTAATCATCACACATTGACCATTATTTCTACCTTTCCATCCTGTTCTTAATTGGATATATTTCATTTATTATCCCCAGCCATATATTTTCAGGTAGTACAAATAGCTTTGTAGATCAGCAGTCACACAATCTCATCTACTTTTTTCTTGATGCTTAGTACATGCTTACTCTGTAATGCTTTTAGGACAAATAACATAGGCTGAGTAGCGGTAGTGATTTATAGTAGCAGTAATGCTCCTTCCCAGAAGAAGAAAAAAGAAATATTTTGAAATCTTCATATTCCAGGCTAATTCAGAATTCTTAGCTGTTTTTCAAGAGGTGATTAAACTGATCGGTTATGTCTTAAAGCACTGATTTGGACATCTGGCTAATGAAATAATGGAGGATTTCTGGCTTCTACTTCTGCAAATGCATTTCTGGCTATAAATTTTTGTTTTATTTCTCAATTTTGAATTCCATTAGACTCCTTTTGTTCTGGGGTTTCTAGATGGAGCCCACTGTTAGTGTTAGTTTGCTTGAAAGAGGCTAGACTTTATATTAGTCCTAAATTCACTATTAGAGGTTGGTTGATACTATCATTCACCGTTATAAGACACTGCTTTATTGAGAGTCAGGTCTGGATTATGGTCAGACTGCTCCAAGATCAGGAAGGTTTTGGCACATGAGGGCTCACCACTTTTCTTGTGCTTGCATTAGTAAATGTCACTTTGCTAGGGAATTTTCACCCTCCTCACTGGAAGTAAGTTGTTCATGCTGTTTCCTTATTAGTACAAGTGAGAAGAGTTTTGTCAAGGACATTGCTAAACATTTTCAAAGTTTGGGAGTTTATACAGGCTGTGGGTTATTCTCAGCTGGCAGTTTGCTTGCAGACAGCCTGGTTTGGAAGATAATATAATTTAAAAAATTGGACTTCTGCTCAGTGGCAGTTAGTCCCAGAGAGTGGTATTTCTCACAGCTAATTTATGACTACCACTCTAACATCTGTAGAATTCCCATGCATCTATTGTTCTTTAAAGTAGAACGTATCACCTAGAATATAATCCAAAAGTTGTACAACCCTCCAGCAGTTAATTGAAACTCTGTACTTTGCTTCTGTCATGAATTCGTCTACCATCAACCTCTAACCAGAGGATTTAGTCATACTTATACCTTTGAAATCTTCATCTATTGGCAAGTATTCACTGCCCATGTGATAGGCAAGATGTTTTTCAGCAGTCATGTGCATATACACCTGGCAGTTTCAACTTATCCCTGACATTTCCAGGACAATTTAAATCTGGAAGAATTCCAGTCATGGGTAAGAGCTCCAGGAAGATTTGGTATTTCGTTAGGCAGAAACACAGGTTAGGCAAGGTTACTGTGTCATGTAACCAACAAACACACTGTGAGCATTTTTAAATCATATAACCTCTCTCTAGTTAAGTGATAATAGAACGGAAAGGTAATTCACGGGATCACTTTTCCTAATGCATTAGCTATTTCAGCAGAGAAACCCTATGAATGATTTTAATACCGTGTCATTATACTGATATTGTTGAATGACAAATCTCTTACGAAGGATAGTTGACTATTTCAGTTAAAATGTGAGGTGAGGCTTTAAAAATGTAATAGGCTTTGCATGCTCTTGCATGATTCTCAGCTTCATAACTGGTTAACTGGAGATAATGTATGTCAGTTTTTCATACTATGTGTAATCCTCTCACTGTTCGTAATATCATTGGTCATATTTCCACTTTCAAGATCATTGCTGCTTTTTTTTTTTTTAATATTCATTTCCAAATTCTGTCTGCCTTATTACATTTCACACTGACAATTAATTCTTACCTCCATATAGCATGTAAATGACATGCCTTGAATAAAAAATGCCCTTAGACTGTGTGCTCAACACGACTAGAATTGCCATGGCTCCTGAGTTTCAGAAGTGTTCATCCCATATGGGGGATGGCTTTGTAAGTAATTAATAGCAAATGGTTTAATATGAACAGAAGAAATATAACGTAAGGAAGATTTTCACTGATTTTATTTTTAGCCTACAATGATTTGTAGAAAATAGCATTGAATAATAGATTTTCAGCTGGGCCATACCCTAAACCTGGACATCACATGTGGCTCCGGATGCTGTGGCAACTGCAGCTGTGTTGTCAAGGAAACAGCCTTGTGCTCAGTAGGCAAAACCAATGAGGATTAAGCAAGGCTATATTATAGCTAAGCCTCTGTGACCTTATCAGGGAGCAACAAGATCTGTCTGTTCTTCACTGTGCAGGTGTCCCTCAGGAGTGAGGGAGATATGCACAGGCAAAAACATACATGCAGTATATCTGATTTAAATGTCAGACCTGGATTATTCAAACAAGTGAATGCATTTCCCAGTTAGATGGATTAAAAGACTCCACTTGTGTAAGTAAAACATTGATATAAAATAAAATTAGATATTATAAAAGAAAGTAATGTGACATGTTTTAGTTAGCTATGAAACGAGGAAGAAATAATTAAAGTATGATGGACTTTGGAATTTTTTTTTAATTTTTGTCATAGCTCTGTAGACAGGCTAAAATTACATACAAGTGTACCACTATTAAAAATATGTTAATTTCCCAGTGATAAGGAATATTGTAGACAGGACACTGAGATGCAGAATAGTTGTCAACAGTTTCAAGAAGTCTTCTTTACTACTAAGAATTAATTAATGCATGGGTCACTTAAGTAAACTCACACTCCAACATACATGTTATTTCATCCCAGCATTTTATATCTAAAAGAATCAAAATCCAAGTGGAACTGAGATAAATAAATGCAAGAGAAAAATAGTATTTTTTGGCTTGTTGGAAAGGAAGTTTAAATAGAAAAGTTGCTTAAATTGCTCTCAGAAGTTGTTGGGTTTTGCTTGAACTATAAAATATTATTTGTTTTTTTTTTTCAGAAGCAAAATAGACTGTTCCACTTGAGTTGAAGCTTCATAATAAATAAGAATGAATGAACAAGCAACTAAATTTTACTTGGTTTGGCAGAATCTCTGGAGTTCATTGTGCTTATCTGTTTTAAATTGTCACATAACATCGAATGTGATTAAATGTCTCTTTTAATTAACCCTATGTTTAAACTGTTTATCTGGATTTACTCATTTTAACTATTGTATTTTTCTTGTTTCAGTATCTCTTTCAGTGTTGCATGACTGTCTTTTCCCCAAAAAAATCAGTGTTAATTTATCTGCAGATAACACCAGATGAGCCTTTTTCATTAGTGATACTGCCAAGTGTCTTGTACAGAAAAGAAGGGGCTGAAGCAAACTGTGAAATGAGATATATCTGATTATCATAGTGATTTTGCTTTTAACATTATTTTATGTTTTATTTTCTTTCATGGTGTCTTTTTTTCACAGTGCATTTAATCTAAACCTACCCAAGACCATGGGTTTTGTCAGGTTTTGATGCTTCTTTTCTTGCATCCCACTCCTGTTTTCAGTAAAGGCAGAGCTTCTGTATTTCTTCTTTTTTCAAATATCTGACTTATTTTCCCCAGAATTGTTGTTTTTACTATTTCATTTAATTTACAGAAGAATCCTATGTATAAGATATAGCCAGCTAACCAGAGGGTTTCAGACATTTTGCTGCATGTTTAAGGCAGTTATAGAAAACTTGAAATTGACCTTATTTTATTGCTTCATTTCTAAGGTAGTTGCCACTGACCTGATGAGAATTTATGCCAGCACTTCAAGGGAAGAAATGAAACAAAGAGGACAGGGAAGACTTGGCTACTTTTGTGAGCTAAAAATGATGTCATTCTTATTAACTATTTAAAATGTACAACAGGAAAGTTAGAGTCAAGAGCATACTTAATGCTGAGCCATTCTAACATCAGAGTTGTTAGAATACATGCAACAGTTAGCTGTAGAAATTGTGGATTAAGTCCTTGAAGAAAAGGCACTATGATCCAGAAATGTTCAGAGAAACATGTACCTTAACATTGAAAACAAGAGGATTAGGAAATGTGTTGTACTTCCCAAAAAGTTACTCATTCCCATTTCTTCTTTTTTTCACTCATTTTTTACTTTCAGTTTTCAAGTGGTTTTGTATCATGTTTGATTTCCTCCTCTTGTGCTTCTGTTTATTACTGATGTGTTTAATAGTTATTTTGAATGTTGGGTACAGAGCGGGATACTTTTCCTACTTTTTTGTCTTCTTGACCTTTTCTCCTCCTTGCATTTTTTCCAATTTTATACAAACACTTCTATTTATATTCTCTCTTGGTCTGTTTTCTATCCTTATGGTCATTTTTCTTTGCTTCTCAACCACTTGAATCCATGCATTGGTTAAATAGCCTGTCTTCTTTAAGTAGTTTGATGTGAATTAATTTGATTTTTTATTCTAGATTTTACTAGTATAAATGACATTGACCAAGTATTACCAATTTAGGGAGCAACAAGTGTTAGCCACTTTTTTAAACCAACTAACTCCTTTAACAGTGTGCCAGTAATTTAGTACATGTAATGTACTATCCTGCCACTTGCAATCCTGAAGAATAGACAAAGCAACAGCAGTCTCTCCAGTCGTATTATTTGTGTTCAAATAGGCAGATCAAGCTTTCTGTGTTTATGGAGTGAGTTAGAAGCATTCAGGACATGTCATCATCTGTTCTGTGCGCATGGTGAACAACTGATCTGTTTGTGCATAACAAATCTGAGATATACCTGATGCGGCAGATTTACAGCAGGCCATCAGTATATGTCCCAAACCCATGTGTCTTGGTGTTCCAACTTGTAGAGTAGATCTCTTTTCTTCCATGTGAAATGCTAGCAAGTATGATTTTCTCACTCCATTTTTAGTCATTTGTGTAACTTTGGTTCATCTATTCTAAATGCCTGGTATTAAGATTTAATTTGCTTGATTAAATTCAGACATGAATTGAGGAGTAGTCATTGGAAACATGTGGTGAAATCTGGTAAATTACATAATATCACCATGAAGGAAATCAAAACAAGACCTAGATAGTCTACTTAGGTCTAATTTTTCTTCATCTTTAATACTTTTTAGGTATTTGTGGTAGTGTAAAATGCAAGAGTAGTTTTACTAAATCAAAATACTCACATTTGGCATATATTTAATATTGACATAAAACCCCAGAAAAATGAGGCTGTGGAAGACGTTGAGTATTGTGGCTGCTATTGCCAAAGGGCTAAACTGTAGTTTTAACAACAATGAATAAATGAGTATAATATATGAATGTCAAATTAATTTATTCCTATGTTCTTTGGCTCTTTTGCATGGGAATTATGTTCCTTGGATTACAGTGATTTAATTCCATTTTGTTCTGAGATTATGCACTAATAGGAATAAAATGTATTGTATTATTCTTGTATTGTATTGTAATATCTTTAATTTGGTGCACTGCTCATAAAACATATTTTCAAAACTGTATTTCTTTTTTTTTTTTTCTTCAATTTACCTTTTAGAATTCTGACCTGGTTTACAAATTTAAAAGTAAGTTTCTCAGGAAGGTAACATAGTAGCTATAATTGCTTTCTGAACAGGTTTTGATGAATGAAACATTCAAATTTAAGCACACTTTCAGGTTGTGAAATCCAGATTATTTGGTGGGTATATTAATCAAAAAGTATATGATTTCTTGAAAGAAAAAAAAAAAAAAAGTATACCTCTATATATATGTTGTTACCCATGAATTCTAAGTCAAAGGCTGTCAGCCAGAGTAAATATCTGTGTGGAAGATATATGAACACATTTTAGTATGTATCTTTGTATCTCTGCAGTAATAGGTAGCAATATATAATCATGTGTCACTGAAATAAACTCACAATTGCAGGCAATGCATAACTTACTACTTCATTGTATCTCTTCATTGTCAGTCACCTTAGGAAAGAGAGTGTTTAGGGAAGCCCCAGCACTTGTTTTTTTGATCTTATGAAGAATGTTGTGTACTTCTCCAGAATGTTAATTGGAACAAATGCAAATGATGCATATTTTCCATTTCTACTTTTATTTAAAGTACCATTTTTCAGTTTAATATTTGAGAAGTGTTGGAATAAAATCCAAATTACAAACAGAAAAATTGAGAAAGTGAGTTCAGTTGTTTTGCTAATGTTCTTTGGTGCCTGCAATTCCAGTCTGCAGTCTTGATAAAACCCAAGTAAATATTGGTCATACCTCCACTGAGAGATACACTGGCAGTAATGTTCATCTTGTTAACAGACCTTCAGCTTTGCTGAGAAAAACACACAGAGGATCTTTTTGATTGCCAGCTCTGTTTTTTAAAAGTATTAACAGGCCCACATCCAAGAAGATGATTACTTCAGTGCTTGTTGCTTAGGATTTATACTCAGGCACGTGGTTGCTAACACAAAACCGCTTTGCTTCCTTAGGAGGTATTTAAGTCTTTTCAGACACAAGAACATAGAAATTGCTGTACTGAATCAAAGCTTTGGTTCATTTATTCAGCCTATGATCGGAATTGATTACCTGTTCTTCATAGAATAAGGCAAGAATCCATTACATTTACAGATTAATCATATTAAAGAAAATTTAATGCTAGCTTCTCCCAGTCACTGCTTGTGAGGCTTGCTTTATATGTGAAGACTCTGCTCTTGAGAAAAGGAAGGAAAGGTAAAAATTACTTTGTAATGCTGCTGGGTAATGGGGAACAGTAAGGAAGACTAATAGAAGGAATAGGAAAGACATAGATCCAGAGAATTCCGGTGGCACATTAATGGCACAGTCAGAAGATATCTTCTGAACAGTCAATATCTGATGGATACTACCTGAACAAGAGAAACAGGGTAAAATTCAGGATACAGTTTGAGGGAGAGCATATGATTATGTCTATCATGAATGTGATGAGAACCTTGGAGGAAGAGGCTCTTGGCTTATTAACTGATGTTAATTATATTTCCTAATATACAGCTTATTAGGTAACACTAATAAGAGATGTATGTGGTATCTGAAGGGCTGTATATTCAGCCCTGATAGTAAACAAGACATGAACCACAAGGTTGAGAAAAAGGCTTATCTAAGCATGCCTTTTTGTCAATTTAAAATTTTCTGGTTTTCAGTTTGAGTAATAGCAGACAAATTTATTTTCATTGTATGGTTTGTTGTTTTTTTATGCCCTGATAATCATCTCCTTTCTAAATTTGAGTCCAGGAATTCTTTCCCTTTTGTATCATATTTTTTTCAATACCTCTCCTTGTACTTTCAACATTATGCTTTGAATTCCTATTTGAACTTCCTTGTGTTTGTATTCTTC
The DNA here is from genome assembly GCF_009819795.1 of Aythya fuligula. Taxonomy (NCBI): domain Eukaryota; kingdom Metazoa; phylum Chordata; class Aves; order Anseriformes; family Anatidae; genus Aythya; species Aythya fuligula. Next base: position 12,553,558 of record NC_045593.1, on the reverse strand, counting down.
TTGCCTTCTTTTTTGTTATGTGGTTCTTAAAACTGAAATCGGTATTGATAGTATAGTCTTTGATTTCTGTAGTTCATATGAAAACTCTTCCACTGTAATTCTTATGCATTGCTTTTGCTTAAGCATTTGAGCAACTTAGGATATGGAGAAGGTTTGTGTTTGTTTTTTTGTTTTTTTTTGTTTTTTTTTTTAATAGGCTTATTTGGCTACATATCCAGTATATGCACAAGTGATTTATTTTCTTTCTTTCAATGTCAACAGGCTTTGTAGTTATCAATAAAATTGTGTTTGCTAATGTGATTTTCCAAGTGGAAATGAAAGCTGTCCATGTTTTGGGGAGCAGAGCAGAGCTCAGAGACAACTTGCATATCTCCTGCACAGGAGCTCATGGAAATAGAGGTTCTTGCTGTTAGCTCACTTAGTCATTTGTTGCTCTCAGTATATTCCTCACTGCTTGAGATAACAAGATAGAAAGTGCTGTTTCCTTTCTTTCTCCCACGCCACCTCCACACTTTTCTTTTTTTTTTTTTTTTCAGAGTCTGTCTTTCAGCTTTTAATTAAATGACTAGGTTGCAAACTCCCTATCTGTCAAGGTAGATAGTGTATTTAATGAAGCAATATCATATCTGGACAACCAGAATCACGATTAGGCAAACAGTTATTCTCTCACCCAGTTGTCCCTTTCGTCAGATGGCTGTCCTATTCTTGATTTTTAAGGATTGCAGAGTTCTTTCTTACCCTGTGGTATTAGGTCTTTTTTTTATGGGTCCCACAGTTTAATATGGTATATTCAATGACTGCAAGTTAAACATTCCTCTTGAATCCTGTCTTCTTTTTTGATCCTGTCTTCTTTTTTGATTTGTGTTTCTCAAAACTGAAATCAGTATTGACAATATAGGTATGTCTTTGATTTCTGTAGTTTATGTGAAAACTCTTCCACTCTAATTCTTATGCATTGCTTTAGCCTAACCATTTGAGCAACTTTGAATATGGAGAAGGTTTGTTTTCTTAATAGGCTTATTTGACTACATATCCAGTATATGCACAAGTGATTTTATTTTCTTTCTTTCAATGTCAACAGGGTTGACATTGTTTTCAACTTACTTATCTTTTAAGTATTCCAAAAATATAGTTATATGCAAGCTTCAGCAGAACGCAACAGAGGAAAATTCATTACTTACATATTTTTCATCAATTGCTAGATACAAGCAATTCTTATCTTACTTTCACAACTTTAATATGTGCTTTTCTTAAAAATCCTTTTACATAAGATACTCCAATATTGACTAAGACAGTAACTAACACTGATTAAGACAGGTATTAAGTCTGCAGGAATGACAAAGTGTTCAGCTCTGCTTGCCCATACAGGAGTGTTAACGTCTATGATTATTTCATTCTCCTTGGTTAATCTGCAAATTGTCTTTTTATTGGCATGTTTCCAATAACTTTGTCTTGTACAATACTTAAAGAAATGGAATTGGAAAAGACACGAATGCTATGTTGGACTGCAAATCTGTCAATGGACAGAAATGTTAACAATATTTTTAATTCTTTGGTATTCCAGACTGATTCCTGTTCTTATAATTCTTTGTACCTCTGTCCCTGTGAAATCTCTTCATTGGGTTTTGGTGATTTTTACTTTAAGCATAAACCATCTGTTGGTCCATTTACCCTTTATAATTGGATTCTTTGGTGATAATTCACAGTTCATATGGACTCTAATAAATACAGCTCCAATTTTAACTGAATATTATTTAAAATCAGAGTGAATTTATATTTTATCTGAAGAAATGGAATTGGAAGAACTTTTCTGGTTAGTAGTTCTGAATGTCATACCTCCTTGGGTTTTGAGAAGATATGATTAAAACCTCTGCTATTAAAGGAAGAATGAGTGTACCAGGATCATTGAGTAGAATTTGCAGTTGTCCTTAGTTGTCCCTTTGGTGTTTGAACTTTCATTGCTTTTTCCTAACTGGGAGTGTTATTGCTACTGTGGTATTTCATCAGGATTATTTGATCCATCAGCATTTTTACTGATAGTTCTAGACTGATAGTTCTGAACTGATAGTTCTAGACTATCATCAGATGTTGCTGAGGAGGTATGCTGTTGTTCAGGAAAGAAGTTGGAAAGCACTTTTGCACTATGTGTTTGGTGTAAGGGTGGTATTCATGGTAAGTTTCATAACTGTCAGAGGCCTGCCTTGTAAGAGAATAATGCTCTACATTTGAGATATGTCTGAATATCAGATGGAGATATGTAACCACCTGTAGTGCTTTGCAGTGTCATACAAGCCATACAGTAAGAATTCTCTGATGACACTTGAGATACCTGAGATTTTTCTGTCATTTGAGAACAATCTTAGTGAGTGGCCCCACATGTCATAATTCCTCTAGTGGTATATCTCTCCAGTGGTACTGAGTTTGCACCTGCCAGAGGAAGCTGGGGCTAGGTGGTCCTCAGGCAGTTTCCTCCAGCTCTTCTATATGTGGGGAACTCCACCCTGAAAGTATTTGCTCTAATATGCTACAATTAGGAATCAACCTTGTAGTCTTCAGAGAGAGACATAAATTTTTAGAAAATAACTTAGCTGCTGAAGATACAGACTACTTTCTTAATTACTTTCTGGGACTCAGACACTACCTTTCTTCCTAAGTTCCAAAGTTAATAGACTACTTACACCCAGTTAAGCATCATATTGCTATGCAACTTCAAACATTAGCTGATTGACTAGATAATTTAGAGGATATTTTTAATTTATTGCTCTGGACTTTTGAACTGTTTTGAGTCAGCATAAATCACTTTTAGTCAGTGAAGCTAAATTGTTCTTAGGCTTAACAACAGACTTACAAAAACATGCCTATTCAAGAAAGATATTTAAATGAAAAACATTTTTTCTTTCTCAGGTATGAAAACCAGGGATATTTAATAAATTAACCTTTAGTTACAAATTTAGTATTCATTATTGTTACTTTGTGTTGGCTTCTTTCAAGAATAATTCTATATTCTTTGTACAAATACACTTGTCACGTTTATTCCATTCTTTTGTTCAATGACAAAATATTTGTATTTTCAACTTTTCAATTTCTATGCCCTAGAATAGTGTCCACTTTACAGATTTTGAGTTTGTGAAAAAAGGTGGCACAGCATTTTTTTTTGATCTTTTCTCAAGCATCCAGTAACCATATACATGATTTTCTTAGTGACAGTTAATTTCATTTCCTGCCTGTATCTCAGCTGAATTTTTCTTTCTTTCATTCTTGTTTTTCCTTATGTCTGTTTGGTTCACTGTGTTCCATTCTATAGATTACCTATAGGGTACTTGTGGAGTTGTCTGAGCTTTCTCCTGGCAATAGTGATAAATGCTACAATTTAAATCTTGATATGGATGCAAAAAGGAAATGCAATACTATTAAATTGATTTTAATATACACCCAATATGTAGGCACAATATTTATTTACTGTGAAGCAATAGCAAAAGCAATAGCTGTGAAGGAGTGGGATAACTAAATCTCAGAATGCCTTGGATTCTGTGTGTTTCTTTTGTTATATGATTTGTTATTTTTCTAAGATACTGCAGGAGTCATTATTTTCATAAAATTGTCTGGTTTGTTGGTATTGATGTGCACTTTTCTTTTGTTACTGTGGCTGTTCTATTCTGCAGTTTTTCCCACAGTGAACTGAATTCATTTGCAATGTTGTCAGACTGCAAATGAGTGGGAAACAGAACTAGTACTTAGCTTACATTCAGGGCAAAAGAAGGGGAACTCAAGCACATACGCTAACGAGTTGCTTTGGAAAACACTAGAATTGAGGTTGCATTTCTACACTAACAATTCAGTTACTTTGGAGGTGTCTTCCTTCAAAGCTATTTAGTATTTTTCTTTTAGTTTTGGCAATTTGTTACAGTTCGTTTTGCCACTCTGTTCCACACCTCCCACTGTCACAGACCTTTGCAACAGAATATTCCAGTATATTCAGATTTTCCAGTGTATTCCCTATAAGAGAGCTCCTGTGTTTACTGAACAACTCTTGTTGTGCCACTGAAGTCTTCATGGCACTTACAAGCAGATAATATCTAGAATTTCTCTTCTGATTTATTTTAATAATCCCCCACATTGAAATGTAATTGCCTTGTTTGAAATTCAGCCCTAGATTGTTTTTTGTCGGGTTGGGTTGGTTTGTTTTGTTATTGGTGGTGATATTTTTGATTTTGCCTATGGTGCCCATGAAATGAAGAATGTGATGAACATGTTTACAGCTTACCTCCTTAGTAATTTTTAATCACATCCTGTATACGGTGGAGGACTATCTCAAGAATTGTTTCTTCTCTTGTGGCTTACCCGACTGGATTCACTGAAATAATCCATTAAAAATTTTGCCTCAGCAATATACCCTTGTGGAATTTAACAGGTTTACGTTATTTGCTTCTTGTTCTCAGATTTCCTGGTCTCCCAGAGTATGTCACAGTCACTGTCATCATCCTAGTCCCACCCTCAGTATTACAGTCTTTAAAATCCTGTGCTTTCCTGTTTAGGTATAGAATCCTAGTCCTGATCCTATTTTCCTTATTAATTCAACAAACTGGTTTATCTGATTTAACTCAGCTATTTCAGTATTTAACACTACTCCTATGTTGGAGTGAACAATCATTTTTTCCTGTTTTGTACAGCGAACTACAGCATTTCACTTACTATTATATTTTCTCTATGTTCTGATTTGTAGTAGGTTATTAACCTAATTTAAAACCATTCTGTTTTTCCTTTTTTTTTGTGTTTTTTTTTTTTTTTTTGAGTATTTTCATACATTTGGTAGTATTTTTTGATTTTCTATATCCTGTGTAAATAGGACTTTATTGTTAACTAACCAGTAACCGGATTCTTACATACCTACAAAACAGTTCAGGTAAATATTTTCTTTTAATTTTAGCTGCTTTACTTGTAATTCACATCCAACAGTGCAGTATAAGCTGTATGATATTAAAGTCTTAAAATTGAAGAGTATGCCTGAGGAAAAAATCACGCCATATTTGTCTGCTGTAAGATTAAAAAGAAAAATAAACACAGAAATTGAAGGGAAGCAATAATATCTGAATTACAAAGTTGGAGTGAAGAACAACATTGGTGTAAAGTATGAAATGTTTATGGATTATGTATGTTTTGTAGGAGGAAGTTGCAATTTTCATCATGCAGAATAGGGTAAAATGAATTTGTTATTGTAGGTGCACTAAGAAATGTAATTATGCTATAGATGTTTCTACATTTTTTTCCTGGCATCTTGAGTCACAGTTTTACACTGTCAAGAAACTGAAGAGACTATGAAAGAATCGTTTTGCCGATATTAAATAATGACTTCATTTTCATGAAAACTTGGAGGCAAATGCAGGACTTTTTTCCTAAATATTTATTAATTTCCTACTCATATCATCCTCAGATTTCCATATTTTATCATAGTTCTGAGAGTTTCAGACTGTTTGTATGAAATGGTACAGTAATTTTCAGGTTCAGTCTTATTTAGCATGCTTAACAATACTTTAAATCTGAAATAATGATAACCACACAGTCCCTAAATTGTTATTTTAAACTCAAAGCATCTGGGAAAGACCACTTAGATTTTAGCCTGGTGCTGGAAGAATGAAAGTCCCCATTTCCATTGTATTCATGAAGAAAGTTTTGCTTTTATATAGCACTCTTTGGCTTGATTACAGCTTTTTGCAAATTATTTTGCTTTGGTTTCTTTGTTTGAGTGGAAAGTAAGGGCAACAAGAGAAGGATTTTTGGTTTTGTTTAATCTGTTTCATAATGAAAAAAAACACATGTATAAGGTCGTAAATCTTAACAGAAGGAAAGTGAAGTCTGAAAAATTGACTCAAATTTTTATTATAAATGTGTCCAATTACAATGCAGTAGCCCTTGCTTATGTGAAAAACAGAATTTATGTAATTACACATATTCAAAAAGTCTGTGTGTCATTATCATAATTAAAAAGCCATCATTTCTTTTCTAAAGCACTTCAGGAAGCAAAATTAAGGGTCTGCCAGCATCTTCAATTTGTCTATCTTTCACAGAAAATTGTAGCCTAAGTTTAGTAAGCAAATTGTGTTGTGTTTTTTTTGTTGTTGTTGTTGTTGTAAGTTTTATTTTTTTTTTGTGGGTTTTGTGTTGTTGTTTTTTTTAAGTTTTTACATGTAGATGTCATAATAGGAAGTGGAAATTAGTGTTCTTGTCTAAACCAAAATAATTATCAGAAATTCTTGAAAACAAGAACATTATTCCAGTCATTCATTGGAATTATAAATGTAAATGTTTCTCTCCTCTCTGCTCCCTTCATCCGTGAATTTTTTTCTTTTCATAGATATGTGTATCACCCAACTTTGCCTGATTGACATAGCAAGTTAAAACTGCAAGCCGTGAGTATTTTTTTACACATCAGTGAGATGATTTTAAGAATATTACATGAATTAATTGCTGAAGTAATATTTAATTTATAAAAGGTATCATGGATATCATTTTACCATAAACAGATTGATTGTTAACATGAAATAATCTTTTGTCAGTAATAATCTTAGATACTATGACTAGAGGGGAAAAATATTGATTGTTTTTACAGATTATAAAAGCATACATCAGTATATTGTATGCCTGCTGTAAGAATTTGTTTCATTTGGTTAAAATTAGTAAATATGGGTAGACATGAACTTTCTGGCTGGTTCTGCCGTCCATACTCACTGAGCACCTTCTCCTTCTAAACCCATTTTAGTTCATCTCAAATTTTGCCAGCTTTCAAATCATAGATAAGGGGAATGCTCTTCTACCCTCAGAAATGTGCATTCTATATACCAGATTATGAGTTTGATTAGAGAAGTAAAATTCAACAAAACATGAAAGTTGTCAAAAAAATTTAATAAAAGTTGACACTAAAAATAAGGTTGCTTTCAACTGAGCTCGTAGGGTAGATGTTCTGTAGGTACTCATATGTTTTTGTTTTCTTAGAGACCATAATGATCCTATTAAGATCCCAGTGAGCATAAACAGTAATTAAATATGATGTAAGAGGGAGACTGAAGGATAGTTAAATGATTTTATAAGGCAATATATCCTAGCAGTGTTTTCTTCAGTTTTCATTTGAACTTCCCTTTCTGTGTTCTGTGTTCTTTTAGGATTTTCACAAAAGCCATGAAACGTTCATTGGTCTTTTGTACTCTTCTCATCCATCCTCTATCTCTTGTTTTTGTTTTATTAAAAGAAAGTCTAACCCCATGTCTCGTTCAGACTTTAGGTCCAAGTTCTGAGTTCATCAAGATCAATAGAATTTTCCCTTTATTTTTGTGCTGGTTGGGGGGCAGATTGGGATCTCATTAAAAAGGCTAAGTATCATACCTGGACACAAGCGATATCTTAAGTATCTGAAAACTGGCCCTTAGAGTGTGTTTACAGTTGTCTGTGATGATGAGGCTTAGCTACTATCTCTCTGTATTTTTTTTATTTTTTTTTTCTTATTTGGTGGGTTGTGTGTGTGTATGTGTGATTTTTGGTTTGTTGGTGGTGGTGGTGATTTCTTTGTTTTGTTTTGTTCTCTGTTTGTCTTTCAACTCCTTCCTGCTTGTTACCGTGGCTGCTGTTCTTCTAAATGTGGTTCCTTGCAATAGCCTGTGTAGTCTCCCTTGTCATAGCGAAGAAATAGGTACTTCTCAGACAAATTTGTCTCGCCCTTCAATATATATCTAAAACAGGTAAGATGAGTCACATTCGGTAACAGCCCATTTCCCTTTATTGACAGTATAGGGACACCTATACAGCTCAGCTATAGGCATCTGGTTAAAACAAGGTGAGTCCTGATTTGTCATTCTGAAAACATTATCTCTTAGAGAGCACACAATCTACTCAAAGTTCAACTCAGTCAAACTCATTAAAGAGGGAACATTACTTCCTTGTTCCAAGATGGGCAAGTTACAGTGACCTTTCTAGCTTGTTTTTAACTTCATCAAGTTGATTGCATTTTGCTGACCTCCAGTTGCCTGTAGTACTTTAAGGATTTCTTCCAACTATAGGAAAAAAATATATAGGGTATGCTAAACTATGTTTTTTATGCTTATCAAGCAGAAATTATTTTGCCTTCTTTTCTCTTTCTCTGTAGATCTTTATAGTTCCTGAAATTTTGATATAGACTAGAAGTTACATGAATGAACAGTGTACTTCCTCTTGGAAACATGCTATACAAGATCTGGTTATATGAAGTAGGTGTAGGCACTTTAACAACTCTCCAGTGCAGAGCAGGAACTCCCCTATCCTGTTTTTCTTTCCCCAGTTCTGGTCACATAAGCCTGTTGCTGACCTTGCACCAGCTGGCATTTATTTGATCACATGAACCAAGTCACTGAAACGTCAGGAAAGTAACTTGGGAAAAACAGAAGCTGTTTAACTCATTAAATGTTTAATCTTGAGATCACATGGATGCTGTATCTGCTGAACAGTGAGGCAGGGTACGGAAGCTATTAGTGAGGGTGGGAGGGAAGGAACTGAATCAAAAACAAGAGGAAAAGGAAAAAGTGAGGAAGCAAGATCTCACCCTTCCAGCACTATCAGACCGTTCATTTGGTCCACATGTAAAATGAACTGTCATCTCCAGATTTAACACAGATGCCCTTCACTAAGTAGAATAATTGCAGTTCATTTTGGTGTAATTTGCAATTGCTGATGCTGCTAGGATGCATACCTTGTCTTAGCTCACCTGAATTATTATTTCAAGTGTGATTCTAAATGCCTATATTTGCATCTCCTGTTTTTAGGTAATTTAAATGGATGGATCTTCTAATTAGGTCTTCTGAATAAAGGTCACTGACAAGGTGCAACTGGTATAATAATCTTTATATTAATATTAAGCTTTTTCAATAGCGTAAATTTATTTCAGTAGTTTTAAATTATGTGACTTTAGAGTTAAATTAACTGTAATTAGGAATTAATTTGTGCATTTGCTTTTGATTACCTCTTAGTAAATTTTGGTTTAAACTGTCTAACTGTGCTTTGAGGTATGAATGAATGCATGTGGAACTACATACAAAAATAACTACCTGTAGTAAGTTTTAAAAGAGTTCAAGGAAAATATAATATTTTTCTATTAAAAAAAAATATATATATAAAATAAAACAAAACAAAACAAAAAAAAACATAATATATGGTGATTTTCTAAATATGGAATATTTAGCTCTAAGATAAAATTACCATGTCAAAGTTGCTGCAGTTACAAGGTCTTCTTAATCTCTTCCTCAAATATTTTTAATAATTCTTAACGAAATATAAAAATGCAAAGATTAAGGAAAGAACTGAGAGAAAATAAGAATAAAGAGACACACAATGCTTAGTTATCATCCACATAGGCTTACAATATTCTGCTGAGTACATTATTTTAATTTATTATTGGGTATTTCCTTTGAAATGACTTGGTCCTCTCAAGAAGCTGAGGTAGAAAACTTTAACTCAGTGAAGTCAGCTTTTTATATATTATGTAGGTAAGTAGGAGATTTCAGACTCCAAGATCACAAAAATTACGAAAACTGTAAAGGATCACTAAATTTAATGGAAATATTTTTTCTGTGATTATGATGACTTACAGTATATTTTATTTCTGAAAGGATATGATTGTAAAACTGTTTCCATTACTTGGAGGATTTTTATGTTTGCATATTAAACTCTGTAAATGTCAGCAAAGAAATAAATATTTCTGATCACAACCATGGAAAAATAAAAACAGTTCTTTCCCACAGACTGCCCAGTTGACGTGGAAAATTCCTTTTATATTTTATATTTCTTTTTTTCCCACTTACCTTCTATTAGTGTCCTCTACTGGAGGATTCATCTATGGAATCATTAAATGTGAATGTATTCTTTTGCATACTAGCCCATCCCATCTGCCTCTTATCACTGTTGTTTGTTTTGCATTTCTTTGGTAGGTTAACAGTATGTTCGAAATGTTTGCTCCTATTGCAAAGAAATACTTTTTTTCTGCATTTGGTGGAGAATGTAGGATTTACATTCAGTGCAAGGTCTATGCATAGCCTTTTGGTTGAACAAGGTTTTTTTGTGCATCTAATTTGCTTTACGTTGTACATTTGTAATTTTTAATACAAGCTTAACCACTCTGTTATCAAAATAATAATATAAAGTTAAGTAGTAGTGGCTATGCATAGTGATGTAGTCCTACAAAATTTTCTTCAGGCATCAAAGATGACATACGTCTTGCATTTCTGGTACTATCTCTGGGCCCAATTGAGGATCATAAAGACTATGCAGAAGCAACATGTTTTTTACTGTAATAAATTTTTAGACTAGATGAGGCTTTGATCTTAATATATATATATACATACATACATATATATATATTGTTCATTTTGCAGTAGCCTTTTTTACTGTATTTTCTGGATTCAGCAGTGGTCTTGCTCTGTAACTTAAACAGGAAATTTGGTTGCAATGATACCAGTGAGCTGGAGCTAGTTCAAACTGATTCCACTTATTATCTATCCAGACACCACATCCATATTATCTAATTCATGAAAAACATCTTTATTATAGTCAGTTCTGAGAGAAACATGGTAGATTGGTTAACCAGAACCAAAAAATAAGGAGAAACATGAAAGAAAGGAGAATAGTCCTTTTCTAGGCCTGAAGAGAAACTCCAAGGTATGTTTTTGCTTTCTGCTTCTTTTAAACTCTTTTGATTAGTGTTTTTTTTTCCTCAAAATAAGTACAATTTTTTATTGTTTTTGCAATTAAACATCATATTGTAATAAAGCATTTAAAGAGATACATGGATACAGTGTTAATTTCTTTGCATAATCAAAAGTATATGAAGAGTATTAAAGAGTTGGTTGAAATCTTCTGCAGCAAGATGTATTCCTGCTGAGAAACCTTTCTGGTTTCATGTCTTTGTTGTGCAGAGACTGTAGTTATGAATGCAGAGAAGAGATTTTCCTCTCTTTCTCTCATCTTTTGTTGCAGAGCTACCTCATTCCCAACCATTAAAACAAGGACTGATGGCAGCAGGTATTTGAATATCAGGAAATTCTGTGTGGGAATGAAGGGGAAGATAAGGCCACAGACCTACTGGGAGTGTTGGAGGTTAGGGGTAGATAATTTAGTATATGTGAGTTCTCAATTCTGAATCAGTCCCAGTTAGAAATGCCTGGATGGTGACAAAGTGTCAGGGGTGGGGGAACAATGTCAGGGGTTGATCCCAACAGCAACAAACAAACCCTCTTAATTATGGCTCAGAGCTCTAAAGTCTTTGCAGCCTATGGGTCACGTTATCCAAGATTCTTCTTTCCCTGAGATTTTTCAATCCCAGGGTCTGATTTTTAGGTCCTAGTTCTTTCTTTTATACCAATATTTTTGATGGTCGCTTACATATTCGTGGTCCTGACATTACTAGGACGTACTGTGTTTGTATATTGTGTGTGTATATATACATGTATACACACACACTGTATATTATACTCTTAGTAGGTGTACAAGTCATTTGAGCCTGCCTGCTCAGAACTTGAAAAGAGCTCAGCAAAAGTTCCTGCTTTGATAGACATTTTAGAAAATCTGACCAAGCTGCATCTTACCTGTCTGCACTGGAAATCTGAAATAGAAAAAAAAATATGACACGATTTAAAATGAAATTGATATATAATTGCCCAAGGGCCTCTGCCACAAGCTTTCATCTGCAAAAGAACATTCTCTGCAAAACAGGCTTTACAGAAAACATTAATGTGCCTGCCTCTTCTTTCTGGCATGCAAGGAAAATGGAAATGCCATAAGAGCTTACCCTGTTAGAGATGCTGAATGTCTCTCATGTATAGCAGCTATGCTGTGTGGGAATTGCTGTGATTTGGACCCACTTATACTGCTTGCAGTGAGTGAAATGGTCCAGTGGACTCAAATAATGGAAGATGTAAGGGAGGGCAAATGGAAGCAGGAGCGGTAAGGAAGCAACAATGAAAAGTCTGTAGTGTGCTGTCTGGCACATACAAGGTGTATGTATTTTCATAAGCAAAGTTCTGCTCAGAGAGGTGAGCTCGTCAAGTGGAAAATTAAAAGATAGGAAAGGACACTGAGTTTAAGTAAAACTGTAGAGTTCAACTTTTAATTAAATCATTTCATGATTGATTGGAATTAAAATCTAAACTGCTGTGTATGTTGATGAGAAGATGATTGCATGTAAACACTCTTGAGATATTATCAATAACTGCTAATGGCTTATTAATGTCTGGGAAAGGTTGGATGATTGAAGCTGTTTATTTTTTTTAAGTGTCAAGATCATAACTCAAGTTTCTTTTTGAAAATAAATTTCTTCTAATCCTAAGAATCAAATGTAAATGAAAGCTGTTACGTACCGAAAGTTCTGAAGTAAGAACTCATGTTAATTGGCGTTCTGTTTTTTGATCATTCCATCCTAGACAAAGTGAGCTATTTTTGAAGGAAGCAGGATGTTAGACATACAGAATGGCTTTATAAGCCCAATTAAACAGGGTTTTTGAGATTATTGAGCGCTGGAAGGTTGCAGTTCTTCAACCTAAAAGGTTTATTTTGGTTCATTCAACCTTTGAACCTACCCATGGATGTCAAATCCTTTGTCCACAGTGTCGCTCTCAGTGTTGAGTAGTTGAATGCTGTAAGTAAGAGTGGTCCATAATATAATGGACAAGAGTCACTGGCTACATATATGACTATGCAAAACTAACCAATGAGATATAAACCCTTTTAATGAGATCTTTTCTCTAAATGTCTGGAAACCCTGAGACTTTTGCAAGGAGACAATTCAGAAGTAGGCCCAGCTTTTCTTTGTTCTGAGTATTCACAAGTTGTTCTGGTCACCTTTAATTCTCCCAACTACTTGTTTCTTGGTGTTCTCAATTAATTCAGGAATTGTTTTACGTCTCTCAGCTATTTTTTTTCTCCTTCTGTCTTATTTAAGAAGTCACAAATTGCTGTGGCAGTTACTCTTCTCATTGTCTTGTGACCTTTTGGGTTCAGTCTAGGTTACTGAACTAACTGCCAGCTGCTTGGCCTACACTGGACCAGATGGCAAAATCAGCTTTTGCTTTGGACTAATTTATCTATAATTAGTTGTCCCTTACTGACAGTTGCTCACTAAGGTAGAAACTGTAATCTAACTTCCTTCCAATTCCCGTATTTTCATAAAACTAATTTCTTGTGTTTATTGTTCTTTTTATTTCAACAGTCCTGTACATATATTGTGAATGATTATTCTAATGCTGTATGTATTGAGACACTGCAAGTTTATGGACAGTTGAAAAAATAAATAAATAAAATAAAAATATAAAATTAAAGACTATGAATGAGGAAGGTGCAACGAATAACCAAAATCAAAACTTCCATTTTTATTTCTTTATTTGGCATTTGGGTTGAATGTCTCTCAAGATCTTGGATTTATAATCTTTCTGGCTGCTTTTCTATTTCAACATGGTAAAACAGTTTGGATCTCTAATACACAATCTGGATCATACTCTGCTTTTGTAATTTTAAAGGTACTTTTATATCTCCATGTTTTCTGGCTGAAATAAGAAATGACTAAAACTGTATGTTACTCTCAGCCAAATATTTATATTTTATAAGAGTCTGAATTTATTTTTTTATCCATATAAAGATAGCTTTTTGGAAAGTTTTTGCTCTGCTGAGACAGACATCTAAAGGAGTATGTATCTTTAACCTTTTAAGTAATCTTAGTGAAGCCAAATCTCCCTGGTGTTCATCCTAATTAGTTAATACATGTTAAATGGCACGTTGTCTAGCACACATCAGCTAATACGTGGGGCTAGAATTCTATAAAAGTCACCAGCTCTGCTAATGTCAAAAAGCAAATGAAATTTCTTTCAATTCCTTGACTTTTGTTGTCTTATCTTACGTAGTATCATCATTTCCAAGTGTCATTTGACAAATGCTTGCCATTTTACCTTTAAAGTTAAACTGGAACAAAAGAACTTCTGAATTCTATAATAAATCATAAAGTTCGTAAATATCATACAACATATGGTAAAATTCATCTCTTAGAGATGATGCAGATAAAGTCCAGATACCAATTAGCTCAGCACTGTAGCTGTTAATATGCTGACTGACAACTTTACATCTATTATGCATTTAGCATTTGCCACAGACTTTCCTGGTATTTTATTGAATAGCCCAATAGAGTACATTGTTAATAAGTAGGCTATTTGGGAAAGCATGCTTTTCTTCTGAGAGAAATTCATCAGATTTTAATTAAATAAATTCAAATGATATGTATAAGTATTATCAAGTCTTTCCTGGGGAATTGTTTTAGTGGTTGGAATGATTTAGAAGGAAGCTGAGGATAGGTCACCTCTGTTTAACATTTTCACACTATACGTTTGAAAAGTATATGTTTATATGGATGTGGTAGTAATAGATTAGGCTGTCAATGTTCCTTAAATTGTAAATGATACCAAAAGTATTTGGATGTGAAGTTTGTCTTATGGTATGCATGTATATGCATGTTTGCATGCATACTGTATTCACTCTGTGCATCTTGTGCGCAGCTCATTCTGTAATCAGATTATTAGTTCAATCTTATTAGAGTACTATCTGCTCTGAGGGTATTCCCTTAATCCCATTTCTTTAGCATGCAGTAAATGTGGCAAAAGCAGTAATGAACATTAGGCTCAAATAACTGTTGCTTCCTCATCACCCCACCTCTGCAGCTTCAGAATCAAGAGACTTTGCCTGAGCCTATAGGGGTGGGTGGGGGGAAAACAAAAGCAAATGCTAACACCCCTAAAACTCACACACTTTTATCTGCTGCCTTCTAATCACTTAGCCTAATTTTACCAAACAACCATTTTATCAGCTGGATATATTATATTGCTGAAACTTGTAAAATAGAAGGAAGTAAAGTATCATGTCTTGTAGGTTATCATACTTTATTAGCATATAACACTTTGATGTTGCATAAAACACCCCTCTTACAGTTTACTAGTAATAATGCATACTTTAAAAATAAAATACTTGCTTATTCTTTATTAAACATACTTACAATATCAGTAGGATGCCAATGCATATTGAAGAGTTTCAGCATGCTTTTCTATCAGTCATTATGGTTTCATGATCTTAGCAAATTAAATGTGCCAGGAATAATGGCGTGGGAACCAACTAATATTAAATAACTCCATGTCCGTACTTTTAAATTGTCTTGCCCTCCAAAACACTGTGGCTGCGTGCAGACCACCTACCAGGACTGGTGCTTGTGCAGCTCCAGATCTGTACCCAGCAGTTGTTTGGGTTAGTTCTGGTTGATTTGGACCAAATCTGTGCCAGGGACCACTCCAGCAGTTTATCAGTATGGGTAACCAGGATCCAATACCCAGGAATGCTGGTAGGCAGTTTGATTTACAAAGATGGATGTATCCATTTTAGCTAATATGTAGCAGTTTCAGCCTGTAAAATTCAATTTGACCTTGTTAATGTATGAGTAATGTGTAATGTGTTTTAAATCACACTAATAGGCACTTTCTGAATACTGTTGCCACCTCTATCAAATTCTGCAATAACTTCATGTTCTAAGAGAAAAAAAAAAAAATCATATAATCAGTCTGTTGCCTTCAACATGAATTACACTGACAACTTTTACTGGCACATCTAGAAAAAAAAATACAACCCCTAAATTTTGGGGGGTATTTTACATTTTAATGGGTGGGAATGACGTTACCTATGATACTTCGTAATGTTAGTAAATGTTTGTAAATGGTTTGGTTTTGTCATCATCTCAGTAGATGAGTATTGCAATCTCTTCAGAGTCTTGACAGAGAAATAAGACCTCAGAGTGTTGGCAGTTATTGTTTTGGAAGATTTGTACTTTAAAAAACGTGAATATTAAGCAATGCTCTAATTAATACCTGTAGTAAAGAATAGATATCTATCAACTTGCATGGAATATGAAGCTACTGTAAAATAATTCAATTCTAGGCCAGTCGTTTTGGCAGATCTGTAATGGAAAATAACTGCAACTTTAAGAACAGTAATTTTTCCAGTTCAGGTGCTGCAGGATTCCATCATAGCACTGACAATCACTTTAATCACATGAAAGAGTAATTGACTGATGTAGTTTATGAAATTTTTAGACATGTAGAGACAGAGATCTCTGTGCTGAAGAGCTTGTGCTATAAGCAGGCAACGTACAGTTAATTGAGAGGTTAACTGATGATACAGATCAAAGTCCCTTCCTTTTCATGTTTTTTGATTGTTTCTTTGATTTTTGTTTCTTCTATTCTAGATGTTTCTTGCTTATGGTTTTGAAACTGTCTTTTTTATTTAGGGAAATTTTCCTATAACTTCATACCTTATATATATGTGTGTTTTTATGCTTCTTTTATACTGAAAATATTTTACACATCCTGTATTTTGCTGCAGTACTCAGCTAGACCTGCTGTTTCTACCATAATGGAGATTTCTTGAGTTGTCTCTGATCCTTATCTTCTGGAGTCTTTTATATTTAGACAACTTCTCTTTAGTACCCATACCACTGCATTTTAACTTGTATTTATTTTACTTTAATCTGGAGATACAACCTCTGTCTCATAGCTTTCTGTTACCCTGAGCTTCAGGGCATTATAATGTTCTGTTATAAGCTGCTAGAAGTTTTCAGTAAATTGGATGTTGGATGAACAGAATTCATTCGTTCTTGCATGCTGAGGCTGCCTTCCTTTTTGTCTCTTCAGAAAGCATGTTTATATCTGTTGGTGCATTCCAAACTTAAGTGCTCCTGTTTCACTGTTGTTCATGTGTAAAATTCATGTTTCCTAAAAATGCTCCCCCAACTCATGCTTCAGATCATTTCCTCCAAATACATATAGCAGATATTTGCATTGCTTCTAATGTCCAAGCAAACAGCATCTGTTTTTCCCATCTTTGCTCCTTGCAAAAAAGCTACACTGTTTTATATATATATAAATTATATGTATATCATTTTATTATGTATATATATGTTATTATATACATTAATTATCCTACTGATTGTCTCCTTTATCGAGTCATAACAGGCTGATTTTACTTTCTGAACTGACTATGTGAATTGATATAGAAGAGGCTCAGTGGTGTCTGCTTGAACACTTGGTCTGAAGTCTATAATACAGTGACACATAAACATGCTGAAAATTCTGGGTAGTTTTTGAAGGGGACGAAAACATAGATAATCATCATGGTAAAGGCCTACTAACCAGGCTAGCCTCAAAAGACTAAGATTCCAAGGTTTCCAGTAAGCAACTAGCAGAATGATCTACCACTACTAGTGATAGTGAAGGATTTTGAATAGTAAGATATCTTTTGATGAAAGGAATCTTGAGAAATAAATCCACCAGATTCCCAATTAGCAGACTTAAGCTCTGAAATTCGATATGTAATATTTTCATAGGAAGTAAGTCTAAGAAAAGAATTGAGGAAAATGTGTATTACCTCAAATACACTATAAAAAGATTTTGAGTACACACTCCTCCAGTGCAGAGGATGTATGGCTGTTGTGGTTTAACCTGGCAGGCAGCTTGAGCACCACACAGCTGCTCACTTCCTCCCTCCCTCCCCACAGTAGGATGGGGGAGAGAATCAGAAAAAGAAAAGGAATGGGGAAAAAAAGAAAAAAAAAAAAAGTAAAATTTGTGGGTTGAGATAGAGAAAGTTCAATAGAGCAGAAAATGAAGGAAAACTATATACAAATCAAGTGATGCACAGTGCAACTGTTCACCCTGAGCTGACCCTGAGCTCAGTGCCCAGACAAACCCTGAGCAGTGGTACCACCTGAGCCAACTTCCCTAATTTCATTGTTCAGCATTATGTATCCCTTTGTCCAGCCCAGGCCAGCTGTCCTGGCTCTGTCCCCTCCCAGCTCCTGGTGCACCCTAGCCTCCTTGATGGCAAGGCCACACCAGAAGCTGAAACATCCTTGGCTCTGTGTGAGCACTGCTCTGCAGCAACTAAAGCATCAGTGTGTTACCAGCATTATTCTCATCCTAAATCCAAAACACAGCACCGTGCCAGTTACTAGGAAGAAAATTATCCCAGCAGAAACCAGGACAAGGTTGTAGAAAGCAACAGCCCAAATAAATCATAAGTTCTCTTTTGACCTCAAATATAAGACTAAGCACAAAGAAAACAGAAGAAAGGTCAAAAGATGAGTAGAAGGGCATAGTATAAAAGTGGGGACAAACTCAGACAAATGGAGAACACTTGGGGCAATCAAAATAAAAGAAACCACTGGTTAATTAGACAAAAGGTATATAAAATGAGCCAGGGACAATTCTGTTGCCCCAAGAACATGTGGCACAACACATACTGCACCCATATAACTAAATTCTCTGTCCTCCAAACAGTGTGGCCTTGTCCCATGCAGCCTGTAGGCAGTAACAGGTCCATGTTACTTACCAAACACTCCTCTGTTCCCTCTGAAAGAGTACTGATTTGATGCTAAAACTAACTGTTCTAAGAACACTCTAACTGTTAAATAGGATGGACAGACACATAATTGAGCTCGAGCTTGTGCCGTGACCTTAGTTTGTTTAACAGAGTAAATATTGCAAGTGAGTCCTTTTCATATTTTACCAGAGAATATGTTTATTTTCATTAGGGAGGTCCTTACATAACCTGCCTATCCTTTCACTTGGGGGACTGTTTTACAGCAGATTTGTCTTCCTTGGTTTAGTCCTTGTTTAAAGCCTTTCAGTAGGAATGAATCTTCCTTAACTCTTCTAACAGCATATGTTCTTGGCTTTCTTATAAAGCAGGATTACAAGGTTTCTCTACCACAATACATGGAATGAGATGTAACTAATGAGACAATTTGGAAAATGCAAAATACCTCTCTAGTTGTAGGAGGAAGGCCAAAGAATTACAGTTCTCTAAAAAGTGGAAAGGCCAAAGTTTTTAATTAGTTTTGACTGAATAGTCAGCCTCAATGAGCTGCTGAATATAGTTAATACCAGAAATGAGAGCTAATGGAATCTGTTTTATGTTGAAGGAGAGAAGTAGAACAATATAATAAAATTACTTACCTGCAAACATTGAGAAGGGATCAAGAACATGAGCTTTTTCAGGAATGAATAATGTCAAACCAGTTTAATTCATTTCTCTGAGATGGCAGCAGGCTATATAGATGGATAAACATTGATAATATTAAGATATAAATACATAAATATTAGCTATCATGACTTTAATAAAACTTTCAATGCTGTATCACATGGTATTCTTATAAACTAATAATGAAACATGATAAAGATGAACTTATGGTAGGGTGAAAATAAAAGTAGTTGGAAAACCACAACCAAAAGTAGTTATCAGTGGTGGAGTTCTAGACATATCTGTCTGTAATATTCAGGATTTTTATGTACGTCTATAAAGGTATGCTTTATAAGTAAACAAGTGAAAGAAGTTTAGTGTGGTCAAACTGCATTGGCATATAGTCCAAAATAGCCTTTAAAAATTGAAGTCATGTTCTGAAAAAGATAGGATCCGATACAACAAGAAAGTAAAGAAAATTATAAATGTAGGTAGGAAGAAATAACCGCAGAGTGGCAGGATGGCATACAACTAGTTAAATACTAACTCTGTAAAAATAACAGGATCCAGAGACTATAGTACATCAAAAGCTTAATGAGATTTAAGCTTGATGAATACTGTTTGCAGGGTTTCACTTCAATTATTTGAATATGAAATTTATTTCCAAACTGAAACCATGCTTTGTTTTCAAAAGGAAGACTTTCTGTTTTGCCATATGTTTGAGTTACTCTTTGCAGATAAACATCCTTTATCTGAGTTAGACATATGGCTACTTCCTGATTTGATAAGAAAAACTATCATTCTGATGTTAGAAGGGCAAGTCTTAATGTTGCATATAAAAAGGTGTACTATTTGCAAGATGTGTGTTTGCCCATGTGTTCTTCAGCAATGGTAATGACTGAATTGAAGTATTTCATTCATTTGGGGAGATTTTTGCTTCTAGAAGAGGCAGAATAATTTTAGAGAGTCTGGGAAAAAGCAACAAGTTCTGTCAGAAATCCAGAGACATCTATGACAATGGAAAAACTTGAAATATTTGATCTTTAGAAAATCGTATGGGGGGTGAGGGAGAAGTAGAGGGATATTACAACAATTTTCAAATACTTAAAAGCTACTGCAAAAAAGGAACAGGGCAATCTGTTCTCTGTCTGTGGTGCACAGAGCAAACAGTAATATTTCCAAATTACAGAACGGGTGATTTAGGATAGAGATTAGAAAGACATCTTTCATCTGACAGTTTATGAGAGTTTATGGAGAGGGCAGGATTATTTTTTAAGATTTCTAGATTTCTTGGCAGATTGTGGAAATCCTTCACCAGATCATTAACAGCAGGTTAAAACAATATCAAAAATGAGAATGTGCTTTGGAGATAAAACAGATGCTGTTTTAAGGCTATTTCTGACCCTATTTTGCAATGATTCTTAGGATAAAGTTCTACACGGAGCAGCATTGATGTAAGGTCTTTGCATTTCTGTCAACCTTTTCAGTATTTGAAGATATGTAATGTTTTTATTCAGTCTTCATCTCCTTACATTAAATGACACTTTCTTAAGTTTCTCTTTCCTTCATAGATAATGAAAAGCCCCTGAGTTTCCCTGCTCATTTCAAGTCATAGTGCACTGCCTTTCTTCTGTTCTGACACAATTGACTGTGAAGCTAGACTGTGAACTGAATCAAGCAATTGACAGACTCTTACTTTGTGGAAGATCTGATCAAATTTGCAGGTTGTTTTCAGGTGGACAGTTGTTTTCAGGTGGGTCAGTTCCTAGATCAAGTTCACAACAGATCCTGCAAAACTAACAGTTGTAACTAAAGATGTATCAAAGGAGAGGAAACAGGAACATCTTTGATTAAAGACACTTAAATAAACACTATCAGTATGAAAATGCACATGGATCTGTGGGGTCAGGGTCACATTTCCTTCCCCCCCAAGCCATTACAAATTTCTGTCTATACATTTCCATATACTAGTTATCAAACATCTGTTACAGTTATTCTCAGAAGGTATAAGTTAAATTTTTGTCCTAAGGACAATGCAAACCTTAATACCTTTGAGCCACTCCGTAATAAGAGGACTGAAATTGAAGCTATGGGCCACTTTGTAGAATTGGCTACTAATATTTCTCTCTCTTATAAAGAAAGGCACTCTGCTTCTTAACTGCTTCAATACCATTTTTGTTCAATTGTCCTTCCTGTGGATGAATATGAAGTTCATATATTTTTTATATATGAAGAGAATAGAAAGAATATGTTTATATGCTCACCTTAAGCATTAGAGAATTATTGTAAGTAGTCATCACTTTGTTAAAAGACCAGGCAAGAAATGATCATCTGTCTAACTCAGATAAATTTTGCATCTCTGCTAAGAGTGATATGCATATTAGGGGTGGGGAAAAAAAAACAGCCTCTACTTACTGAATATAAAATATGTTTTTATTATAGAAACATAATTTTTGTTGAAATATTTGAGATAAAACACTCCGAACAGGATTGAAAAGGCTGACCATTTTTCACCATTTCAAAGCCACAGCCTATAAACACAACATAAATATGTAGCATAGATCAAGCATGATCAATGATACTGAAGTTTTAGTTGGCATGAAACTATGCGTAGAAAAACAGAACTGTGCTACATTATATTGATAGTAGATAAGAAAATAACATGCTTGTATAGATTGACTAGATCTGTATCTTTGAAACATGAAGTCCACCAAATGCAAATGCAAAGTTCTGCAGATGGAACAAAATAATCGTGCCACAGTACAGACTGTAGCTCTCTTGTCAGAAGGCAGCTTTGCACAAAAGGACTTGAGGATCCTGGTGGACCATGAATTGAACATGAGTCAGTAGCATGCACTTCCAGCAG
This sequence comes from Aythya fuligula, assembly GCF_009819795.1. Lineage (NCBI taxonomy): Eukaryota > Metazoa > Chordata > Aves > Anseriformes > Anatidae > Aythya > Aythya fuligula. Next base: position 12,531,639 of record NC_045593.1, on the reverse strand, counting down.
AGACAGCTAATGGAATAGCGTGCACTTGCAACAGAGAAAGCTAATGGAAAAGAGGTCTGCATTAAAAACAGCAAAGTCGGTAGACTGAGGGAAGTGATTATTCTCTTTTCAGCACTTCTGAGATCACATCTGGAGCACAGAATCTTTTCTCAGAAAAGACACTGGGAAACTAGAATAAGTCTGGTGGCATGCCTCCAAGATAGAAGCTGGAGCATGTGATATACAGGGAGAGACCAAGGATTAGGGTTTGTTCAGTTTGAAGCAAAGGTTAAGGGGGGGGGGGATCTGATTCCTTTCTTGTGTCAGTAGAAAGAGAGTCATGCCACAGCAGCAATAGGGGTACTGTACAGTACAGGTTCTTTCATCTGTTTAAGGGTCAATATATGCTTAATAGAGTGTTCTTCATGAGGTACTATTTCTCATGCATTTTTTGTCCATTCTGTTACGCTCTCAAGAAGTCTTGTGTTCTGTTAGGAGTTGCTGAATCTGGTAGCCCAACAGCACTGAGGTCGCTGTGGTTCCATGTCACCAGATCCAGCCAGTAGTGAGTCTGTGTTCCCATACACATATAAATAAACTGATACAGTACATATATAAATATATATATATATGGCTAAGCACAGATCAGTGCAGACAGAAAACATGGCAGTCATGCAAACACAAGCAACACCAATGGTCTCATCCTGTTCCTCCTTGTGGCTGATCAGAATGAATGCCCATTAGTCAAAAATATACATTATATATACCACCAAATTATTCTAGATTAGCTGCCCATGTCCTTATGGATGACTTCAACTTGCAAGATGTTAACTGGAAATACCACGCAGATGATAAAACAGGTCCAGGAGATTCCTAAAACACCTTGATGATACCTTGGTAAAGGTACTAAGGGAGCTGACCAGAAAAGGTACCTTCCTGTATTTGTTGCTTGTAAACCAAGAGGATCTCGTGGGTAAAGTGGCAATTGGAGAAAGGAACAGACAATTCCACAATGTTGGAAGTCCAGCAGGCAGGGCAGAAAGACAACTTGGCTGTGCAGGGATCTTCTTGAGCTGGAACAGAAAAAGGAAGGAAGTGTATGGCCACTGGAGGCGAGGTCAGGCGATATGGGAGCACTGCAGATATGCTGTTCACCATTGTAGGGAGAAAATTCATGCAAACAACAATCACTTAGAGTTGAAGCTAGTCAGTACTGGGGGGGACAATAAAAAGGCCTTTTTAAAAATATGTTAAGAACAAAAGGAGAACCAGAGAAAACATTGGTCTGTTACTTGATGAGGATGGTGACCTCACAAACAGGGATGTAGACAAAGCAGAGGCATTTAACCACAGAGTCACAGAATGGCCAAGGTTGGAAGGGACATCTAGTCCAACCCTCCTGCTGAGCAGGATCATCTAGAGCACATTGTGCAGGATGGCATCCAGGCACGTTCCACAGCCTCGCTGGGCAACCTGTTCCAGTGCTCTGACACCCTCAGAGTATAGAAGTACCCCCTCATATTGAGCTGGAACCTCCTGTGCTTCAATTTGTGCCCATTGCCTCTCATCCTGTTGCTGGGCACAACTAAAAATAGACCAGCTCCATCCTCTCAACACCCTCCCCTCAGATATTTACACACATTGGTGAGGTCTCCCCTCACTCTTCTCTTTTCCAGGCTAAACGGCCCCAGCTCTCTCAGCCTGTCCTTGTACGACTGGTGCTCCAGTCCTCTTATCATCTTCATAGCCCTCCTCTGGACTCAGTCCAGGAGCTCCATGTCTCTCTTGTACTGGGCAGCCCAGAACTGGACACAGTACTCCAGGTATGGCCTCACCATGGCTGAGTAGAGGAGCAGGATCATCTCCCTTAAGCTGCTGGCAACACTCTTTCGAATGCAGCCCTGGATACCATTGGCCTTCTTGGCCACAGGAAGGCTCATTGTTGGCCACATTGCTGGCTCATGGTCAGCCTGCTGTCCACCAGGACTCCCAGGTCTCTCTGCAGAGCTGCTCTCCAGCAGGTCAGCCCCCAGCCTGTACTGGTGCATGGGGTTATTCCTCCCTAGGTGCAGGACCCTGCACTTGCCCGTGTTGATCTTCATGAGGTTCCTCTCAGTCCTACCCTCCAGCCTGTCGAGGTCCCTCTGAATGGCCGCACTGGGGTATCAGCCACTCTGTGTCGTCAGCGAGCTTGCTGAGGGTGCACTCCGTTGTATGGTCCAAGTCACTGATGGATAAGTTGAACAACACTGGACCCAGTACTGACACCTGAGGAACACCACTGGCTACAGGCCCCCAGCTAGACACCTCACCACTGAGTACAACCCTCTGAGCTCTGCCATCAAGCCAATTATCAATCCACCTCATCGTTCACTCATCAAGCCAATTATCAATCCACCTCACTGTTCACTCATCAAGGTCACATTTCCTGAGCTTGTCTATGAGGACGTTATAGGAAAGAGTGTCAAAAGCCTAGCTGAAGTCAAGGTAGACCACATCCACCTCTCTCCTCTCATCTACCAGGCTAGTCATTTCATCATAGAAGACTATCAGATTGGTTAAACATGATTTCCCCTTGGTGAATCCATGCTGACTTTTCCTGATTACCTTCTTACCTGCCACATGTTTGGAGATGACCTTCAGGATAAGCTGCTCCATCACCAGGCTGAGTGGCTTGTTGTTGCCTGGGTCCTCCTTCTTGCCCTTCTTGAAGACTGGAGTGACATTGGCTTCCTTCCAGTCCTCAGGCACCTCTCCTGTTCTCCACGACCTTTCAAAGATGATGGAGAGTGGCCTAGCAAAAACATCGGCCAGCTCCCTCAGCACCTGTGGGTGCATTCCTTCAGGGCCCATGGATTTGTGGATGTTAAGTTTGTTTAGATGATCTCTGACCTGATCCTCTTTGACCAAGGGACAGTCCTCCTTTCTCTGGACTTCCTCTCTTGTTTCCAGAGCCTGAGATTCCTGAGGGCTGATCTTAGCAAAAAAGGCATTCAGCAACTCTGTCTGCTCTGTATCCTTTGTCACCATGGCACCCGCCCCATTCAGCAGCAGGTCGACATTTTCCCCAGTCTTCCTTTTTCTACTGATGAATTTGAAGAAGCCCTTCTTGTTGTCCTTGATATTTCTTGCCAGATCTAATTCCAAATGGGCCTTGGCTTTCCTTGTCACATCCCTGAATAGTGTCTCTGTGTTCCTCCCATGTGGCCTTTTTTCACATGCTGTAAACTTCCTTCTTCTGTCTGAATGCCTTCTTTACCTCCGTCTTCAACACAGGTGATGGGCCCTGGCATCCCAGAGCCCTGAGTTGGAGAACTGTGACTGCAGGAATGATAAACTCACATTCAACTACAAACTTGTGCAGGATTTTCTGTTTGAGCTGGATGCATATGGTTCTATGGGGCCTGATGGGATTCATCTCAGGGTACTCAGAGAGCTTGTTGACGTCATCATGAGGCCTCTCTCAATTATTTTTCAGCGGTTATGGGAATCTGGAGAGATCCCAGTTGACTGGAAGCTGGTAAACATTGTCTCACTTTTCAAGAAGGGCAAGAAGGAAGACCCTTGTAATTACAGGTCTATCAGTCTAATTTCAGTGCCTGGTAAAAGGTTACTCTGGGAGTTATTAAAAACTTCCAAAAGACAATGCAGTCAGTGGTCACAGCTGACATGGGTTCATGAGGGGAAAGTCCTGTTTAATGAACTTAATTTCCTTTTATGACAAGGTCACCCACCTAGTTGACCAAGGGAAGCCAGTCAATCAAATCCTTCTGGATTTAAGCAAAGCTTTCAATACTGTTTCTCACAGTATCCTTCTGGACTGAAACGTGGTGGGACCACTCCCACCACTCCCACCAAGGGACAGGCAACACAGAAGGGTGGTGGTGTGGCTCTCTATATTAGAGAGTGTTTTGATGTTGTAGAGCTCAAGGCTGAGACTGGGAATGGTAAGGTTGAGTCCCTATGGGTTAGGATCGGTGGGAAAGCCAACAAGGCAGGCATCCTGGTGGGGGTCTGTTACAGATCGCCAAACCAGGATGAGGAGACAGCTGAAGGCAGCTAGTAAAAGTTGTGAAATCATCAGCTCTTACCTTTGTGGGGGACTTCAACTTCCCAGACATATCCTGGACATGCAATACAGCTCAGGGAAAGCAGTCTAGGAGGTTTCTGGAGAGCGTGGAAGATAGTTCCTGATGCAGCTGGTTAGTGAGCCTACCAGGGGAGGTGCCCCGCTAGACCTTCTCTTCACAAACAGAGAAGGACTGGTGGGAGATGTGGTGGTCGGGAGCTCTATTGGGCAGAGTGACCACAAAATGGTAGAGTTTTCTATTCTTGGTGAAGTCAGGAGGGGGACCAGTAAAACTGCTGTCTTGGACTTCCAGAGGGCTGACTTTGAGCTGTTCAGGACACTGGTTGGCAGAGTCCCTTGGGAGGCAGTTCTGAAGGGCAGAGGAGTCCAGGAACACTGGGCACTCTTCAAGAAGGAAATCTTAATGGCTCAGGAGCGGTCTGTCCCCATGTGCCCAAATATGAGCTGGTACAGAAGACCGGCGTGGCTGAACAGAGAGCTGTGGCTAGAGCTTAGGAAAAAAAAAAAAAAGAGGGTTTAAGAGTTTATGATCTTTAAGAGAGCAGGCCACTCATAAGGATTATAAGGATGTTGTAAGGATGTGTAGGGACAAAATTAAGAAGGCCAAAGCTCATCCGGAGCTCAATCTGGCTACTGCTGTTAAAGACAACAGAAAATGTTTTTGTAAATACATTAGCACGAAAAGGAGGACTGAGGAGAATCCCCATCCTTTGCTGGATGCAGGCAGAAACTTAGTGACAAGAAATGAGGAAAAGGCTGAGGTGCTTAATGCCTTCTTCACCTCAGTCTTTAGAGGCAAGACCAGTTGTTCTCTAGATACCCAGTACCCTGAGCTGGTGGAAGGGGATAGGGGATAGCCCTCACAATCCATCAGGAAATGGTTAGTGACCTGCTATGGCACTTAAATGTATGCAAGTCGATGGGGCTTGATGGGATCCACCCGAGGGTGCTGAGAGGACTGGTGGAAGAACTGGCCAAGCCGCTTACCATCACTTACCAGCAGTCCTGGCTATCAGGGGAGGTTCCCATCGAGTGGTAGCTAGCAAACGTGATGCCCATCTACAAGAAGGTAGACTTGGGAAGCTATAGGCCTGTTAGTTTGGCCTCAGAGCCAGGGAAGCTCATGGAGCAGATTATCTTGAGTGTTATCGTGTGGCATTTGCAGGGCAAGCAGGCCATCAGGCCCAGTCAGCATGGGTTTATGAAAGGCAGGTCCTGCTTGACGAACCTGATCTCCTTCTATGATAAAGTGACACGCTTAGTGGATGAGGGAAAAGCTGTGGATGTGGTCTGCCTTGACTTCAGTAAGGCTTTTGACACTGTTTCCCACAGCATTCTACT